>NW_024080645.1:1463534-1892990 GCF_003009895.1 Hyaena hyaena | reverse complement strand
GGAGGTTCCTCAGGAAACTAACAATAGAACTCCCTTATGACCCAGCAATAGCACTGCTAGGAATTTACCCAAGGGATACAGAAATGCTGAGGCATAGGAGCACATGTACCCCAATGTTCATAGCAGCACTCTCCACAATAGCTAAAACATGGAAAGAAATTTTTATTTAAAAATATGCCAGAGTGGCACGTTGTGGGGTGGTCTACCCTTGGCCTCTACGGTTCCCCTTTTCTGAGACTTGCCTGGAAGTTTTTTTGCATTACAAGTTGAGCTGATAAATTGTCCCATTGGCCTGAGCCAGCATCTCAGTCCTGCAGGTGATTTTAGTTAAACTCGCTTCAGAAGGCAGTGATGCAAGTGTGTTCTCAAAGTCAGGCCTGTGGCTCCGTTAAGCAGGTAATAAATAAAGCCTTTCTCTGGAAATTAAAAGAAAAACAATGACCAGTGATTGGATCAAACTATAAAACCAGTTTCTGAGTTCTGACTATAGCCTGTCAAGAGGATTTCTAGTTGTCAGGCATCTTTTTTTTTTAATTTATTTTTTTAATGTTTTATTCATTTCTGAGAGAGAGAGAGAGAGAGGCGGCATGAGCAGGGGAGGGTCAGAGAGAGAGGGAGACACAGAATCCAAAGCAGGCTCCAGGTTCTGAGCTGTCAGCACAGAGCCCAACGCGGGGCTCGAACCCATGAACCACGAGATCATGACCTGAACCGAAGTTGGACGCTTAACTGACTGAGCCACCCAGGCACCCCTTAAAGCATATTTATGTAAAGCGAGGGCAGGCGGCAGGGATCTGACGGTTTATAATTTGAGGGTGTCTGGTGATCATTTTGAGTGGCCCATAGAGCACCAGGCATGAAGATCGTTTATGTAGGAGCTGGTGTGCTTTTTCTCAAGTTCACATCCAGTTGTTCTTATTCAGTTTTCAGGGGTTCAGGCAGTCTTGGTTATCAAATGATTTCAAGCCACATGGATAGAAAATATCAAAAGTATTAGTTTGGAGGATTGTAGCCAGGCATTGGAAGAAACTAGAGGAAATCAAGATCGAGTTCAGTTCATACTCAATTGTATTTGAATCTAATATCTACAAAGGTGTGTCACTGAAACTTTTTCCCCCCCTATAATCACCTTCATTTTACTAAAGATAGCCAAATTAAGACTAATATCTTTGCCCAATAAACCTAGTTTGGGGGATAAGCTTGGCCTGATGAATTACAGAAGTGCAGCAAAAATAGTGATTAATCAGACAGGCTCTTTTAAATCCAGGGGCGCCTGGGTGGCTCAGTCAGTTGAGCGTCTACTTTGGCTCAGGTCATGATCTCACGGTTCATGAGTTCGAGCCCCACCCTGGACTCTGTGCTGACAGCTTGGAGCCCGGAGCCTGCTTCAGATTCTGTGTCTCCCTCTCTCTCTGCCCCTCCCCACACCCCCCCCAAAAATAAATAAACATTAAAAAACCCACTTTAAATCTGCTTTGCTAGAACTTTTTATAAGGAATCTTCATATTGAACTTTCAACGGCGGCCTCTCGAGGCCAGAAGCCAAGCCAAATATTTGCCATCAGACTTTACCTGTGATACCTCTAGGTTAAGGTTAATTGCTCTCTTCTTGAGGTCATCTAGATACCCTCAGGTTCTTGCACCTGCCAAGAAGTGACCTCCTTTACTCACCTTGTAAGAGGCTCCTGCTGGGAGCCCTGGAAGCATGGTATTAGGCCTTCTTCCAAAAGGCTTTACTGGCTCCGTATAATCACCCTTAGTGCCGTAAAACCATCTAGCCGTATCTGAGTTTATGCCCGTCTCCCAAATGTGACATTCCAGGCAAAGCCTGGAATAAAACCAGTGTTTCTAATCGTGTCCTGTTCAAGAAGAACAAACTCTTATGGAACTTACCCAACTAAATAGGTTGTCAGAAAAAATGTATAAGAATTCAATAAGAGTTTTTGAATTCTGGAGGTATCAGACAGGGAGAAAAAGATAAATTCTTGTATATCGTAGCTTCAGAGAAAAACTTTTCTGAAATCTGGAAAAACAAAACATTAAAAAGTCAGTATTTCAAACAAAGATGTCATACAACTTGTAATTATGCTCCTCGGTTCATTTATGTTGTTTATTCTGGATCTGTTTAAATTCAGTCCTTCCTTTAGTTCCAGAAATTCTTACCCAGTTCAGTTTTATGATCTTAAAGTTATCAGAACCCTGCATTTGTCAAAGTTCCTTTTTATGAATCTCTCAAGATGAAACACGTTTGCGGGAAGCTTTTGGAAAAGGATCCAAGTAAAGTAGTAACTGTCTATAAATGATAAAAGAATTAAAATGGCCATGGTTACAGATCTGATTAGAGTTTGTCAGGGAGCAAGAATTCCTGTCCCTTCAAAGTTCCTTCTAAAATCAAATTGACATGAGACAGATTCACAGGGGAAAAAAGTCAAATTTGATAATGGAGAATCTGCATAGACAAGGAAATTCCACAGACAGGCAAGATGACCTAAGGAGAAGGGATAGGGGTCTGGGACTTCAGAGGAAAGGAATGCACTTGACAGGGTGGTAAGAACAGATGTTTGGTAATTAGACGTTTGCCCTCCCACACAGATGGGTCATTCAGATAAAATTTATCTTTGCTAATAACCCTTGTTCTGGGAAAGAACCTCAATTTAGATTCTGTGTAGTTAAGGGAAGGGCAAAAGTTTCCCTTGAGCCCACAGGGTCTCAAGTGCCTTCAGCTCAAAATAATCCACATGCCAAAGGGGTACATTTTGAGGAAACCTGTCCTGAACCCCTTTAAGTTCGTTACAGTGCAACTGACAAGGAAATTTGATTATTTCTGTGACGTATAACACTTCAAGATAGTTCTATACCAGTACATATCAGATTTCTAGGAGTTTCATATTATTCCTAGAACACTTATCTTAATGACATATATCCATACAGATGTAGTTTAAGAGGGTTTAGTACCGCTTACTAATGCTTTCATTACCATGCACCAATGCTTCCCATGTAATTTAACACAACACTAAACCTAATTAGTGTAACAGCTCCTTTTGTATAAAAAGAAACCAGATATTTTGAAATGTTCATGGGCCCTCTGGAATATTTCAGTTAGGTTGTAGACTTGATTTTAGAATTCGATTTTGGGAAGTTTATCAAAAAAATATCAAAACATTTGATTAAGTAAGATCATAGATCATGATGAAACAATATTTATCCATTTAGCCAAAGTGACAATAAAAATTTTTTTGAAAAAAAATTTTTTTTTTTTTTTGAGAGAAAGAGCACAAGCAGGGGAAGGGCAGAGAGGGAGAGAGAGAATCCCAGGCAGGCTCCCTGCAGTCCACACAGGCCTCACTGTCCTCGAAAGGCCCGACACGGGGCTCGATCTCACAAACCACGAGATCATGGCCTGAGCTGAAATCAGGAGTCAGACACTTAACTGACTGAGCCACCCAGGCAATAAAAAATTTTAAAGACAAATACAGAAGATTACATAGTTGTGAGCAAAACTTAGCTTTTAGTATTAAGAAGACTCGGTTTTCTTGAATAATTAAAGATCTGATAAAGACAAAGCATTGAATCTTTGTTTTTCTAGGCAGATTACAGTAAAGGTAAAGAAAACCTTTGTTTACAATTTCTTATAAAAAGCAAACCAATCATCTAAGAAAACTTCTTTTCATTTCATTTCATTTCAATTCCAGTGTAGTTAACCTACAGTCTTATGTTAGTTTCAGGCATACAAAATAGTGATTCAGCGGTTCCGTATAATACTGAGTGCGCATCAGGATAAGTGTGCACTTAATCCCCTTCACCTGTTTTACTCATCCCTCCACCCACCTCCCCTCTGGTTACCATCAATTTGTTTTCTATAGCTAAGAGTCTGTTTTTTGGCTTGCCTTTTGTCTCCCTCTCTTTGTTTTGTTTCTTAAAATTCTACATATGAATGAAATCATATGAATGAAATGGTATTTGGCTCTGGCTTATTTCACTTAACATCGGACTGTGGATCCATCCAGTTTGTTGCAAATGGCAATATTTTGTTCTTTTTTATGGCTGAGTGATATTCCTGTGTGTGTGTGTGTGTCCTTTAACCTATTGATGGGCCCTGGGTTGCTTCCATAATTTAGCTATTGTAAATAATGCAGTAAACATAGAAGTGTATATATCTTTTTAAATTAGTGTTTTCCTATTCTTTTTTTTTTTTAATTTTAAAAATGTTTTATTTATTTTTGAGAGAGAGAGAGAGACAGCGTGATCAGGGGAGGGTCAGAGAAAGAGGGAGTCACAGAATTCGAAGACAGGCTCCAAGCTGGCTGTCAGCACAGAGCCCGACGCAGGGCTCGAACGCACGAACCATGAGATCATGACCTGAGCCTAAGTCGGATGCTCAACTGACTGAGCCACCCAGGCGCTCCATGTTTTCCTATTCTTTAGGTGAATACTCAGTAGTAGCATTACTGTGTCATATAGTAATTCTATTTACAATTTTTTGAGGAACGTCCATACTATTTTCCATGGTGCAGGCCTGCACTACTTTGCATTCCCACCAAAGTGCAAAACGGTTTTTTCTCTCCACATTCTCAACAACACTTGTTTCTGAAAACTTCTTCCTTTTAAAAGAGAAAAATTCTAATCTTGCACCAGTGTACTTTGGATATTAAAACTCATTTTTTAAAAATATGTATTTATTTAAAAAATAAATATGTATTTATTTTGGGGGAGAGTGCAAGCAAGAAAGGGGTAGAGAAAGGGAGACAGAGGATCTGAAGCAGGCTCTGGGCTAACAGGCTGACAGTAGTAGACCCAGTGTGGGGCTCGAACTCATGAACCATGAGATCATTACCTGAGCGAAGGACACTTGACCAACTGAGCCACGTGGGTGCCCCTTAAAACTCATTCTCATTCTTAAATACATTTACTTTAATCTTAGTACTGACCACATATAAAATTCCTTTTCAAAGGCTCCTTTTCCACGAACTTTCTATGTTTGTTTTTTTTTTTTAATATTTTTTAATTTATTTCTGAGAGAAAGAGACAGCATGAGCAGGGGAGGGACAGAGGGAGAGGGAGGCACAGAGCCCGAAGCTGGCTCCAGGCTCTGAGCTGTCAGCACAGAGCCCGACGCAGGGTTCAAACCCACGAACCACAAGATCATGACCTGAGGCAAAGTTGGACGCTTCAAGACATGTTTATCTTAACTAAACCAACAACTTTAAATTAGTTTTAATGCCAGGTATTTTTCCAGATCATGAAACTTGAAAAATGTTTGGCTAAGTTGCTATCTTTCTTAGTGTTAGAATGCCCAATCTTTATGAGCACTTGTCTTCAAACCAACTCAGTAGAGCTCTTGTACAAATTAATTTTAGCAATACTATCCAGAGATAGAGGAATATATCTCTACTTACAACATATATATGGACACACATACATATACATAGACAAATGTAAATGAAAATATTACAGCTTTTGTTCTTGCTAATCTTTGTGGAAAGAGCACATTATAGACCCGATTTCCAAAAACTTCCCTTTAAAAAAAATTTTTTTTTAAATTTTTATTTAGTTTTGAGAGACAGAGCATTAGCCGGGGAGGGCAGAAAGAGAGGGAGACAGAATCCAAAGGAGGCTCCAGGCTCCGAGTTGTCAGTAGAGAGCCTGATGTGGGGCTCGAACCCACGAACCATGAGTTCGTGACCTGAGCCAAAGTCAGACACTCAACTGACCGAGCCACCCAGGTGCCCCAAAAGCAGCTTATGTTTTAAAAAGGTGCCCCGGGGGGCGCCTGGGTGGCTTAGTCGGTTAAGCGTCCGACTTTCGCTTAGGTCATGATCTCGCGGTTCGTGGGTTCGAGCCCCGCGTCAGGCTCTGTGCTGACTGCCAGCTCAGAGCCTGGAGCCTGTTTCAGTCTGTGACTCCTCTCTCTGACCCTCCCCTGCTCACGCTGTCTCTCTCTCTCTACTAGAAATAAATAAAACATTAAAAAAAAAAAGGTGCCCTGGCTTTTTTCTTCAGGTCTCAGGCTATCATGGGCTGTGTTTACATTTTGAAGACATGATAAGAGTCTAACTTGGAGGGACAGAGAAGGAATGCAGGTTGTTGGGTTTTTTTTTCTTACGATATTTTCAACTAAAATAGGAAGTGATTTATGCCTTTGTAAAGTCTGTGTAAAGCGTTTAGACAAAAGCCTTCTTTTTAAGTGAGGAGGTCTTTTCACTTCTTAGTACAGGGACCGTATTTTCACATGAGAGGCGTGTTTCCTACTTTCTGGGGGACAGAGGAGGGGCTGAGTGTCCTTGCACCGCTGTTTCTTAAGTAACTTGTTTTTTTTGTTTTTTTTTTTAATTTTTTAATTTTTTTTTTAATATTTTTTATTTATTTCTAGGGGAGAGAGAGGGAAAGCATGAGCAGGGGAGGGTCAGAGAGAAAGGGAGACACAGACTGAAACAGGCTCCAGGCTCTGAGCTGGCAGTCAGCACAGAGCCCGACGCGGGGCTTGAACCCACGAACTGCGAGATCATGACCTAAGCTAAAGTCGGACGCTTAACCGACTAAGCCACCCAGGTGCCCCAAATTTTTTAATGTTTTTTTTATTTATTTCTAGGAGAGAGAGAGAAAGCATGAGCAGGGGAGGGTCAGAGAGAGAGGGAGTCACAGGCTGAAACAGGCTCCAGGCTCTGAGCTGGCAGTCAGCACAGAGCCCGACGCGCGGCTCGAACCCACGAACCGCGAGATCATGACCTAAGCGAAAGTCGGACGCTTAACCGACTAAGCCACCCAGGCGCCCCTTAAGTAACTTGTTTAAAATAATCATTGGAGCAAAGCGGCACATTTGGGGGCAGCCTGGTCTCGGCCCCTACGAGACACTGTGTGTGAAATAGTTTTGTGAGCCTTGGAACAGAGCGCAGCACGCAGGGCCCCTGTGAGGTATACGCTGCACCACTGAAAATCCTCAGCAGAGGTCGTGCTTTAAACCCAATTCGTTCATGATGTTTCTTTTAGAAATTTGACTGATTCTTACTCAATAATAATAAAAGAATAGTCATGATTGCAGTTTCATTGGACAGCATTCCCTTCTCGTCTGGGTGTACAGGTGCTAATGCCGACAGTCCAGTAAGAGTAGCCCCAGTAGGGGGATTTTCGTAAGCCGACTCTACGCCAGGTACTGTTCTCAGTGCGTTACAGCTGTCTGTTCCTTTAACCCTCATCACTACTCTAAGAGGTACTCAATTATTCCCATTTCACAGACGGGGAGACTGACGCAGAAGGTTAATAGGCCCTGAGTGTCAGAGCTAAGATTTAAATCTACAAAGTTGAGGGGCGGCTGGGTGGCTCAGTCGGTTAAGCTTCCGACTTCAGCTCAGGTCATGATCTCATGGTTTTTGGGTTCGAGCCCCGTTTCGGGCTCTGTGCTGACAGCTAGCTCAGAGCCTGGAGCCTGTCTTCGGATTCTGTGTCTCCCTCTCTCTCTGACCCTCCCCTGCTCATGCTGTCTCTCTCTCTCTCTCTCTCTCTCTCAGAAATAAATAAAACATTTAAAAAATTTTTTAAAAATTAATCCACAAAGTTGATTCCAGTGTCCACCATATTAATGACCAGCCCACACTACTGTTGTAATTAATTTGATAGATTTTTTTAAAATGAATGCATTGTATGCAAGCGTTGTAAAAACAGAAGCCTCAAATTTCAGTGCACTCGGAATGTGCCCCACAAGATGTATCAGTGAGGTTGGTTAATAAAGTTGTTGTTGAGGATATACTTTTCTGCAAGATCAGAGATCTCTAGTATTCATTTCCCAATGCCCTTGGTGATCTATAGCTCCTGCAAACAAACTGGCGTTCATAAAATACTACCATGGTTTTGGATGCATTCCTGTTATTCAGTCACATCTGAGAAAGAGGTTTCATTGATATGACCAGGTTGAGCCCTCAAGCCAGGAAGCTACTTTAAAAAAGAGAGATTCTTTTTAACAAGTTCACCGTTTTGGAAAATGTACTCCATTGTTATTGAGAATAATATCTGTAGCCTGAAGGGATCGAATGCAGTTATGGGACTGTAGGAAACAGGCGCCTCCTTTGTTAAATAGACTGCATTTAAGTGCATTTAGATGCTTGATTATGTGATCTAAAACTTCTCGGGTGTTGCATTGCTGTTAGTAAGGCATTATTTGTAGTCATAAGGATAATCACTTTATTGAATATTTAGTATGAAATAGGAGTCTATATAAAATATGAACTAGTTTTGAAAGACAGGCATAAAAATATACCTATACTTATTCATGTATTGGTGTGTATATTTGATCCTTTTGTATAAAATTAAGCAGTGTGCGAACTGAACTTTTCATTTGGTTCTGATTTGAGTGTGTGTCTTATCACATAAGTATTTGGTTAACTGCATGGTAAAAACTTCATTTTAGGAATCTGAAAAATCACTATACAGGAGAAAACAAAGAATATAAATCTTTGCAGACTTAACCTGGGGGAGATTTTTGGGCAGTTTACCACTTTGACTGTATCCATTTCTCTGTGCCAGCCAAAGGCCTTCTGAGGGTCTTTTCACCATTATTGCAGAGTTCTTTTCATCACCTTTGTGTCACATTTCTGTCACATGCTCTACCCTCTGGCCCTGTGGGCCCACTGTTGCAGGATTATGCTCTTGTAAGAACTGCTTACATGAGAAATTGTCTTGGAAACTTTGCTTTTAGCAGCACACATTTCTCCTTTCTTTGTTGCATGAATCAAATTTTATTTGGTTTGTAAATCATTCTCTTCCTTTTTTTTTTTTTTTTTCCATTTCAGAGCCACTCAGTACACATGCATGTTGCTTAGATATTTGTTAGAGCCTAAAGCTGGCAAAGAGAACGTGGTAATGAAGCTCAAGAAACTGGAGTCCAGTGTGAGCACTGGCCGTAAATGTAAGTACCCTGTCTCTTGAGGGACAGTGGCTCCTGGCTTCGAATCGTCAGACCTTGTCATTTACAAAATACTCTCTAGGTCATTCATTTCTAATCAGTCCAGTTTTTTGATGAGGTTGACCAGTAAGGCCGCCCTCATGAAATGATGGGCCCAGAAGATTGAAGTTCTGCTGTAGACCATTCAGACAGCCTACTGTGTGCGCGGTGGGTGCCGTTCCGTGGCTTTCTGCTTAATCACGGCCCGTGGACACGCAGCGTATTAGCTCAACTTTAGTTCTTAGAATTAGACAGTGTTTTGGCAGTCCCTGACATGGGCTTCTTTCTGGCTCCTGGAAGGCCATGGTATTCTCTAGAAGAACAGAATAGCTTGTCTTTTCCCTGCCTTTTCCCTTCTTCCCTTGAGGAATTGCTAGAGGAAATGGATGGAATGGTTCTCAGACCATTTGTGGGGTGCTTTCATGTTCAAGGCAAAAGTGAAGTCCGTGTTATATACTCATTTGCTTTGCTTTAATAATAAAGCATCCCAGGAAACCCCGTCCTTCTAATAACAATTGCACACCTGAGTCTTAGTGGCTTGCTGAGAGGCAGATGTCGCTACAGTAGGTGGGCAGAGGTGTTAGAATGGAATGTAGAAATCAGATGCTGATCAGTTATTTTTGAGCACCTACTTGAGGTATAGTTTTGAGCTTTATGAGAGAACTAAGATTACATGGTACAACAACGGTATAAGATTTAGTGCCAAATATACTGGCTAGGATAGAGGCAAAGAAAGTTTGGGAGGAGGTGGAACTTGAGGTGTGGCTAGAGAGAGAGGGAAGGAGAGCCTTCTCGAAGGGTGATTTTCTCCGTGAAGGCTCAAAACTGTTCATGAACAAACCATTGTATTGAAAGGTCAAAGAGAAAACCAGTGTGACAGGGAGACTTAAGTTACCAAGCAGAGGGATGCTGGAAGGTAGGGTGAGCTTTTCTGGATGCTTTGAAGGGTAGGCTTAGAAGTTCTCAGATCCTGTAGTGTGTTAGAGCTCACTAATCTCTGAAGTCCAGGAAAGACGTGCCCAAGGCCATTCAGCTGGCTAGTGCAAGAGCCAGAACTGGAACTCGGGATTATTCGTTACATATTCTGTTTTGTGTTATTTTTGATACAATAATACCAGGCATTCTTTTGAGATCGCAGGGTAGCTTGAGGGTACCCTGCTTGAGGGTAGGATACTTTTGAGCATTTGCTGAGTCTGAGGTAGAGTCCTTTAAGGAAAGTACAAGTACCTCTTTAGTATTGTCCATAATGTTTAGGATTATAACTCATCCTGAGTAGGCGCTCAAAAAGTACTTGATTGATACATCCTGGGTTAATTAATTACATGCTCAGATAAGGATCTGCGTTACAGCTGTTGATTTATTTCAACTGGGAACAGTTTTCCTACCACCAAATCCCATCATCTCTACTTTGTCTTCTTGACAGTAGGGAGCCAAAGGGGTTTGGAACCACAGAGATGGCAAAATGCTAGTGGTGTTTTATAAAAAAGCAATCGTTTGTCTGGAAAGTAAGTAATTTCTGAGGCATCAGACTCTCCCAAAAGAATGCTGGCATCTGGGTCAGAGAAATGCCCACAGTGAATTAAAGCCTCATATGTGGAAATAATAATAGTAGTAGAGTATTAGTAGACTATCTAGACTTCATGTTTTTGTTTTTTTTTTTAATTCATGTTATCATAGGGCTTTTCTTCTAAAGAGGCGTAGCCGGTGATATTCAGATGGCACAATCCACACTCATGATTGGCCATGCCTCGAGTGTACTGTAAGCCAATGTTAAGGTATTCACTGGAATGGAGGTGATAAATTTAGAGTCACTGTCTTTTGTGCCTTCCAGATCCTTTTGGGTGTCCTTAACATACTGGAAAATCCTTCCTTATTCCTGAGCAAAGACTCAGCCTCCAGTGACAGGCCCCCCACCCTGATACAGGGATCCTGCCTGCGTGTCTCACACGTTAACTGCTGTGGGTCCTTCTTGCAGGGTTCAGGCTGGGCAACGTGGTGCACGCCATCCAGGCGACGCAGCAGAGCATTCACGCCACTGCCCTGGTGCCCCGCGTGTGCCTGACGTTAGCCAACGTGAACCGTGTGATTTATTTCGTGTGCGATACCGTCCTCTGGGTGAGGAGCGTGGGGCTCGCCACTCACGTTAACAAGGAGAAATGGCGGAAGTGGGCTGCCCGCCATTACTGCTGCTCCCTCCTGCTGAGCCTGGCCCGGGATCTGTACGAAATCTCCCTGCAGATGGAGCGAGCCGCGCGCGACCCGCCAGAGGGGGCGACAGCGCCACCTCAGGGTCCTCCTGGCAGCAGCGTGGCCGACGAGGAGCCGGAATGGCTCCAGGCCTTTCTCCTCCTCTTGTTCCGATCTCTGAGGAGGCATCCTCCCTTGCTGCTGGACACGGTAAAGAACTTCTGCGATATCCTGAACCCGCTGGACCAGTTGGGGATCTATAGGTCCAACCCCGGCGTCATTGGACTCGGAGGCCTCGTCTCGTCTCTGGCGGGCATCGTCATCGTGGCGTGTCCGCAGCTGAAGCTGAAGCCGCAGTGAAGTGCTGGCCGGCTCCAAAGGGCAGCGTCTCAGGGCGGACGCTTGCAGGAGGCGCACGTCGTGTCGGGCTGGGCCTAGGGACCTGCTCCTGCGAGCGTTGGGTGACCCGCGACGGGAGCAAGCGTGGGGCCCGGGGTGCAGAACGGCAGTGCGTGAAGATTTATACGTGTTTTTTCGAGCGCTGGAGTGATTCTGAATTTCCGAGTATTTTCCTTTCATCTAACATTTTTTGAGCCTCTCTTGTGCTCCTAGTGGGAGCTTACTGCTTGCTGAATATATAAAAATTAGAAAAGGCCCAGGGCGCCTGGGTGGCTTAGTCGGTTGAGCGTCCGACTTTCGCTTAGGTCATGATCTCGCGGTTCGTGGGTTCGAGCCCCGCGTCGGGCTCTGTGCTGACTGCCAGCTCGGAGCCTGGAGCCTGTTTCAGTCTGTGACTCCCTCTCTCTCTGACCCCCACCTGTTCACGCTGTCTCTCTCTCTCCTAGAAATAAATAAAAAAAAAAAATTAAAAAAAAACAAAAAAAAATTAGAAAAGGCCCAAACAATTGAATATTAATGTACCGTGTGACTTTTGGGCAGAGTATCTCACTGCTTTGGCTCAGCGACCATAGATCTGATGCTCAGCCGTCTCTCCGACCTCCTAGAAGCCTCTTGTTCCTCTGATCAGTTACCGGCCCCCCACCCCCCACTTCTCCGTAGGTGCCCACGCCAGGGCGCAGGAAGCTGGGCTTACAGCCTTCCGGGGGGCTCGCCCTTGCTCACTGCACTCCTGTCCAGAGGGAGAATCAGAAAGGCATCAGGCACCTTCGTGGTATAAATTGTGACTTCAGGTACTGAGTGAGTAAGCAAAAATCAGAAGCGCATAGAAAGGACTGAGGTAAAAATAATGGGGAAGACGGGCACCTGAGTGGCTCAGCTGAGCATCCGACTCTTGATTTCAGCTCGGGTCATGATCACAGGGCTGTGGGATCCAGCCTTGCACCAGGCTCCGTGCTGAGTGTGGAGCCTGCTTAAGATCCTCTCCCTCTGCCCCTCTCCCCCACTCACATTCTCTCTCTCTCTAAAATTTAAAAAAGAAAAATCTGTTTTTAGTGTGGAAGATCACAACCGGTGCCTGGAGGTGGCCTGTGACAGATGAGGAAACTGAGGTTAAACAAGTGAGGCCAGCACCTCTTCCTCTGCCTCCCAGGCCTGGGTTCTTTCCATGGTATTTTCATTGCCTTCCCGAGTGAGTGGGAGTGTGAGACTCTCCAGAATCCTGTGCAAAAAGTCGTTTCTGGAACTTTGTTAGTCATTGGTTTATATAAAAATTAAAACTATAGCTGGATTTATCAGCTAGATTGTTTTATTTAAAGCCATATAACAGTTTGCACATTTCTGCGTTAATTTTCATCAAAATTTATGCAGTGAACTTTTTGTGAATACTCCGAGTGTGGGAGCGTCATAAATTTCTATGCTCAATCAGACCTCCGATGTGTGGGGTGGTTTGGGGAGTGGAAAAGAGCACTACGGGGCTGGTGAGGAGGCCATTTATTCCTGTCCTACTTCCCTTCTGGGCGGTTGAGTTGTGACTGCAGACCCTCTAATCTTAGGGAAGTGAGATAGAACATTAGGAGGCCATCAGGCAGGAGGCTGCCGTGTCAGTCCTACCCGTAAAGCCATTTCACTTACCTGAATGGAAAAGGGCAAAGAAATGTGCACTAAATTTCCCAGAAATGTGAATGAGATTTTTAAAAAAAGTAGACTCAGGTCCTCGGCTCTCTTCTTTTTTAAAGTGATCAAGATAATGGGATTTGAGAAAACCCTGGGAATTTTAAGAGAAATGAAAGCTGCTAGGTCAGGGCCAGTAAAAAGTTTAAGGGACTAATTTTGCTTTGTCCAGATCTCTACTGTCATAGATTATGTCGAATAAATTTCTAGAAAAAAACCAGACTCCTGTCTCTGCAAATGCGTTCTGGGAATGAGGAAGAGCGGAAAGAAAGCCAATCCAGAGGTGATCAGAGTGGACGCAGCCTGGAAGAGCCAGGCCGAGGGGGAGGACAGAGAAAGATTTAGGCTGCGGCGTCTGGGTTGAAAGACCGCTAGGGTGCTCTCCTCTAGGAGAGGGTCTGCTGCATCAGCTCCGCCAGCGGGCGGTCTGGGTGCTGCCTGGAGACGTCAGCGGCGGCATGTCACACGTTACCGGGTTAGAGGTTACGGTGGCGTCCAGCCTGGTGCTTTTGTCCTCTGCAATTTAGCGTGGGCCATGGGGAGTCTGAGAAATATCATCTCTTCTAGAATCAGTGAAAACCTGACTGGTACCCTGGTACCACCCTCTCTGTAGATCTCTCTTGCTTCTAACCAACCATCCCGACCTCTGAGGCTCCACATTCACGAGGGATTCCAAATCCCAGAGACATTCCTAATAGACTCACAGCACAACTGACCATTGTTCCCTGAGAATTTATTCAACAACGAATGTTTGGATGCCACGCTTAGTCTGGGGATCCACTTACGCAAGAGAACCAAGGTCGCTGTGCTCACGTTGGGGGGTGAGGGGTAAGGGGTGAGGAGGCGAGTGGGGGTGGGGGAAGAAAGGGAATAAATCCGTGACTTCAGGCTGTGGCTGGAAGATGGACTGCTCCTGGGGGACCGTCCCAGGCGCTTGCACCGCTTCTCCCCTCTCACCCACATTCTGCACTCGGGGCTGAGGCAGCCACAGGACCAGCTTCATCAGCAGAGCCTGCTGGCTCGGAGCCCTGTGTGCTCTGGCGCAGAGCCACCGCTCCAACACCCTGGAACTGCCCTTTGGCCCACTTCGCTCTCCAGACACAGCCTCATGGATGATTCGTCCTGACCCTTGAAGCAAGGGCAGAGGCTCCTTTTTAAAATGCTTCCTTTCCTCCTCTGCTGTCGTCTATTTTAAAAGCCCCAGTCCGGGGGCACCTGGGTGGCTCAGTTGGTTAAATGACTCTTGATCTCGGCTCAGGTCAGGATCTCATGGTCAGGAAATCGAGCCCTGCTGCAGGCTCTAAACTGTCATCCTCTCTCTCTGCCCCTCCTGTGTATGTTTAAATCTTACTGTTCTGACAGTGCAGAGCCTGCTTGGGATTTTCTCTCCTCCTCTCTCTGCCCCTACCCCCACAAGTAAGTAAACCTTAAAAAAAAGAAAAGAAAAGAAAAGTAGAGGCGCCTGGGTGGCCCATTCGGTTAACCATTCGACTTCGGCTCAGATCATGATCTCACAGTTTGTGAGTGCGAGCCCCATTTTGGCCTGTCTGTTGTCAGTACGGAGCTTGCTTTAGATCCTCTCCGTCTCTCTCTCTCTGCCCCTTCCTTGCTCGCTCTCTCAAAAATAAATTTTAAGACATTTAAAAAAAGTTAAAAATAGAAGTCCCAGTCGAATCAATAAGTATTGAATGTATCACATATTTATTGCTCCTTTTGGAGGCTTGCCGTATGACTCTTTCCTCTCTTTCCTGACCTCTCATTTCCTGCATTATTATATCACAGATACAGAATTGATTACCAAGGATCTATCAGAAAGCTCCATCTCTCCCCACCTGCCCTTTTCCTATTGCCTGCGGCATACAGTTTAGCAGAGAGTCAACAATAGAGAGAATTCTACCAACAACAAGGAAAATAAGTTTGTCTCCCCATTATCCATTTTATTAGTTTTTAAGTAAGCTCTAAGCCCAACAGGGGGTTTGAACTCAGGACCTTGAGATCAAGAGTTGCATGCTGTACTAACTGAGCCAACCAGGAAGCCCCCACCACCACCAATATCCATTTTAAGGGGCTCTTAGATAATCTGCGAACTGTGGCTTCCACCACTCTCCTCCGTCTTTGAAGCCAGGAGCTAGAACTTGGGCCCTCGGCTGATTTGTTACTAAGGAAGGGACGAGATGTGATTGTTTGTGGCTGTTTGCATGCTGTCGATGAGTAAGAGGATCCCGGACAGCACTAATGCTGTTCCAGACTTGGCAAGATCCAGTTAGCTCTTGACGGCATATTCCAGTGGCATCTCAGACCAGGTGGGGTTCAGTAAACTTCCTTGAAATCGGGAATTTACAGAGGTTGAAATTGCTCCCTCAAAGCCTAGATTGTCAAAGAGTCAACCTCCAGCTGTGGTCCTCTTCCCGAGAGCAATTTAGCTGAAGAATCAAAGAGTAGTACATTTGGGTGAACTCTGTCACCCTGTGTAGGTTTAAGTCTTACTGTTCAAAATCCACTCTTGATAGTAAATAATAAGGGACGAGGGAAATGGGTTAAAAAAAGCCCCACAGGACACTCTGAAAAAGGAACCAAAGATGATAGAATTTTAGAATTCACGAGTTTAATGACCTATATTCCAACACCTTCTTTCTGGAAGACAGGTGGTGTTTTGTTTTGTTTTTTGGGTTTTTTGTTTGTTTTGTTTTGAGAGCTGGGGGCCAGAAGTGTGTTACAGAACCGATAGTTCATGGCTCTGGAATCATAACGCCCCTGTGCCTGGATTTCGGTCTGCTCTGCAGTCCACCTCCTAGTGGCTCGATCTCCTTACAGCAGTTAGGATAGTTCAGGGGGCCTTGGCTCAATAACCATGACAACTGGCTGACTCAACGTTCTCTTCCTCTCTGCCCTCCTCTAGTTGGGAGGTGTTAGTAGCATTGCCCAAGGCTCCTCGGGAACGGTTTGTGCTGGGGGAGACACTCAGAAGCCTGGGCTCTGTGGGACCGAGGCAGCATCCACTGGCGTTGAGTGCAGGGCCCAGGAGCATCTGTCTTACCTGCTTTGTTTCCAAGAGTTCAAGGAAAGAAGCTGAGGGTAAGGGTGTCCTGGGAATTTTACTGAAGATGGTGAGGCCGGCAGGGAAACCACTGAGGGAGGGATGGTTCAAGGTGAATGACCAAGAGTGTGCGGTAGATATCCCGGCGCACTGGCTTTTCCAGAACGCAGCTGAAATAGCTGGTTTTAGGAGGGACTGCTTTCTTCTTAGCTGAGCATTCAAGGACGGACCGGCAGATAACGCTTGCTTAAAAAGAAAGGAGTTAATGCAGAACTTTTTCATCAAAACAAACCAAAAAGACTAATCCTGAAACTTATTCTTTTGGTCTCTTTTGGATCTTCATTTAGGAGCCTTTTAACTTCATCTAAAACCTCTTATCTCGTAAAGCTACCCTTATTTCTCATTTCTTACCCTGAACCCTTGTAAGAAGCATCAGTCTTGACAAGTAGGCTGTGGGGCAGCTCCTCCCAATGGGACCCTAGGGAGGGGCCGCTAGTCCTTGACATTCACCCTCCAATGTTGAGGGCCTTCTGTTGAGGGAGCTGGAGGCCCCAGGCAGCCTGGGCCTTGTCACTGGCCATGAGAGGTAGGGACTGACCCTGCGAGTCTCAAGCGGAGAGCTTTCTTATGGATCTGGGACTCTGCTTTGCAGCGTGAAGAGCTATGACGGCAGTCAACAAGGGCCCAGCCTTGCCGGATGGAGACCTCCCTGTAAGTAACTTGGGCCTTTATGAGAAGGGGGGGTGGTCGAGGGGGGAACTGACTGGAGGAGGAAGGCGCAGGGAGGACCACTTCAGGGGGCTTTAGGACAAAATCTGTCTAGATTATATTCACCTTTCATTGACCATTATGTCTTCATTACTCTTGCCCTCACTGCCTTTTGCAGGGGGCTCTTAGAGGAGGGAGTGGGGCAGTGCCTCCTGAAAACTAAACACCTTGGAGAAAAAGAACAGAAATATTGGCTGAGAGGGAAAGGAGGGGGATGGGAACTACTTACCGAGTTCTAAACGCTGATGCGAAGCCCATGCTTGTCCACCCAGGCGAGATGTAGATTCGGATGCTGAATCTGTATTCTGTAACTCCGGGGTGTTGTGCATCTTCTAGTTTATGTGAATGGCATTTGTGTAACACTCCCGAGTTACATGGTCACGGCCTGTGCGGTATGTGGGGAGGGGTTCAGGGAACAGTGTTCCTGGGGTTTTGTGTCCAGCCTGGTTTTCACTGTGACTTGGAGTGGTTTGACACCTGATGCCTCCACGTAAGGCCTCTCTAATTTAGGTACAGTTCAGAGAGTCCACGAAACTTAAAAATTGTGAGCCCATATATTGCCCATCTTGTCCCAAATTAGGCTTTAACTAACCTTTGCACTCAGAATCACCATGTGAAGTTTTATATTAAATCATAGAATGCGGGGGCACCTGGGGGCTCAGTCCCTTAAGCTTCCGACTTCAGCTCAGGTCATGGTCTCTCCGTGTGTGAGTTCGAGCCCCGCGTCTGGCTCTGTGCTGACAGCTCAGAGCCTGGAGCCTGCTTTAGACTCTGTGTCTCCCTCTCTCTCTGCCCCTCCCCTGCTTACGCTGTCTCTCAAAAATGAATGTGTTAAAAAAAAAAAAATAAGGCATGGAATACAGAGGCATAAAATGAACACGAGCATAGGGTCAGGATTGACTCTCTTTGGCTTTGCCTGAAGCAACCTCTGAGAAGTCTGTCCAAATATTAAAGTATTCCCTGTTCACAGCCAGCATCTTTGTCTAGTTCAGATTTCAAACTCGCCTCCAAACTGAAAGCTAAAACGCTGCAGGCTGCTGTTACGAGCCTCCTCGATGGGTCTTCTAACTCAGCCTACAAATAGAAGAGCCCAGGCCCTCGCCTCCGGAGCAGAGCCCTGTAACAGGGGCACATCCCAGCTGCAGAGAGAGCCCCAGCGCCTGGGTCAGACAGGGGGAGCTTTCTCTTTGGTCACGTGGAGGATTCCTAGCATTCCTGCGAGGGGACCGAAGTACAGAATGCCCCTCGCTAGCCACTCATCAGTGCTGTGGCCAGTCCTGCTCATCTGCACCCTCACTTACTCCTCCGCCTTGCGACACTTTGAAGCAAATCACAGATGGGCCATTTCAGGCTCGAGTTGCAATCCTGACTTACCGCTTACTAGCTGGGTGATCGCAGGCAAGTTGCTTCACATCTCTGAGTCTTTGTGTCCTCCCCAGCAAAGTGCTAGACCTCAGAGGGTCGCTGTTAGAATTCAGTGAGGCCTTGTCAGCAAAGCAGGCTGATCAGCGCCCTGCATTTAAGGCACTGAGGAAACGTTCCCTCGTGCGGGCCTGGAGTCCACTTTCACTCAAACACCTGTGTTTGTTCACTGAGCTTCCCAGGCGACCTAAAGTATAATTAGGTGACTGCTGCCATAGTTAAAACACATTAATAATAACATGGCACCCCAGTAACGAGAAGTGACGGTTCCACTGGACCCCACATGCCCAGACCACATCTGGAATGCTGTCTTCAAGTCTGAGTGCATGTGTTGAAGGGAGGCAGCACTAAACTGTAGCAGGTCCGGAGGGGACAGCAGACCAGCGTGCCAAGCTAAGTTAGGACCTGGACCTATTGAGCACGGGGGAGGGACCACCAAAGGCAGACATAGTGCCTTCAAACACTCGAAGGGCCAGCCCATGACTGATGAACTAGCTTTACTCGGTGCTGTTCCAGAGGACAGAGGGTGGAGCAGTGGGTTAAGGCACACTGCAGCTCAGCACTGCTGTCCAACAAGGGCCACGGGCCACTCTGGGAGGGGCAAGACCCAGCCAAGGAGACATCCAAGTCCAAGTTGGCCAGAGAGGCTATGAGCAGGAGGCGTTCTTGCTGCAGAGGCTCCTGGAGACCTCAGCTTCCGTGATTCTGTGCAGCGGGGCAGCTCTAACCTCATCCCTCGTAGGCGCGGCCCCGCCTGATTCATTTATTCAGCCGAAATTACCGCGCAGGCTTTAGGCTGGGCGCTGGAGACACAGAGAGGACAGTGGGCTGGGAGAGAGAGACAGGCACACACATGATCACAGCACCGTGTGATGCATGTGGAGACAAGCCGGGAGGCAGTGGTAGCTTCTGACGTGGCAGAGGAAGGTCAGGAGGCCTCACAGAACCGGTGATCCTCGAGCTGTGTCTTGACGGAGGGGCATTTTGCCAGACAGAAAGGTGCGTGGGAGGGCAGGGAGAGTGTGCACAGGTGGGGACCGCCCTACGCAGGCGGGGGGTGACGTCCCAGTAGCTCTCCAGAGCCCGGATCGTGGCCAGGAGAGCATAGCCGACTGGCTCTTGCGTTCCGTCTCTGGCCCGGGTTCCTCCTAGCTCACCTGGACCCAGGCTAGCCTCACCAGTGGGCTCCGTGACCCTGCGCCGCCTTCCCCAGAGGCACGAGAGGGCAGAGGACTAACTCGGTTGCCTTCCCTTCTTCCACACCAGGAGCAAGAGAACGTCCTGCAGCGAGTCCTGCAGCTGCCAGTGGTGAGCGGCACCTGCGAGTGCTTCCAGAAGACCTACGCCAGCACCAAGGAAGCCCACCCCCTGCTGGGCTCTGTGTGCAATGCCTACGAGAAGGGTGTGCAGGGCGCCAGCAGCCTGGCGGCCTGGAGCATGGAGCCCGTGGTCCGCAGGCTGTCCACCCAGTGTGAGTCTTTGCGGCACTTGCAGCCCGCCATCTGTCCCGTTGACGGCTTGCTCGTCCGTCTGCCGACATGTGCCTTCTTGTCTGTCTGCCTTTCTAACCACCTACACCCCATTGCACAGTCTTTCGTCCGTAAATGTAGATGATGCAGCAGCAGATATAGGGACAGACATCTCTTCTCCTCCTTATATGTCTGTAGCCCAGCATTTTCTCCAGGTCACATGATGGGCCAGAGTCAGCAGGGGAGGGGACGGGCAGAGCTGTGTGGGCAGTGGTGGGAGTGAGGCTGTGGTAGACCAGACCCTCACTTTGGCCCCACGTCTGACAGCACCAGGAACTCTACATAGGGAGGGGCTTCAGGGCGGGGGGAGCAGAAGGCATGGGAGCTCTCTGGGCCCAGTAGCTGATGGGACCAGCCGGTGACAGTCCATGCGGCTCCTCCTACAGACCCACCCCTATTCATATGGTCCTGCCTCGTTTGTAAATACTGTCTCCAAATCAAGGCTCTCTCGCTCTCTTTTTTTATTCCAGTATAGTTAACATAAAGTGTGACGTTAGTTTCAGATGTACAATACAGTGATTCACTAACTCCGCATATCACCCGGTGCTCATCACAACATCCGGGCAGGGCTCTTGACAAGGCGGAGGGAAACCCCAGCCTCACCAAGACGTCTAGGGCCTCCCACCATCCCGATTAGAGATTTATGGGTGTCTGAGGATTCTGCCCTGGGCCGCCCCGCCCCCCCCCCCCCCCCCCCCCCCCCCCCCCCCCCCCGGGGCCCTTCACTTCCAGTCACAGCAGCCAACGAGCTGGCCTGCCGAGGCCTGGACCACTTGGAGGAAAAGATCCCAGCCCTCCAGTACCCTCCTGAAAAGGTGAGCCCCCTTCCTCTTCTCTAATGTGCCCAGTGCTCTGTGGTCCCGCCTCTCAGGAGGAGAAGGCACGGGCTCACGGTATCATGACTGTCAGTCTTTCATTCCAGTGCAGGCGCCCCCTAAGCTTGGGGGTGCCTGCCTGCCCCTAAGTCCACACAGCAGGTTTCCGCCTCTCCCTGGGGCTCCAAATGAAGGCAGCCTTTCCGGAAAGCAGGCACGGCCCTGGGGGCAGACTCAGGAGCTTAGAGTGGGTCTCAACTGCTTTCTGATCCCACCGCAACCCCAGCCCTGCCCCAGGACATCTGGTCGGCCTGCACTGGGCCACTTGGTAACTATAGTCCCCTAAGATCACGGGTCACACTCCTCAGATCGCGGGGTTTTAGTCCCATGTCCTTGAGATGTGGACCATGAGACTGAAAAGGTCACTTTACCTAGCTTCACTGGAGATTTGCTAGGTAAGGGCTTTGGGGACTAAGCTCTATCTCACTGACCAACGGTCTACTCATCCCACAAGTATTTCCTGAACCCCCACCCCATGCCAGGGGCCATAATGCGACTTGTGGGGCCTTCCCATTTAATCCTTCTGTCCGTCCTCTGGGACAGGGCGGGGATCCCCATTTTACAGATGAGAAAGCTGGTGACTTTTCCCTGGCCACACAGCCTAAGTGGAGGCCTCGTGAGAGCAGGTCTGTTTGGCTCAGAGGCCTGTGCTCTTCACGTCTTTCCGGATGAAGGGCTTCTGTGTCACCAAAGAGCTCCCAGGCTAATAGGAGAGAAAGAGAATTATTTCAATACGGAACTGGTAGCAAGAACAGCCACATCTCTGAGTCAATATAAACGCAGATGGGAATGTGAGTGGTGTTCTGAGGGAAGGACAGAGAAGGCATTAGAGGAATTTGTGTGCGTGAGAACACCCAGACGGGTGTCATCAAGGAGGTGGCCTTTCTGGGGGAAGGACAGTTAGGATCTTGATAGGTGGAAGTGGGGACGAGGAAGCCAGAAGGTCCATCCACAGGGAGAAGTGGAGCGCTTTCCCTTTAAAACCCAAGTTAATCAAGAGGCCCAGATATTGGTGCCGGTCCCCGGGGCCTTTATTTTTTAAGTAAGCTCAACAACGCCCAATGTGGGATTTGAACTCATAACCTCGCTATCAAGAGTCAGAGGTGCTCTGCTGACTGAGCCAGCCAGGCGCCCCTTGCCTGGGCCTTTAAATGAGGCCTTCCTGGGAGCTGGGCTCAGGGCCACCAGACCCACAGGCCTGACCCCCCTCCCCGCTTCCCCCAGATCGCCTCTGAGCTGAAGGACACCATCTCAACCCGCCTTCGCAGTGCCAGGAATAGCATCAGCGTTCCCCTTGCCAGCACTTCGGACAAGGTCCTGGGGGCCGCTCTGGCCAGCTGCGAGCTCGCCTGGGGGGTGGCCAAAGACACGGCCGAGTATGCTGCCAACACCCGGGCCGGCCGGCTGGCCTCCGGGGGGGCCGACCTGGCCCTGGGTGGTGTCGAGAAGGTGGTAGAGTACCTCCTCCCTTCAGCCAAGGAAGAGTCAGGTATCTGCCATGAGGGGGGGCTGGCAGACCACCCCCCACCCGGGAAGTGAGTCCCCTCCCCATGCTGCCTGGGAATTAGCAAGAGGCAGCCAGGGCTCATCCAGCCGCTGCTTCTGAAACAGGGAAGGCCTGGCGAGATGTTAGGCGGAACCATCCACATACAGTCTCCTCTCCCTGTTTGTAAGTGGGGCAAGTGAGTGACCCGAGTCGCCAGCAAACTTGTAGTGGAACCGGGAGCACTTCCCAACCCTAGACAGAGCCCAGCTTCCTGAGCCCTTCTCTGACCAACTTTCCTCTCTGTCCCCCCAAATCCCACCCAGCCCCTGATCCAGGACACCCGCAGGTCCAGAAGCCTCCCAAAGGCAAGCGGAGCCTGGTGAGCAGGGTCGGTGCCCTGGCCAACACCCTGTCCCAACACACCTTCCAGACCACATCCCGGGTGCTGAAGCAGGGCCACGCCCTGGCCATGTGGATCCCAGGTGTGGCGCCCCTGGTGAGTGTCTGCCCTGAGCCCTGGCTGACCCCCAGCCTGGGTCCCTCCTGTCCCCTCCCTACGGCACCCCTGGTCCTAGGAACATCCCCCCTCCAGCCTGGCCTGGGGATCCTGGTCTAAGAACAAGAGGCCTTAAGGGGTGAGGGCCAGTCCTCTGGGCTGCAGGACGTGAGCCGAGGGCAAGCCTGCCTTGCTAGGGTGTCCCTTCCTGTCCCTCTGAGTCCCCCCCCACACCCGAATTCATCCCACTAGGGGGCCTCCTGCCTATGAGGGAGCAGGCGTCCCCAGCTGCTGGGCTGCTATCCAGACACTAGGGAGTGTCCCCTGTGAATAGGCCAGACCCCAAGCCCCTTCTGCTGGGGAGAGAGCGCTAGCCGGGCTGCATCCCTGACCACCCCCAGGTTTCAAAATTTCCCTTCCAGAGGTTTCTCATTTGCATCCTACTTGCCCCCAGGGTAAAGCTGCCTTTTCTAGGCAAGATTAGGGCTAACTCCCCACCATACCCACTCCCACCTCTGTGTATTTTAGCAGAGATAGACCGCATTGTTTTCCTAAGGACCTTTAGTAAGAAACGGAGGCCAAATAAAGGAAAATAAAGGAAACACAAACAATATTAAAGCGTAAAGGCCAGCAAACAAAAGAGCCACTTCTCAGCCATCATTTGGGTGGCACTTTTAAAAGCGTTGTCAGCCCTGACGCATTCGTTTAAGCTAACGTTTGCTGAGACCGTGCTATGCACCAAGTTCTGTGGCTCCCTTCCGTCCCCTGCACCCGGGGGGGTCATTGCCCAGCAGGGGCTGAGACAGACCCGTGTCCCAGCCTTACATGCAGCAGGGAGAGCCTACTCTACTGTGTAGCCTCATGGACCCTGTTCACGTACAGCATGGGGGTGTCCCCTGGAGGTGTATGCTGGGTGTTCGTAGAGCTCCCTAGGGTTCAGAGGGAGCCCAGCTGTCCCTCAAGGGGACACCAGCACACCTGCCCAGGTCTGTTTCTGACCATGGAGCACCGGGTTCCTCTTGACTTTTTCACTCTTTAAAGATCTCCAAGGAGTATCTACTAAAGCTAAACACACATACCCCCTAAGACCCACCAGTTCCACCCACCAGAAACGAGAGCTTATGTGCCCCAAAGACACATCGAAATGTTCCTATCAGGCTTTATCCTTAGCCAAGAACTGGAAACAACACAGGCGTCCGTCCATGCACCGCAGGACCCGTGAATTGTGGCATCCGTGCGTGGGGGCCACAGGGAAGGGAAGGAGCTATTGTGATGTGCAAGCGCACGGCTGAACCTCACAGCACGGTGTTGCATAAAGGAAGCTATTGGTGAAAGAAAACACATAGAATGAGTCCATTTATATGAAGTTCAGAAATGGGCAAAACCAAGGCATGGTGGTAGAGGTCAAAATGTGGTCCCCCTTGGGGGCCCCACCTGCGTGGGGGGCACAGGGAGACTTCTGGGGGGTTGAAAAGGGTCTGTGTCCTGATCTGTGGGAGTTACGCAAGTGTGTGCTTAGGACACCTCACAGAGCCGCGCTATGATGTGCCCCCTCCAGGGATGGAAGTCATCACCCAATAACAAGTTCTAGGACAGTCGGCTGGGGCTGACCCCGGAGGGGTGGGGGTTTGCGGGCGAATCCAGCAGCCTGTGGCCTTCCTCCCCTCCCCCCCCCCCAGAGCAGTCTGGCCCAGTGGGGAGCGTCGGCGGCCTTGCAGGTGGTGTCGCGGCGGGAGAGTGAGGTGCGGGTGCCCTGGCTGCACAGCCTCGCCGCCACCCAGGAGGAGGACCACGGTGACCACACAGACGGAGAGGAGACGGAGGAGGAAGAGGTGGAGGAGGAGGAGTCCGATGCCGAGGAGAACAGGCTCAATGAGGTAAGGGGGCGAGAAGCTGAGCGGGGACCTGGACACCCCGGGGTCCCACAGCCCAGTGGGGGGACGAGAAAAGAGGCATGGGGTGAAACAGGGGTCTCTGCCCCCAGAGCTCCGAGACGTGGTGCCCGCCTGCTGCACCGCCCACCTCACCTGCGGGCAGCCTCTGTGCCCGTCTCTCGCTGACCCGCAAAGTAGGCAGGGCGGAGACCGTCGACCTCATTCTGCCAGTGAAGAAGCAGGTTCAGAGAGGGGAAGTGACCTGCCCAAGGCCACACAGCAAGTGGCAGAGCCAGGCCTACGATTTTTTCAGTTTGGTGTCCCCGTGCTTTCCCCTCTAGTTCTGGGGGGGTGGGGCGGGGGGTGGCGAGGAGGGGGAGGGCCAGGGGAGCCGCTGCAGGAGGTGCTGACCTAGCTCTGGCCCCCAGGTGGCAGCCCTGCCTGGCCCACAAGGGCTCCTGGGCAGCGTGGCCCACACCGTGCACAAGGCCCTGCAGAGCACCGTGTCAGCCGTGACGTGGGCGCCCGTGGCCGTGCTGAGCTCGGCAGCCAGGCTGCTGCACCTCGGCCCGGCCCCCGCTGTCTCCTCCAGCAAGGGGAGGGCCATGTCCCTGTCGGACGCCCTGAAGGGCGTCACTGACAACGTGGTGGACACGGTGGTGCACTACGTGCCGGTGAGTCCCGCCCCAGGGGCCTGGGAAGCTCTGACCCGGCTGCAGTGGCCTTCCTGTCCCCAGTCTCCTTGGCGGTGCTCCTGATCCTCAGGGCCCCAGGAACATCGTGACCCACGACGGCCTTGACTGGGGGCCCTTGCCAGCCCCCAAGAGTATAGAGACGGAGACTCTAGCTAGAGACCTTTCCCCATGTCCCCCCTGCCGACCATCAGTCGGGGTCGCGGGTGGCCCAGCCCTCACCTCAGCAAGTGAGGAGGCGCTGCTTCCTGGGAAGGGGCTGGAGGGAGGTGTGCAGGGCGCCTGGGGGCTGGGCTACGATCCAGGGCACAGCGGCTGCTGCACCCCCATCCTGGCACCTATCGCCAATAGGAAAAAACTAGGAAGCACCAAGACTGTCTCTTTGGGCGTCCGGGGGCCCCCTTCCCAGAGCGCGCCCGTTACAGGTTGTGCCAGCTCGGGGCTGCCAGTAGGGCGCCAGGCCCCCCGGACCTAGCAAGCCTTGGGGGCCGGTGTGCTGAGCCACTCCCTTCTGGAGAGGCAGGCCAGGGGTCCTGGCAGCCAGCGTGCTCACCCTGGGCCCCAGCTAGGGCCAGGCATGGGCACCCTCCCCCGGGCCGAAGCGCGCACAACTCCTCCCCAAGGAGAGGTGGGGAAGCCACTCTCTTTCCACCGAGGGACCCCTGCGGGAGGCTCGAGGCGTCCAGGAACTTTGGGAGGAGGGGATGCCTGCCTTGCATAGCGTCTGGCCCGTGGAGACCACTGGAGAGGGCAAGACATCATTGGTCTCCCCTGCGCCTCCCGCCTGTGTGGCGGGGCACTGCCCAGTCCCACACCCTAGGCGGTGCCCCCCCCCCCCCCCCCGCCCGTCCAGGCCGCTCCCAGAGAAGCTGTGGGTGGGAGGCACAGGGACAAGGGCCAGGCCGGGGCCCTCACACGGCTGCCTTCAGCTCCCCAGGCTGTCGCTGATGGAGCCCGAGAGCGAATTCCGGGACATCGATAACCCGCCCGCCGAGGCCGAGCGCCGGGAGGCGGAGCGCAGGGCGTCTGGGGCGCCGCCCGCGGGTGCGGAGGCCGCGCCGCGCCCCCCGCAGCCCCGCAGCAGCCTGCGGACGGCGCGCAGCCTCGGGGGTCCCGGGCCGGAGGACAGGGCGGACGCGCCCGCCGCGCCGCGCCCGGCCTTCCCGGCGGTGCCCCGCGAGAAGCCCACGCGCAGGGTCAGCGACAGCTTCTTCCGGCCCAGCGTCATGGAGCCCATCCTGGGCCGCGCGCAGTACAGCCAACTGCGCAAGAAGAGCTGAGCCGCGCGCGTCCGCCCGCCCGGCCCCCGCCCGGGCCCCCGGCCCCCGGTCCCTGCCCCCATCCCCACCCCCCCACCCCCCGCCCCTGGCACCGGCGGCGGCGAGGCCCCGGCGGGCTCTCCAGCCAAGACACAGAGCCCGCACTCCCAAGGGAGCGCTGACTTCTTCCGAGTGGAGCCCCAGCCTCCTCCCGCGGCGCTGCCGAGGCGCGCACCTTCTTCTTAGCACCCTTCCGGGGCCTAGCTGTCAGAACCTATTCTTAAGAAGCATCCGAGCAGCAGCTTGCTTTGATTCTACGCCCTGTGTTTGTTTTACCAAAGGATTAATTGCCTGACTTGATGTCTCACGTCTTTAACCAGACTGGTTGCCAAAGGGCATTTGTTTCCAAAATGCAGATCCAGCCTCTGCAGACAAATCTTAAGCAGGAGTTTCTGACATCCGTTGAAGCCCTGAGCTCGGAGATCCTCCCCTGAGTATCCAGGCTCTGCGCAGACCGCTTTGAAGGGGGCAACAGTTAGGTGCGAAGGCTGTCGTGTGTTTCTATAAAGAGTAGCCTCCGGTTCCTGAGCACCTGGGACTCTTCCCAGGCTGAGCCCCGGCCTGCGCGCTGTAGCGCCACCTTCTGGCTCGCAGCCTTCCACCTGCGCGTTCACGCTTCCGTGGCCTTTTGAACGCTGCCGTCCCAGCGCTGGGGGACAATGGTGACCTTTCACCTGGCTGAAGTCTAACCTGGATAGACCATATGTATGGCCTCTGTCGCCACAGCTCATTCCAAGCCCTGTTTTTGAAAATGTCCATATTTGGTAAATCTAGGGAAGGCATACAGAAAACTAAAAAATTCAAATATTGCAAAAGGGGGTGTGTCTTCCTCACTGAGTTCTCCAGTTCTCCTTCACAAAAAGCACCGTGTTGTCAGTCTCTTGTGTATCCTTCCAGGTACAGGCTGTGCGTGTGCAAGCCCACCCTGCACACTCCCCGCTTTGTTCACACAGCTGTGGGATGTTAGCCTGTAACAGGACATCTGAGAGATCCTGTCTATCCCTATCATAAATCCCCCTTGCTCTTTTTAATGGCCACCTAGTAAGTGCTGCGTGACACCGATGTGCTGTCTTTGGCTTAACTAGTTTCCTAATAATGGGCTTCTAAGTTGTTTCCATTTTTTTTTTGCTCTTGCAAACAGTGCTACAATAAATGTCTGTATACAGAATGTTTTGTGCTGATGTATAGACATATCTGTCAGAGACATTGATAACTTGGAACCGGGGCATGGTGGGTAAAAGAGTATGTGCATTTTACATATTGTTAGATGATGCTAAGTAGCCTTCCAGACCAAACTCGGATTTTCTTGTTATCGTCATCTGCAGCTGTCAGTCCTTTTAAATGTGTACTTATTTATTTTGAGAGAGAAAGAGAGAGTGTGTGTGTCTGTGTGTGTGTGTGCCCCTAAGGGAGGGGCACAGAGAGAGTAAGAGAGAAAGTCCCAAGCAAGCTCCTCTCTCTCAGCACAGAGCCCAATGTGGGGCTCAAACTCATGAACTGTGAGATCATGATCTGAGCGGAAATTAAGAGTCGGACACTTAACCAACTGAGCCACCCAGGTGCCCCTCTCTCAGTCCTTTAGGATGTCCATATATACGTTCCCCATAGGTCCCCCCCCCTGACCTGTGAGCACCCTCTCGGCCCCCACTCTGTTGCACATCTGAGAGCCCAGCTTTCTGGCAGATCTTTGGTGTAATGAGTCGTTGGCCTTGATCCATGGTTTTGGAATCCGAGGATGCCCAGAATGGAGCCGGTGGACGTGCGCATGTGGACACGGCCAGGACTCTGAGCTAGGCTTGGGCACCCCACCCCACCTGTATAATCCGCACCACCTCCAGCAGTTCCCTGGGGAGGGAATGCAATCTGGCAAGAGGAGCCCTTATAAATAAGCTGATATGTGGGGCGCCTGGGTGGCTCGGCGGGTTAAGTATCCGACTTCAGCCCAGGTCACGATCTCACGGTTTGTGGATCAGAGCCCCGCGTTGGGTTCTCTGCTGACAGCTCAGAGCCCCGAGCCTGCTTCGGATTCTGTGTCTCCCTCTCTCTCTGCCCCTCTCCTGCTCATGCTCTGTCTGTCTCTCAAAATTAAAATAAGATTATCAGTAAAAAATGTTTAAATAAATAAATTGGCTAGTAGGACGGGCTAAAGAGATAGAATGCAGCCTGGCCCTGGCAGGGCTCCCCTGGCCAGCTGCTGGAGCAGTGACCCCAGGCCTGGTGTGCGGAGAGAAACGCCCTCTCGGCTGCCAATCACAGCACAGGACGGACCCTTCCCCTGCCCACCCCTCAATGTAAGAGGCAGAACGTGAGCAGTGCTGTTAGAACGTCCTGTGCAGTCTCCTTCTCTGAAACATGAGAATGATTTCACCAATCATTACCAACCTTTGTTACATTTACGTGCATGACGGTCCACGTTTGGTCTCCAGCTTCTTCACTTTCAGAGTCTGAACGAATCTTTTTTTAATATTTATTTTTGAGAGGAGAGAGAGAGAGACAGACAAACAGACAGCAAGCGGGGGAGGGACAGTGAGAGAGGGCGGGACAGAGCATCCGAAGCTGGCCCCACGCTGTCAGCACAGAGCCCAACGCGGGGCTCAAACTCACAAACCACAAGATCATGACCAGAGCCGGAGTTGAACGCCCAACTGACTGAGCCACCCATGTGCCCCTAAATGAATTGTTTTGACCGCTGTGGTAACAGGCTTCTCCATATCATTTGAGCTCAGGACCCCGGCTGCTTTAGAATATTTGGGACCAACAGTGTAACCCTAGAGCATATCCGAGAACACGGGGGTTTCACAACTTTTCCCAAATGCTTGCATTTTTATCGCATTATTGCATATATCGAATTATATTTTGAATTCTATATCGCAGAAAGTGCCACAGCTTTTGGCCGCTTCTGACGGATAGAGGCTCAATGGGGAGACTTCATGATACGTTGACCAGCCTCTCTTTATCTTTGAAAAATCTAGGATGTGGTAGAGAGTGACTCCTGTCCTAGAGCTCTCCAAAGAAACAGCCCCAACAGGTCTGGTGGTATATATATAAATAAATACCAACAGGAAGTGTACATACACACAGAGAGAGGGATTCATTACCAGGAATTAACTCACACAGTCATGGAGGCTGGCGAGTCCTGAGATCTACAGGGTGAGCCAGCAAGCTGGAGACCCAGGAGAGCCAATGGTTTGTTCAAGTGCAAGCCCAAGTTTGTTCAAGGGAAGGCCCGAGAGCCAATGGTGTAGTTCTAGACCAGTCCAAGAGCTGGCAGGCTCAGAACTCAGTTTGAGTCTGAAGGCAGGATAAAAGCCAAAGTCTCAGTGCAAGGAAAGTCAGGCGGGAAAACTCTTATTTGGGACAGGGTCAGCCTTTTGGTTTTATTCAGGCCTTCACCTGATTGGACGGGGCCCACCCACACTGGGAAGGGAGATCTGCTTTCCTCAAAGTGCGCCAATTAATATGTTAATCTCGCTCAAAAATGCCCTCACAAAATCATCTAAAATAATGTTTGGCCAAATATCTGGGCATCCCATGGCCCAGTCAAGTCGATATATAAAATGATGGGGCCCTCACACTTCCAGCACCATGCAGACTCATGTACACATTCCAATCCATCATAGTCAGCCCACCCTTTTGCCGGTGGCTACTTCCGGGGGGCAGCCCTCAGCTGTTTGGCACATGGGATGTGAGGGAAGCTGCTCTTAGGGCTCCTAGGAAAAGTTCCCTTGATCCAAGGAGCGTGCCTCTTGATACAACACTGCCTTCCTCCTCTGAACGTTTTTATGGTTGAAGGTGATAATGGCCAGAGAAATGGACAGGCTAGTAGGTCCTTTGTCACACTGCCGCTGACTCAGCCCGCCCCAGAGCCCTCCTCCCTCTCAACTGTGTCTCAGCTGAGATAACAAACGGCCTTATTGTTCAAGCCACTTCAAGTTGTGATTTGCGTTCTTCGAGCTTGAGGGCTTCCTAATAGAGATCTCTCTGAAGAGACCTGGCAATTTCTGCAGCCTTTAATTACACTGCCTGCCTGGGACAGACAATCTTCTACAGACATAATAAATTCAGTTTCACTACTACATCAGAGTTCCATCTTTCTAATGACATTTAAAGGGACAAATATGTTTTTAGATTTTAATTAAAATTCAACCATGCACGATGCTCCTGATGCAATCCATCCATCAGAGGTCACAGAGGTGAAGACACTGCCTCCTTCAGGGGCACGTGAACATCTCCTGGTGCCAAGTTTCCCTCAGCAATGACTACAGTGTTAAATGTGAGAAAAATGCAAAACTTAGAACTGAAGAAGCGTTTTTTGTTTGTTTTTTTTTGATGTGGGAGGTAGACGTTTCTTCTGGGTTTCTTTTTGGTTGGGGGGGGAAGGTCGGGACTGAGAGTGGAAAACAGAGATGACCAAAGAAGGGACCCTGAGCTGAGGATGGGATTGCCTGGCATGCAGATGGGGGACTTGACTTCTTGAGCATAAGATGTCATCAAGAGGATGATCCTTTATTCTCCAGAGGCGCCCTATGCCCTCTCTGCCACTCTGTGCCCGCAAGAGGAAAACACGAGCCACCATGACCCGTATTTCTGCTAATGCAAAAAGGTTTTCCTTCCTTTTTTCAATAACTGTTACCACAAACTTCTACAGAGTGATGGTGTCAGGCCTGGGGCCGAGGACAAGGGCACAGAGGTAAATAAGGCACACTCCTTTCTTTCTTTCTTTTTAAAATGCTTTTATTTTTTTCTGAGAGAGAGAGAGACAGCGTGAACAGGTGAGGGTCAGAGAGAAGGGGAGACACAGAATCCAAAACAGGTTCCAGGCTCTGAACTAGCTGTCAGCACAGAGCCCGACGCGGGGCTCGAACCCATGAACTGTGAGATCATGACCTGAGCTGAAGTCAGACACAACTGACTGAGCCACCCAGGCGCCCCTCTTTCTTTCTTTCTTTCTTTTTTTTTTTATTAAAAATGTTTTTTAATGTTTTATTTATTTCTGAGAAAGAGAGAGAGGCAGCATGAGCAGGGGAGGGTCAGAGAGAGAGGGAGATACAGAATCTGAAACAGGCTCCGGGCTCTGAGCTGTCAGCACAGAGCCCGACGCGGGGCTCGAACCCACGAACCGTGAGATCATGACCTGAGTGGAAGTTGGATGCTCAACCGACTGAGCCACCCAGGCGCCCCAAGGCACACTCCTTTCAAGGAGCTCTCGGTTTAGCAGGTAAAGTGGACAAGTGATAATATGTGTATCATATATGTGTATGTAATATATAAGTATGTGCTTGTATATCGTAGGGCTAGAGTCTGAATGTGTGTGTCCACCTGCAAGTTCAGACGTTGAAATCCTATCCCTCAAGATGATGGGACTGAAGGTGGGAACTTTGGGAGGTGGTCAGGTCATGAAAGCGGAGCCCTTGTGAATGCGGTCAGTGTCCTTATAGGAGAGACCTCAGAGAGCTAGCTTGTCTCTTCTGCCATGTGAGGGCAGACGTGGGCCCTCTGGGGCATCCAGGAAGTGGGCTCTCATCTGACACTGAATCTGCCAGTGGCGTGATCCTGGACTTCCCAGCCCCCAGAACTTGAGAGATAAGTGTTTGCGGTTTATAAGCTGCCCAGTTTGGGGCATTTTGTTCTATTAGCCTGAATGGACTAAGACATATCGAGAACAAGAGTTGGAAGGTACCCTCCGAGACATCGACTGTTCTTACCTGCCTCCTTCATATTTTGTACTCTATTATTATTTTTAAAAATGTTTTAATGTTCATTTATTTTAAATTTTTTAAAAACATGTTTATTATGTTTTTGAGACAGAGACAGAGAAGGAGTGAGGGAGGAGCAGAGAGAGCGGGAGACACAGAAACCAAAGCAGGTTTCAGGCTTCGAGCTGTCAGCACAGAGCCCCACATGGGGCTCGAACTCACAAACCGTGAGATCATGACCTGAGCCGAAGTCGGATGCTTAACCCAGAGTCCCCTATTAGTATTATTATAATTGGCATGTGTTACAGAGACAGGAGGGAGACCAGTGAGGGGGCTCTGCAGGGGTCCAGGTGAGGGACAGTGGTGGCTGGGGGTCCAGGGCGTAGAGGACAAAGAGCTTTCCCTGGACTGGAAGCTACGGAGAAGGGGATGTAAGGGCTCAGTGGTGGACAGAAGAGATGAAGACCAGGACGGCTTGAGTGACGGGGTGGATGGTGGGGGGCACACTGGAAGTGATATTTGGGGGCAGAGCCCAGGGGAAGCCCCTGCCCAGGTAGATGCAGGATGAACAGACCCTCTGCAAGGCCGCCACGAGCTGTTCACCCAGCATAACCTCCCTAACTGGAGAGGTTGGCTAAGACCCCACAGGGAACCTCACCTCCAGCACAAGCGACTGGGTGCCAGTGCAGCCTGCAAGCCTACGGGCGGTCACCCTGCTCATCACAGCTGGGGGCTTACAAGCCAGCGCCATGGGGCCAGGCCTTGTCACGGCCTGTCCTGGGTGAGGCGCCCCGGGAGGGGGGTGGGCAGCTCCATCCTGTTCTCTGTCCGGCATTCTAGAAGGTGAAATAGCAGCTCCCTGGCGGCTTCATCCATCCACCCCTTACCGGGGTCACTCTGGCTCTTGGCAGACAAGGGGCCCAGCAAGGCTCTTTCTAGTGTGAGTGCAGAGGGTGCAGCCAGGGCCCGTTCACACAGGGTGGAGAGGGCCCCCAGCCCAAGCTCGAGAATCTCATGGGGGATGGGTCCTTCTCAGCTTTAGAAGGGGTGCTGAAATCAGGGAGAAAAGCGGGGCGGAGGCTTCCTGGGGATGGGGAAGGGAGAGAGATGCTGAGCTTTCAAGGGGCGTCGGCAGTGCTGGGATAGAGGGGTAATTAATCATGGCGGGAGGAGAGAAAGTCTGCACCCGAACGAATGAATTAATGAATAAATAGTAGCTTATCTTTAGTCCACTGTTACACAGCATCTATGGTGGGAAAATCCACTCTACTCTCGCGGAGCGAAAAAGTCTCCTAGTTAGTTTTCGTCTTCTCACCTGTTGCAACTTGCATGGTCGGATTCAGGAGCCCCGCTCCATGAGCAGGTGGGCCTCTCCAGCTGGGAGAATCAGGCCGGCCCTGGTGGTCGCTGGGACCCCAGAATTCGGCAAGTCAGCGCTGGAATCCGGCGCCCTCGGACAAGGCTCCGCCCAATCCCCGCCCCTCCAGCCGCGACCCCGCCCTGTCTGCGGACCGACTCCACGGCGCCGCCCGGCTCGCGCCTCCGCCCCCGAGCGCCCCGGCGGGCGGAGTTGCGGGTGAGGGGCGGGATGTTTTGGGGGGCGGGGGTCCCGATGACGGCATCGGAGCGCGCCGCGCGGAGGCTCGGAGCCTGAGTGCACCGCTGGGGGACTGTGCTCCCCCCCGAGCAGGTGGGTGTGGGCCCGAGAGGGGTGGAGGTCGAGGTGGGGTGGGGTGGGGGGAGGCGCGCGCTCGCCCTCTCCCTGCGCAGGCCTGCGCCGGGTGGCAGCGGGAGCCGGCACTTGGGGAGCCCTGACCCAGCACGAGGAGCCTCTGTCTTTGCATACCAGCCTCCTGGAGGCCCCTCCCTGAGCGGGCGGGGGCACCCCCTTCCCTAAGTCGGGGGCCTGAGGCCAGCATCCCGGGCCTGGCCGGGAGGAGCGAGCGCAGACGCTGGGAGAGTCGGGTCCGCGTTTGTAGTCACTTTTCCACACTCCAGGAGCTCCTGTGGCGCGCCCGCCTCCTGCCGCGCCGGACCGCACCCGCGGAGTTGTCCCGGCGCCTTGGGTGCGCGGAGTACTGGGCCCCGAGTACTCGGGGAGCTGGAAGAGCTCGGGGTGCCGGGCGCGCCAAGGCGCCCACTGTATTGCGCGATAGTTACCGCGGTGTCCCCAGGGCCCGGCACCCAGCAGGGACTGGAGGATTGCGTGAAGGAACGAACGAACCGTTACATGTGCTGAGAAAAATTCTGCAGTGACCATCCAAGTGCTGTGGGCCCGGTGGGTAGGAGGCGGTGTGGACCGTGAAAGAAGAGAAGGGGCACGCGGAGAGTTGTTTGGCGGCGGTTCATCATCACTGTTGGGCAGCCACTGAGCGCCCGACCTTGTGCTGGGCGGTGGAGATGCTGCAGGGAGGGAGGCCGCAGGATCCCTGCCTCCCAGCTCCGTCTGCAACAGAGTGGCCAGTGGCCGGTGGGAGCATCACTGGGCGTTGTGGGTGTGCAGGGGTGCGGACACCGAGCGCAGGCTCTTCCCTGGCTCCTTGAGGAAGAGGGGGCCAGTCCAGAACCAGAGAGATGACGAGCCTCGGGCAACACGGAGTGTGTTGCAGGCAGAGAAAGGTGAGCAAAGGTGGGGTGCAGGAGGTGAGCAGACCAGGCAGGGCTGTTACAGTTTTGAAGGTCCAGGCCAGTGGGGAGCCCGTCTTGGGAGAGTTTCAGTAACATGGTTGCATTTGCAGTTTTGAAAGATGCCCCTGGTTGCTGAGGTGGAGGGCACAGGGGGGCGGAACAGTGAGGAAGCTGGTAAACGTCATCCTGTTGAGATGTCAGTGGCCAGGATGGGGGCTTTGGTGATGAGATGGCGAGAAGCAGGTGCACTTGAGAGATATTTAGGACGTGGAATTGGCAGATTTGGTGGTAGGCGTTTGGTCTCGAAGGATCTGAGGTTTTTGAAGTCAGGTGGGTATTGGGGGAAGGAGCTCCCTGATGTGGTGGTGGTGGTGTGTGCGTGTGTGTGTGTGTGTGTGTTCTAGGAGATGGGGTCACAGGGGGAGGGGTGCAGCTGCAACACGGAAGCACTTTGCCAGTGGTGGGAGCCGTGCAGTGTTACTATGTGGGATCGTGTGTGGCCCTTGCAGTATTGGGACACCAGGCACCCTCTCTTCCATTTCTCCAAGGCCAGGAGCCCCAGGATCTGGCTCCGGGTCACCTGCAGGTGCTGATGGCCTCTTCTTCTCTCTACAGGACCGGGAGCAGCCCTCCCTCGCCATGGGGCTGGAGGCCCAGAGGCTGCCGGGGGCCGAGGAGGCCCCGGTGAGGGTGGCCCTGAGGGTCCGCCCGCTGCTGCCCAAGGAGCTGCTGCACGGGCACCAGAGCTGCCTGAGGGTGGAGCCGGGGCACAGCCGCGTCACCCTCGGTCGAGATCGCCACTTCGGCTTCCACGTGGTGCTGGGTGAGGACACGGGGCAGGAGGCTGTGTACCAGGCCTGCGTGCAGCCCCTCCTCGAGGCTTTCTTCGAGGGCTTCAACGCCACGGTCTTTGCCTACGGCCAGACAGGCTCTGGGAAGACGTACACCATGGGGGAGGCCAGCGTGGGTGAGTGACCCTGCCTGGGGCCCCGTGCCCTTGCGCAGCGTCCCCAGCTTCTGCCCCTGCGTTCCTGCGGCCGCTCCCCAGTCGAAGGCGGGCAGATCTGGGTTCCCAATCAGATCTGCAGCCCAGGGTGAGAGTGGCCATGCCAGTAGGCTGCCTGGGGCGGGAGGAAGAGCCCTTGACATTGGGAGCCTTTTTGCCTCCACAGAGATGGGGTCACACTGTGCGGTTCTGGCAACCTCAGGAGGAGCAAGGGCGAGGCCAGTGGGCTGGTGTCTGGAGGTTGTCAGGATGGTGGCCACGGGTCAGGGATCTGTGTTCTATCAGAGTAGTTGGAGAGGGGATTGTTCTGGAAGAGCCGAGCGTTCGCCGCTGCCTGGCAAGGGGGCGGGCAGCTCCCCGTGAGCCTCTGGAGCAGGCTTTCGGGAGAGCTGCTTTGGGCCGCTTGAAGGACCCCATGTTAAGGAGCACAAACGTTCTCTCTCTTAGGTTATAAGAGTTAATATGTGTGTCCTAGAAACTTAGGAAAATACAGAAGAAACACAAGCTTTTGGTACTTGCTTTTCAGAAATCACTCACCCTGTTACCATCCCAGTTTCTCTGAGAAAATTATTTTACCTTTCAAAAAATGGGATTATACTGTACCCATTCTTTTGTATCCTGTTTTTTCTTAACAATATATCATACATGTCTCTACATCATTAAATATTCAAGCTAATTACAAAAATTTTAGTGTTTATTTTTGAGAGTGAGAGAGAGTGTGAGCAGGGGAGGGGCAGAGAGAGAGACACACACCGAATCCGAAGCAGGCTCCAGGCTCTGAGCTGTCAGCAGAGAGCCTGACGTGGGGCGTGAACCCACAAGAGATCATGACCTGGGCTGAAGTCAGACACTCAACTGACTGAGCCACCCAGGCACCCCTCCAGGCTAATTTTTTAATGGTGGCTTGGCATTCCATTGTGTATCTAAGGTAATTTATGTAACCAGATTTCCTATTGGATCTAAGAATGGACACTTAGGATGTTTGCATTCTTTTGAAGTTATCAAGAGTGCTGTTCTGAACACCCTCTTACTTCCTTGGGATAAATTTAGGAGGTCCTTTAGATAAATGAGCATAGACTGTAGTAATGAGTTCTCTGACCCGGGGAGTAATCAAGCCAAGGGTATCTGATGATCTGGCTGGGATGTAGTGGGGGGGATGCTTATTACATTATGAAAGGGCTTGGCTGAACCTTGAGAGGTTGCTTCCAACCCTGAAATTCCATGGTTCTGCCTGACCACGTTGGAGCACCGCCTGGCGCAGGTACCCAGCGTTCCTGGCCTCTGCTGGTATGTTCATGCTGGAGCCCTGTCCTCCAGCTGCTGGCTGGGGCCTTGAGGCCTTGAGCCACGTGGGATGAGGCCTGGTGGCAGGAGGCTCTGCGGTGTCTCCGCAGCTTCTCTTCACGAGGACGAGCAGGGGGTCATTCCACGGGCCATGGCTGAGGCCTTCAAGCTGATCGACGAGAACGACCTGCTTGACTGTCTGGTGCACGTGTCCTATCTGGAAGTGTATAAGGAGGAGTTCCGAGACCTGCTGGAGGTAGGCACCGCCAGCCGTGACATCCAGCTTCGGGAAGACGACCGCGGAAATGTTGGTGAGGAACTGGAGTCGGGCACTTGGCTTGAGGAGGCTTCACCTGCTGAGGGGTGGCTCACCTGTCCGGGAAGGGTACCTCCTAACTGGGAAACCCAAGCTCTGGAAGGTTTTGCCTTCCTTTCTCCTGCCTCCACTGAGTTCAGTGTATACTTCTGAACCCAGAGTGCAAGGCATGGAGGTGAGCCCAGAGCAAGCTGGAGCCCCTCAGGCCTGAGCCCGGATGGGCAGGGCCCTCCCCCACCCCCGCCTGTTGGGCACCGGGCCGCCCCTGCCCTGGGCTCACAGCCTTCCATGCCTTCAGTGCTGTGTGGCGTGAAGGAGGTGGCCGTGGAGGGCCTGGACGAGGTGCTGAGCCTGCTGGAGATGGGCAACGCGGCGCGCCACACGGGCGCCACGCACCTCAACCGCCTGTCCAGCCGCTCACACACCGTCTTCACGGTGACCCTGGAGCAGCGGGGGCGCGCCCCCAGCCGCCTGCCCCGGCCGCCCGCGGGCCAGCTGCTGGTCTCCAAGTTCCACTTCGTGGACCTGGCGGGCTCGGAGCGGGTGCTCAAGATGGGCAGCACGGGCGAGCGGCTCAAGGAGAGCATCCAGATCAACAGCAGCCTCCTGGCGCTGGGCAACGTCATCAGCGCCCTGGGCGACCCCCAGCGCCGCAGCAGCCACATCCCCTACCGGGACTCCAAGATCACCCGGTGAGGGCCCCGCGGCCGGCGGGAGGCGAGGAGGGGATGGGGCCCCTCTGGCTTCCGGGCGCACCAGTCCCAGGTGTCGGAATCGGGGTCCGGGGAGGGGGGCGGGCGCCTCCCGTCCCGGCGCTCGGGCGCCCCTGACGCGCCCCACCCGGTGTCCTAAGCATCCTCAAAGACTCGCTGGGTGGGAACGCCAAGACGCTGATGATCGCCTGCGTCAGCCCCTCCTCCTCCGACTTCGACGAGACCCTCAACACCCTCAACTACGCCAGCCGCGCGCAGAACATCCGCAACCGCGCCACGGTCAACTGGCGGCCCGAGGCCGAGCGCGCGCCCGAGGAGGCGGCGGCCGGCGCGCGGGGACCCCCGCGCCACCGCTCGGAGACGCGCATCATCCACCGCGGCCGGCGCGCCCCCGGGCCCGCCCCTGCCGCCCCCGCCCCCGCCGCCGCCGCCGCCGCCGCCGCCGCCCGCCTGGGCGCAGAGTGCGCGCGCTACCGGGCCCGCACCGACGCCGCCTACAGCCTCCTGCGCGAGCTGCAGGCCGAGCCCGGGCTGCCCGGCGCCGCCGCCCGCAAGGTGCGCGACTGGCTGTGCGCCGTCGAGGGCGAGCGCAGCGCCCTGAGCTCCGCCTCCGGGCCCGACAGCGGCATCGAGAGCGCCCCCGCCGAGGAGCAGGCCGCGCAGGCGCCCGGCGGGCCGAAGGTGGCCAAGGGCCAGGTGTGGCCCCGGGGAGGGAGGGAGCGGGGAAGGGAGACGCCTTCGCGCAGCCAGCGGGGCCCCTGCCCCTCGTCCATCAGCGGAGCACATTCCGGATTCAGGGGCAAATTCTGATGACCTTGATCACGTTCCTTATCCTCCCGCGATGGTCTCTCTCTGTGAAAGAGGGATAACGTGGGGATGATGTAAGGGCCGAAGGTGTACCAAGTGCCTAGCACGGCAGGCTGGTGGAGCCTCAGTAGGTTGTTCCTAATAATAGCGGTGCCGTTATTATTATTTTTTATTTTTATTTATTTCTGAGATAGAGAGAGAGAGAGCGTGAGCAGGGGAGGGTCAGAGAGAGAGGGAGATACAGACTCTGAAACAGGCTCCAGGCTCTGAGCTGTCAGCACAGAGCCCGAGGCGGGGCTCGAACCCACAAACCGTGAGATCATGACCTGAGCCGAAATCGAACGCTTAACCGACTGAGCCACCCAGGCGCCCCAGCGGTGCCGTTATTATTAACAAAAGGATAATTAATAATTCAAGAGATGGCCCAAATAGCTTGCAGAGGGGCCGGGTGGGCTCTGGAGCCTCCATCGCAGGCAGGGCTTGCAGCAGCGTAGCAAGCTGGGCTAGGGGAGGAACCCTTAGCAGGGCAGGGAGAGGGCTGGGGCGCCCACGAGACCCGCAGGCTTGCCAGCTCCGGCGCCTGAAGCCTCTCTCCTTGCCCCATAGGAAGATGGGGGGGCACTGCAGTTGCTCGCCCTGCAGAGCCAGGTGGCCCGCCTGGAGGAGGAGAACCGAGACTTCCTGGCGGCCCTGGAGGACGCAATGGAGCAGTACAAGCTGCAGGTGGGAGCAGGCTTCCTCCAGGTGAACTTGAGCTAAGTCTCCCGGGAGGAGAGGGAGTTGGCCGCGGTGGGCTTCGGGTAGGGGGCCAAGATGGGGGAGGCACAACGGAGCAAAAGCGTGGAGGTGAAGAAGAGAATGGTGCCGGTGGTTGGGCGTGATGGCCGTGAACCTGGATGAGAGGTGGGACGGGTCCCTGTTGTCCCAGGGTAACAGGGCCAGCGTTGCTTGTGGCGCCCTCTGGCGGCCGTGTTTGGTATGAAGGCGGAGGACTGACCTGGAGCTAGTGGGGGTGGGGTGAGAGCTTGACCCCGAACAACCAGTGAGCGAGTGTGTGCGCGCGCGCGCGCGCATTGGCGGCAGGGGGCGGGGCACCAAGAGGTGGTCAGAGGTATCTGGCCCTTCTCAGTTTTAGCCAAGAGAGGGTGGGGCGGCCCCTGGTCTTCGGCTGCCGCCACTTCTGCCCGTCAGCACCCCTGCACCCTCTCCACGCCCACCCCCCATCAGCACCTGAAACTTGTCTTCCAGAGCGACCGGCTTCGGGAGCAGCAGCAGGAGATGGCCGAGCTTCGGCTGCGGCTCGAACTGGTGCGGCCTGGCTGGGGGACCCCAGGGCTCCTACAGGGCCTGCCTCCCGGCTCCTTTGCACCCCGGCCTCACACAGCCCCGCTCGGCGGTGCCTACAGCCACGTGCTAGGCATGGTGCCCGCCGTCTGCCTTCCTGGGGATGAAGTTGGCCCTGAGAATAGGGGAGAGGTGAGGCGGTGGTGAGCCCGGGTGTCTGTTGGACAGGCTCGGGCGGGGGATGCACCCCTCCCCCCAGGCATTCCTGGGGCCAGCTGTGAGATGCCCTTTTCCAGTGCTCCGAGAGAAAGGGCCAAAATATAGGTGACTCCGTAGGGCCGCTCAGAAGGGTCTGGTACCACTGGGCGTCCCTGGGCTGGCTAGAGACTTTTGGAGCGAGGCGGTTACAGAGGAAGTTCTTTCTTCCCGAAAGCTCTGGGTCATCTCAGGTGTAAAAGCCTAAGGCATTGAGGAGGGAGGGCGTGAGTTTGACAGGGTCTGTGATACACCCACCACGCTGGAGGGCGCTGCTGGTGAGCTAAGACTTGGGTGCAGATGGGAGCGCCTGGGTGGCTCAGTCGGTTAAGCGTCCGACTTCGGCTCAGGTCATGATCTCGCGGTTCGTGGGTTCGAGCCCCGTGTCGGGCTCTGTGCTGACTGCCAGCTCGGAGCCTGCTTCCGATTCTGTGTGTGTCTCTCTCTCTGACCCTCCCCTGCTCATGCTGCCTCTCTCTCAGAAATAAAGACCAAAAAAAAAAAAAAAAAAGACTTGGGTGCAGATGACCTATGTACAAAGATGGGGCAAATTGTCACCCATGGAGTCCGAGGTGCTGTGAGAGCCACAGGAGAGGGGCCGGTGGGGGCTTAGGAGGAAGCTCCTCCTCTGACTTGGGATGACGGGGCTGTGAGGAGGGCAGGCAGGACCGGGCACAGGGCCGGGCAAAGATTGCTGATGGGCAACGGCTGGTGGACGGTGCCCTGGGGGCTTCCTGTCCCGAAACTCTGGCGCCTCCCCAACCAGGTGACAGATGGGAGAGAGGCTGGAGCCAAGCTGCCGGCAGACGCTGACAGGCCCGGAAGCTGCTCTTCAGCTGCGTCCGAGGAGGAGGAGCGGGAGGAGGAGCGGGAGGAGGCGCAGCCGCCCCTGCGGCCCTTGCACCTGCGCAGGTGAGTGCTCCCCCCCCGCCCCGCCCACCTCGGGGCCCAGGCTGGGATCCCACTGTGGTCTCAGGGGCCCTCACCTCGTTGCCCCGGCCCACCGGGAAGAGCAGATGGGGACTTCGGGCTGGGAACCAGTGGGGTGAGTATGCTGGGGGTGGGGGGGCCTCCGGCCTCCTCCTGGTTCCCAGCCTTCACTGCGCCTTCAGTGGCCCCCAGCAGTCTGTCGCCCCCTGAGCCCAGCCCCTTGGCCTTAGTTCTGCCAGACCGACGCCCTGAGGTTCCATTGACCCTGAGCGGATAGAAGGCCCAGGGGCTTCTCCTCCCTCTGGCTAGGAGGGGTACAGACTCCTGCCTCTGTCTTCCAGAAACGGCATCAGCAAGTGGAGCCAGAGTGTGGGGGCCCGCCCAGGGAGCCCACGCGACGGCAAGGGCCCAGAGCTTCACCTTGAAGAACTGGGTACAGCCATCCCGGGGCCCAGAGGTGAGCTGCCTCAGGTGCAGAGAGGGCTCTGACCTTCCCCTCCACGGTCCCAGAGTGGCTGTCCTAGACGGTGCACACATCATCCCTCGCTGCCCCTGCCCGGGGCGTGCCTTCCCCCCTCCTCTACCCCCCCCCCCCACACTGTTCCTTGGGGCCGTGGCCTTGACAGTGGGCTTGTTACAGGAGTTGGTGGGAGCAAGGCCCTGGCTCGACCCCGCCAGACCCCAGCTGCCACGGCCTCTGAGTGGCGTCTGGCCCAAGCGCAACAGAAGATCCGGGAGCTGGCCATCAACATCCGCATGAAGGAGGAGCTCATTGGCGAGCTGGTCCGCACAGGTGAGGTGATGGGCTTTCGGGTGGCCTCCCGCCTGAGGGTGGTTGGGGACGGGGAGCGGATGGCTTAGTGCGGTGGCCAACTCGGCCTCTTGCAGCTGTATGACCTTTAGCAAGTAGATTAGCCTTTCTGTGACTCTGTTTTCTTCTCTGTAAAGTGGGGTAATAATTGCACCTGCTTTTTGGGTGGTTGAAGTGACTTAATTCAGCGGAAGCACTTAGACTGGTTCTCGGGAAGCGTACCTGTTGGTGGTAGCGGTAGTTGTACTTAACAGCTGCCTGCTGTGTTAGTTACTGCGCTGGGCACAGAATCTTTACCCCTAGGGTGCAAATGGTGTCCCCAAATCATGCTACATTTGCTACTGGGGACGCACGTAAAGAGGCAGGGGACGATCTGCAGTAGTGACCAGCTGAGCCTTTTTATTTGAAGGGTTATGTATTTATTACACAATACATCAGGAAGGAGCGCCTGGGTGGCTCCATCAGTTGAGTATCCGGCTGCAACTCAGGTCATGATCTCACGGTTCGTGGGTTCGAGCCCCACGTCGGGCGCTCTGCTGACAGCTCAGCACCTGCTTTGGATTCTGAGTCTTCCTCTCTCTCTCTCTCTTTCTCTCTGCCCCTCCTCTGCTCGTGCTCTCTGTCTCCCTCAAAAATAAACATTAAAACATATGCATCATGAAGAATTTCAGGCAGAGGAGGAGGAAGGCTGGCAGAGCAGGGCCCCGCGCGCCCATCACTCGGATTTAGCGTTACGAGGTTCTTCCGCATCCCTTCCATTTCTCTCTTTTGTCTTGGCTGAAGTGTTTTGAAGCAAATCCGAGGCATCTTGCCAGTTCACCCCCACACCTTTCAGGATGCCTCTTTCTGGACACTTTACCCGAAATGCCATGAGCACATCTAACGAAGCTTGATGTCACCTTCGTGTCCAGAGGACAAGCCCGTTCCCTCAGTTCTTCGGCAGAGCTGGCTTGCTGGGCAGCCCCACACGTGTTCCACACGCCGTGCTCGTTAGGTGTCTCTCTCCTGCCTCCTCACGGCCTTGCAGCATGCCCCAACCCCCTCGTGTTCAGGACTCGCTCGTTGGCTTCCTCGCGGAGTTACTCACCTCGTTTCTCTGTTCTCCAGATTTCCTGCAAATGGGAGTTAGTTCTAGAGGCTTAATTATATGCAGGCCCAACCTGTGTGTTCGCTAGTTGGTATCAGGTGAAAATAAAGCCAGTTTAGGGGTGGCCTGGGTGGCTCAGCTGATGAAGCTTCTGACTCTTGATCTCGGCTCAGATCGTGATCTCACGTCTCGTGAGTTTGCGTCCCGAGTCAGGCTCTGTGCTGACGGTGTGGAGCCTGCTGGGAGCCTCTGTCTCTCTCTGCCCCCTCACCCCCCGTGCACACGCACGTGCATTCTCTCTCTCTGTCTCATAAAAATAAACATTAAAAAAATTAAAGCCAGCTTGACCCATAGTTTCTGTGGGTCACTTTATGGAGAAGGCTAATTCTAACTTAAAAAGGGAGTGGTTGAAAGGAAAATCTGGTGAGTAAATCACAGTACCAGGCTTGGCAAAACCCACGCGGTGAGCATGGCTGGCAGAGGTCCGGAACGCCTCCTCCAGCAGGAGATGGTCCCCGTGGGGGAGAGGCACCGCCTGTGCTGATGATCCCCCCCCTTCCTTCCAGGGAAGGCGGCCCAGGCCCTGAACCGCCAGCACAGCCAGCACATCCGGGAGCTGGAGCAGGAGGCAGAGCGGGTGCGGGCCGAGCTGAGCGAAAGCCAGAGGCAGCTGCGGGAGCTGGAGGGCCGGGAGCCCCAGGACGCCGGCGAGCGGTCCCAGCTCCAAGAGTTCCGCAAGAGGGTCGCTGTCGCCCAGAGCCAGGTGCAGGTCAGTGTGGGAGTCCCGGGGGCAGTGGCTGGGGTCCTGGGATCAAGCCACGTGGGCCCCGGGGCCCAGGTTCACGGGCGCCTGTGGGTGCTCGGGCCCCCGTGGCCCAGCCCCTGGCTGGTTTGGTGACCGGCTTCCCGGGGTGAGGCTGGTGTTACATAGATGTCGACAGAGCTGGGGGGTGGGGGGCTCAGCCGTAAACACGGCGGAGGCAGGGAGGCCAGTGCTGCCTGGAGACCAGTGGTGGGGGGGGGAAGGGTGGACGTCGAAAGCAAGCTACCCCCTCCTGGTGCAGCCCTCCCCTCCCAGCTCCCCGGCCGCTTCTGTCTCCATCTTGTCTTCACTGCCTTTCTACCCTTCAGTCCGTCAGTCTGTCTAGCTTGAACACCTGTCTGTCATGCTTGGTTGGTTCGTAACCGCCTCTAGAGCTTCCCCGGTGTAACCTGGACCGGGTCCCCGCATGCAGAGGGCAGGGAGGGACCAAAGAAGGAGGCAGCCGTGCCAGGTAGGAAGGTTACTAAGCAAGAGAGCTTGCAGACGAGGCTTGTCCTGGGCGGCAGCAGGAGGCGTGGATTCTGCGCCCACGCACCACATCTCAAAAGTTCGCGAATATCCCGTAACTGCGCTCAGTAGTGTGTCCCATGCAGTGTTCTCAGCGCCACATCACTACCTCAAGGTCGTGTCCTTGGAGCCGCCTCAGGGACTGGGAAAGGCAGGTGGAACCCATGTTCCAAGGGGAGGGGCGGGAGGGGAGGGAGAGAGGAGCCTTTGATCACCCGGGTCCAGCTCATGGATCAACTGGATTTAATAAAGATCACACGTTAGCCGCCTTGTCAGGTATGAACACACCACATTCTGTCTTGATAACAGCACAGGTACCTCCCTGTGGCATAGTAATAATATCCAAAGCCATCCTATTTTGGAAGAAAGCTGTTCTCGTCAGAAACCTTTTAGTGATGAGTGAGGACAGGCTTTTTTGGCTATCATTTAAGCTTGCTGGGTGAATTTAGTAAGGGCTTCTATGTGTGCGGACTGTCCTCCAGCCCAGTGGAGAGAACCAAGATGGCGGCCAAATGATGGTACTCTTGGAAAACAGTGTCCACCTGGCCTTGAGGAGAGGGAAGTTAGCAGCCTTAGGATATTGGCCTGGTTGTGCAAGCCATACATGTCGGCTGGGGGCGGGAGCACTGCCAGGCGTGCAGAGATGGCCGGGGAGATGTGCCCAACCAGGAACCCCTCTTCCTCCCTCTCCCAGTGACACGTGTACCTTTCCACACATAGTGCATTTCACCAGGTCCAGCTTGTAGCAGGCCAACAGGGTCCCATGGAGACTTGAGTAGTTCCCTCTCACCTGGTTGTCTTGATGGGACACCCCATGGCAAGTTCCAGTAGACCATCCCTTTCCCAGGCGTGGTGGGGGTTGGTGTTCTCAGCAGCACTGCACGTGGCTCCATGGTGAGAGTTGAGACCGTGGCTGTTGCCCATGACTTCCATACCTTGATGAGATTGGGTGCCTTACCAAGGGGCCCCAGTCTGGCATATGGGGCCACAGACTCTACTGGTTGATCACTCAGATGTATGAAACCTGGGGCAGTACTTTAGTTCTCCATCAGAGTCGCTTTATCTGTTAATAATGTAACCCCCTGGGTTTTGGGGAGCTTTTCTTCAAGTATAGTTGATGCATATGTTAGTTTCAGGTGCACAAAGTACTGATGCATCAAGTGTGTACTAATGCTGCAGCTACCATCGGTCACCACACAGTGTTACAATGCCATGGACTTTATTCCCTGTGCTGTGCCTTGTCCCATGAGTTATTTATTCCATAACTGGAAGCCTGTACCTCCCTCTCCACTTCACCCATGCTGCCCCCTTCCCCTCCGGCCACCATGAGTTCTCTGTATTTATGGGTGTGTTTGTGCTCTTTGTTCATTTGTTCTTTACATTCCACATATAAGCAAAATGATACAGTGTTTGTCTTTCTCATATTTTTCTTAGCATAATACTGTCTAAGTCTATCCTTGTTATTGCAAATGGCGAGATCTCATCCTTTTGGGGGGCTGAGTGATATTCCATTGTGTGTGTGTGTGTGTATACCACATCTTTATCCATTCATCTATTGATGGATGCAGATTGTTTCCATATCTTGGCTATTGTAAGTTATTCTACAGTAAACATAAGGTGCTTATATCCTTTCAAACTAGTGTTTTCATTTTCTTTGGGTAAACGCCTAGTGTGATTACTAGGTCATATGGTAATTCTAGTTTTAATGTTTTGAAGAACCTCCATACTGTTTTCCCCAGTGATTTCACCAATTTGCATTCCCACCAATAGTGATGAGGGTTCCTTTTTCCCTCTATGCTCACCAACACTTGTTATTTTTTCTTTTTACTTCTAGCCATTCTGACAGGTGTGAGGTGATATCTCATTGTGGTTTTGATTTGTGTTTCCTTGATGATGAGTTATGTTGAGTATCTTTTCACGTGTCTGTTGGCCATCTGTCAGAGGCCGCGCCGGCTCCGACAGGTCCAGGGGTCCCTGAAGGATGGACGGTGTCGGCGAGAGAGAGTGAGAGAGCCCCGAGATTCTTTCTGATCACCAGGCAGGCATCTCTGTCCTGTCGGATTTGGTGTCTTTATTTAAAGGTTCAGCAACAACATGAAGTCAGAGAAAGGAATTTCTACAATGGGAGGCCTTTTGCGATAACAAGTTTTTGATATTCTGCAGAACTATTCCCAGTCATAGTGAATTTACAACCAAGGAATTAACAAGATGTTCTTAGTGAAAAACAGGATAATATCTAGGTTAAGTTGTATATAGATAAGCTAGGAGTCATTCTGTCTGGCTCTCGAGAGGATGAATGTTTCTGAATTGGTTTGTGTGTGGAAACCATCATGGGGGCCCTAAATGTGTCCGTTTTGCACCTGGGTTTATGTTTTAGCTACTCTTATCTATCCTCGTCCCAGCTGCCAGTATAAGGGAGGGTGTTTGTGGAATGTAGACCTGGAGGAAGGGACTGCTATGCTTCACCAATTAGCAAAGATATATGTAGTAACTATGTTCTGCCCTGAAATAGGCTCTTTGTCTCAGGGCCAGGCTCAATTGTAACTCTTGTGTTCTTAACCCCCTAAGTCTTGGATCTGCAAGGCCCATAGGAAGAGCCTTTTGACAATCATCCATAGAGCTTTCATCCAAAATCTCTCTTGCAAAGGCAGGAATATGCTTTTCCTTATGAGGTATCTGTGTTCAGAATATTGGTCTGATATGGAATATTGTGAGGCCTGATCAATAGCAGCACAACATGAGCCAGTAGTAGCAGGAGATACCAGTTTTCATTTCTCATGGCTGGAGCTGTGTAAACGCTGCCATTTCCTTGCTGTGACTGCCATCCAGGGAGGCTGGTGTGGCTCCCGGCAGCCATCTGCATGTTTGGAGAACGTTTGTTCATGTCTTCCGCCCATTTTTGATTGGACTATTTTTGTTGTTGTTGTTGAGTTGGATTAAGTTCTTCATGTATTTTGGATACTTTTTATTGTATATGTCATATGCAAATATCTTCTCCCATTCCATAGGTTGTCCCTTAGTTTTATTGTTTGCTTTGCAGAAGCTTTTTATTTTTATGAAATGCCAAGTTTATTTTTGCTTCTGTTTCCCTTGCCTCAGGGGACCTATCTAGAAAGAAGTTGCTATATCTGATGTCAGAGAAGTTACTGCCTGTGCTCTCTTCTAGGACTTTTATGGTTTCAGGTCTCAGATTAGGTCCTTAATCCATTTTAAGTTTATTTTTGTGTATGGTGTAAGAAAGTGGTCCAGTTTGGGAAATGCTTTCTCTCTCCTCCTATTCTGAATGATGGCCTTACTGGGTATTCTTGGCTGCAGATTTTTCCTGTCAGTCCTGTGAATGCCATTCCCTTCTGGCCTGCAAAGTTTTTGCTGAAAAATCAGCTGGTAGTCTTAGGGGCTTTCCCTTGTATGTAACTGTTTTCTCTTGATGCTTTTAAAGTTCTCCATCACTACTTTTTGCCATTTTAATTACTAAGTGTCTTGTTGTGGGCCTCCTTGGAGTGATTTTATTGGGTGATGTCTATGCCTCTGGATCTGGATATCTGTTTCCTTCCCCAGGTTCAGGAACTTTTCAGGTATTATGTCCTGAAGTAAATTTTCTGCCCTTTTCTCTCTCTCTCTCTCTCTCTTTCTGGGATTCTTATAATGCAAAGGTTATTACCCTGGATGGAATTGCTGAGTTCTCTAAATCTGTTTTCATTTTGCATAGTTTTTTTCTCACCTGCTCAGCTTGACTACTTTCTGTTACTCTGTCCTCATCCATTCTTTGCTGCTTCTAGTCTGCTATTTATTCCCTCTAGTGTCCTTTTAATTTCATTTATTGTGTTCTTCTTTTCTGATTGGTTCTTTTTTATGTTTTCTGTCTCTTTGTTCAGGACATCAGGGGTCTCCTTGATGTCCTCCACTCTTTTCTCAAGTCCAATGAGTATCTTTATGACTGTTACTTTACTTTTTAAATTTTTATTTATTTTTGAGAGAGAGAGACTGGGGGGGGGGGGGAGGCCGAGAGAGAGGGATACACAGTATCCAAAGCAGGCTCCAGGCTCCGAGTTATCAGAGCCCAATGCAGGGCTCGAACCCATGAACCATGGGATCATGACCTGAGCTGAAGTTGGAGGCTTAACCAACTGAGCCCCCCAGGCACCCCTTTAAATCCTCTCTCAGTCATATTACTTATTTCTGTTTTGTTTAGGTCTCTTGTGATTTTGTCCCGTTCTTTCATTTGGGACATATTCCTCTGTCTCCTCATTTTGTCTAACTCTGGGTCGGTTTTTGTGTGTTAGGAAAGTCCACTACATCTCCTGTTCTAGAAAGTGTGGCCTTAGGAGGAGGAGGTCCTGCAGCGCAGTGTCCCCTGTTCACCAGAACCTGGTGCTTCAGAAATCTCTCACATGTGTGTTGTGTGCACCCAAGTGTTGTGGCTGCTTTCACCACCCATCCTGTCGTCTGGAGTGGCTCTCTTTGCCTGTGGTGGGCAGAGTTTGGTGCCTGTGCTGTTAGTGGGCCAGTCTGGGGCCAGTCTGGTGTGAGCTGCATCTGGTTAGGGGTTTGCAGCAACAGACTGGTGCTGGCAATCTGGCAGCACCGAACGGCAGGCCCTTTCCCTGTGCTTCCCCTGGAGAAGCTTTGGTTGACGCGCACGGCCTGCAGGGGGGCAGGCTGTCTGCCCCCAGCCTGCTGCCGGCGCCGCAGTCTGACTAGTGTCATTGTCATCCCCTCTCCCTTCGGCGGGAGTCACTTTGGAGTGGTGCTGGGGTCTGTCAGGGCTGCTCACACACTGCCAGGCTGTGGCCCGGGTTGGACGGGCTCTGGCCAAGAGTGTGTTAGAGGGGATGGATCTGTAACGTGCACAGGGGCAGGGCACCTGCCGTCAGCAGGGTTTGCAAGCTGTCTTCTCGTGAGAGGGGACCTCCTGCCGCTATGGCCAGGAGCCACCACGGGGTCAGAGGAGGCTGATCTGCAAAGCGCGCGGCACATGGTGTTCGCAAGGCTTGTGCCGTCTTCTGGGGGAGGCATCCTGCCTTGCTGGGACCGAGGCAGGTCTGCCTGGAGGCGGCAGACCCGCCTGAGCGCCGTGGGACGAGGCTCAGGGAAGTAAGGTAGCGAGTGCACTGCCCGCAGGTGGCTGTGTGTAGATGACGCTGGGGGCATGGGTGGCCATGGCACCTGCCAACTCCTCTGTCCGTGGAGGAGTCCCCCAGGGAGCTCTGTCCCTCCAGATTAATAAATGACCCTCCCTCCCATGTGCCCTGGGCATTTTTCAAACTCCTGCTTCTGTCTGTATCTCCGACCCTTGTGTGTTGTGCTGCCTCTTCAAGGGTAGGACTCCACTTCCTGTTGCCCTCTGGGCCCTCCCAGAGCTGAGCCCTCTGAGTTTTTAAAGTTCTAAGTTGTTTTTGTTTTTGTTTTTTGACAGCAAGAAAGAAATGGAGTGAATGAAGCAGAAAGGGCAGAGGGGGGAGAGTGAGGGAATCTTAAGCAGGCTCCATGCTCAGCGCAGAGCCTTACATAAGGCTCAACCTCATGACCGTGAGATCACAACCTGACCCGAAATCAGGAGTTGGATGCTTAAGTCCTGCTACCTTTTTTTTTTTTTTTTAACAAATAGTTTATTGTCAAGTTGGTTTCCATAAAACACCCAGTGCTCATCCCCACAGTGCCCTCCTCCATGCCCATCTCCCCCCTCCCCCCCCACACCCATCAGTCCTCAGTTTGTTCTCAGCACTCAAGAGTCTCTCATGGTTTGCCTCTCTCCCTCTCCCCAACTATTTTCCCCTTTCTTCTCCCCCACGGTCCTCCATTAAGTTCCTCCTAATCCTCCTATATGTGCAAACATATATTTGTCCTTCTCTGCCTGTAAGTCCCGCTACTTTTAAGAACTCTTGAAATTTGGCCCCTCTGGTTTTCAAAGCCAAATGCTATGGTGATTCATCTTCCCCGTGCAGGTGCCCTGGTGTGAGGGTCTGTTTCTCTCTCTTCTCCACTTCCTTGGTGTCCCTCCCTCCCGTGGATGGTCCTGTGGTGGTCTAGCTCCCCACCGTGTCTCTGCCCTTCCCCCCTCTCCCACGGGCCTCTTCTCTGCATTTAGTCTGTGGTTTGTTCTTCCTGTCCTCAGGTGGGTTTCTGGGTTTCTGCTCCAATGTGAGTGTTACCTAGTTGTATCTGTGAGACGAGGTGAGCTTAGTCTTCCTCCTCAGCCATCTTCTCCCATCCCTTCTGCAACTTTCTCAGCTTTCATTTCAGTGCTCCGGCCATGAACCAGCCCGCTCACATGGCTGAAGCTTTTACTGACGCTTGTGATCTTTCGGAGGCTGTGGGCTGGATTTCGGACAAGGGAACTCCTACAGCAGTCTGTACTTTATTGCATTTTATTTTAATTTTTTAAATGTATGTCTGTTTTTGAAAGGGAGTGAAAGCGGGGAGGAGCAGAGAGAGGGGGAGACAGAGAATCTAAAGTAGGCTCCACACTGTCCGCGCAAAGCCTGACGCAGGGCTCGAACTCCAGAACCGTGAGATCATGACCTGAGTTGAAGTCAGATGCTCAACCGACTGAGCCGCCCAGGTGTCCCAGCAGTCTGTATTTTAAAAGCTCTTCTCCCTACCCCCCACTTTGCCTTCTTCAGTCTCTGTGGCCAATGGTTTGGTCATATCCTGGGGTGTTTATGTTTCAAAGACGTGCTAAGATCTACAAGTTCAAGGGACAGAGAGAACAGGCAAGTTTTCTTCAAGGAGATTTGGGTAATTGCTATTGAAAGTTTTCCTTTGTGAGGCGCCTGGGGGGCTCAGTTGGTTGAGTGTCTGACTCTTGATCTCGGCTCAGGTCATGATCTCCCGGTTCTTGGGATTGAGCCCTGCGTAGGGCTCTGTGCTGACAGCGTGGAGCCTGCCTGGGATTCTCTCTCCCCTTCTCTCTCTGCCCCTCCCCAGCTCACACGCTCATGCTCTCTCAAAACAACATAAATAAGAGAAATTTTTCCTTTGTGTCAGGGGTCGGAAGACACGGGGCACTTTGTTTCCTCCTCAGTTCCCACGCTTCGTTCTCGCCTTCTCAGGACTCCACCTCTTAGCATCTGAATCAGGCTTTGTCCGCAGGGCCTGGATGTCAGTGAGAGGCGTCTTGGGCCCTCATAGCTTTACGAGGTCTTCGGCCCACTCTCCGGACGCCAGCCCAGCAGGCAGCAGAATAGCCTTACCTTTTCCCTCTTTGCCCCAGTGTGCTGTGCAGTTTCTCCACCCAGCCCCAAAATCAGCCAGTGTTTTCCATGCTCCTGCGGCCAACATAGCGCCTGACAGAGGGGCCGCCTCTCCCCACGCGGAGGTCTGGCCAGCTCAGGATTTCCTCTCTGATGCCTTTTTCCTGAGGCCCGCTGCTTCCGTGGCAATCTGCTTGCAAGCTTCCCGACGGAACTTGAAGCCGGTGCCCGCATGCGGATGGCGGGGAGAGAACGGAGAGAGACAGCCGCCCCACGCTGCAAAGTGGCAGATTCAGCCAGCGAAGGGAATTGATTTACGAGGCTTGTCCTGGGCGGCGGCAGCATGAGTGGGTCCCCAGGCCCACCTGCTGCATCTTACAAGTTTATAAAGGGGCCTTACGTGAGGTCAGTCGTGTGTGCCGTCCAGTTTCTCGGCACGTCACCGTCTCAAGGCCGTGTCCTTGGAGTCGCCCCTGGGAGCGGGAAAGTCAAGTGTGAACCACATTCCAGGCACAGGGAAGGGGGCGAGGAGGCCCTGATCACATGGGTCCAGGTCCTGCATCAACTGGCGCTCACCTCCTTTCGATGACCTTCCCCAACACATTTTATCAGTTGAGGTGACCTGACTGTTGATCCATCTCTCCGTTTGCCTTCTATTGCCTTTTATTGATCCATGCACTATCTGTATTTTGTTGTTGTTAAGATTTATTTATTTGAGAAAGTGTGACTGGAGGAGGGGCGGAGAGGGAGAGAGAGAGAATCCCAAGCAGGCTCTGCACTGCCAGCACAGAGCCCGATGCAGGGCTCCATCTCATGAACTATTGAGATCATGACCTGAGCCAAAGTTGGACGTTTAACTGACTGAGCCGCCCAGGTGCCCCTTCCTGTTTTCCACCCTTGTATGATCCTACCCATCTATTCACCCACCCTTCCATCCGCCCGCCTTTACAGCTGTCCTTCCTTCCGTCCGTCCGTCCGTCCTTCCTTCCCCAGCTCAGCTGAGACAGTTCCGTAGCATGGTCAAGAGCACGGACTCTGGAGTCTGACTCCTTGGATTTGAATCCCAGCCCTGCCATTTACTAGCTGTGTGTCCTTGGTCAAGTTTCCTGAGCTCTCTGTGCCTCAGTTTTCTAGTCTGCGAAGTAGGGATACTGGTCATCCCTTTTTTTCCATGGCTTCTTCCTATTTGCTACACGCAGAACCCTAGATGTGTGCCGGGCTCAGAGCAAATGGTCCAGTGGCTGCCATCATTTGCGGTCACGAGTCCGTTACCCACTGGCCTGTTTTCCCCTCTGTGCGCCCCCCTCTCCCATCGTCGTCCTTTGGGCCCGCCCCGTTGAGTGGCGCCCTCTTGTGGTGGCCCAGCTGAGGCTGTGTCGGCCCAGGTGCTGAGGGAGAAGAAGCAGGCGACCGAGCGGCTGGCGTCGCTGTCGGCGCAGAGCGAGAAGCGGCTGCGCGAGCTCGAGAGGCACGTGCAGCTCATGCGGCAGCAGCAGGGACAGCTGCAGCGGCGGCTGCGCCAGGAGACGGAGCAGAAGCGGCGCCTGGAGACGGAGATGAACAAGCGGCAGCACCGCGTCCAGGTGGGTGGGCAGGACCCCCGCCCCCCGCCCGCCTCTCCGCGTGACCTGTGAGCGGCGCCCGCGAGCCGGGGGAGGGGTGGGGACCGGTGGGCGCGTGGCCGGCTCCGGAGGGCCTCTGGGGAGACCCGCCCCGCCCCCCGCCCCCCGCCAGGGCTCTGCCCCTGAGCCGCCCGCCTGGTGCGTCCCCAGGAGCTGGAGCGGAGGCACTAGCAGCAGCAAAAGATCCTGAAGATCAAGACGGAAGAGATCGCGGCGTTCCAGAGGAAGCGGCGCAGCGGCAGCAACGGCTCCGTCATCAGCCTGGAGCAGCAGCAGGTGGGGCCGGGTGTCCCTGGGGTGGGGGGTGGGGTGAGGGGGTGAGTGCGGCAGGGGGGGCACTATTCTCCCTCCCCTCCCCCCACCCCTGCGGCAGCCCATTCGGCCAGGGGTGAGAGCTGAGTTCCCTCCCCGCCCCCCACCCCTGCGGCTGCCGGGCTGAGAGCTGCGTTCCCTCCCCGCTCCCCCACCCCCGTCAGAAGATCGAGGAGCAGAAGAAGTGGCTGGACCAGGAGATGGAGAAGGTCCTGCAGCAGCGGCGGGCGCTGGAGGAGCTGGGGGAGGAGCTCCGCAAGCGGGAGGCCATCCTGGCCAAGAAGGAGGCCCTGATGCAGGAGAAGACGGGGCTGGAGAGCAAGCGCCTGCGGTCCAGCCAGGTGAGGGCCCGCCGCCGCTCCAGGGGCGGCCCGGCCGGCGGGGTTTGTGAGAGTCTATCAGGCGGCCCCTTCTGGTTGAATCCCTCCAGATGACAGCCTTGCCGGGGGGCAGCTAGACGGGGGAGGTTCCTGCGGGTGATGTCCTTGCCGGCTAAGTCCCAGCTGCGTCAAGTTCTGTCCTTCCGGGGTGTAGCCTGTGGATCCCTCGGGAACCTGGGACATCAGGGTCTGTACCATGCCGGTTCTGACGCGCAGGTGGGAGACCCTCCCCGGCTACGCATCCCGCCCTTCGTTTCACCCACTTCGCCTGCTCTGGGCGGTGCAGGCAGAACAAGGAATGGCAGGCAGTGTAGCGAGGCGGGTGGCCACGGAGAACCAGGCCTCACAGGCATTGGAGGCTGACAGACAGGGGCAGATGGCGGCCTCCCTGCTGAGCAGTACTGTCCCCCCTGCGTTACTCCGTCCTCTCGAGTAAGGAGCTTCTGAGCCAGTGGCCCCTGCGGTCAAGTGGAGTCACAGTGTTGCCGTGAGGGTGGGAAGGGCGGCCGGTGTCAGACACAAAGCCCAGAGCCCTGCCCGGAGCAGGCGTCCAGGCTCGGTGCCCGCAGGGTTCAGGGTGCTGCTGGATCGTCTGGCGCTGCCCCCTTTTTGCCAGGAGTGCCTTTTCCGGTGCTTGTCAGGATCCTTCTGGCCCCCCACCCCTCCCCCCACCCCTCCCCCCACCTCCCCCCCCACCTCCGCAGAGGCTTTAGTGCCAGCGGCCGAGCTGCCGCAGAGCGGAGAGCCAGGCCCGCCCGGCGAGCAGCGCTCCCAGATTGCAGGGCTCCTGAGGGAAGGCCCGCAGTCAGTACTCTTAGCATCGCGTGGCTGGGCGGCTCCTGTGACCCCGGGGAGGCTGGGGCTGCCCCCGCCCTGAGCCCCGGCGCCGCCACCGCCCCCCAGGCCCTCAGTGAGGACATCGTGCGAGTGTCCAGCCGGCTGGAGCACCTGGAGAAGGAGCTGTCGGAGAAGAGCGGGCAGCTGCGGCAGGGCAGCGCCCAGAGCCAGCAGCGGCTCCGCGGGGAGATCGACGCCCTGCGCCAGGAGAAGGACTCGCTGCTGAAGCAGCGCCTGGACATCGATGGCAAGCTGCGGCGGGGTAGCCTGCTGTCGCCCGAGGTAAGCTCCGCGGCAGGATCGGGGGTGCGTACCGCGCCGTGTCCGCCCACGTGTCCGCGCCTTGGCTCCCTGTGTGAGAACGAGCGTGGCAGCTCGTCCCCGCGCCTCGTGGCCAGTCCCTGAGCCTCGGAGAGCCTTGTTGCGACAAACTCACCCCAGCGCGCCCTCTGGTGCCCGCAGCAGACCCGCCATGCCCTCCCTTTGGCACCGGGAGCTCCGTGCTTCCTGCTGTAGATCACACGACAGGCAGCGGGAGGGCACACGGGGGGGGGGGGGGGGGGCACACGGAGGCAGCAGCGCCGCACAGAGCGGCCTGTTAGCAGAGCCTGGCCTCGCCCTGGGGCCGGGGCTGTGATGGCAGCTTCCCGTCCCTGCCATACCCATCAGGGACACTTTGGATGTGCTGACTGCACTCAGGATGAGGCGACATGGCGTCTCCCTTGTGGCTGGGGCTGGCTGCCCAAGGCCGTCGTCCAGGGAGTGGGTGTGCGTGGCGCGGGCTCCCGGGCCCCCCTCCTCTACGCCCAGCCCCCCACCCCCCCATGTCCCGCAGGAGGAGCGGACGCTGTTCCAGCTGGACGAGGCCATCGAGGCCCTGGATGCTGCCATCGAGTACAAGAACGAGGCCATCACGTGCCGCCAGCGGGTGTTACGGGCCTCGGCCTCCTTGCTGTCCCAGTGTGAGATGAACCTCATGGCCAAGCTCAGCTACCTCTCGTCCTCGGAGACCAGAGCCCTACTCTGCAAGTATTTTGACAAGGTGGGTCACCGCTTCAGAGGCACTCTGCCACCTCCCTCCCCCCACGCCTCCCTACTCGTATGGGGGAGGGGTCCACTGGGAGCTCCAGGGAGGGCAGTTTCCTCCCAGATGCGGGGCCAGAATTGGGGCCAGCTCCAGTCTCCAGGGCTGCCTCAGACTCTCTTCCTTAAAGCTTAACTTTCCTAGTGACACTAAGATCTGGTCTCCCTCCACTCCCGCCACTTTCCAGTCTCCTCTCCCCCCCACTTTCCGGTCTCCTCTCCCCCCCACTTTCCGGTCTCCTCTCCCCCCCACTTTCCGGTCTCTTGGCCCCTTTCATGTACCCAGATCAGTGGTTCTCAGCAGGGATGGTTTTGCCCCCAGGGGACATCTGGCCACGAGACCAGGGACGCTGAGCCTCCAGCACGCAGGCAGGGTCCCCACAGCCACAGGCCCTCTGCCTAAAGCAGCAGTAGCGCCGGGACTGGGCATCCGGCCTCAGCGGGGCTCTGCCTGGGGGCTTAGGAGCGTGGGGCTCCAGGGGAGCATGGGGTTCCGGGGGAGCGTGAGGCAGGGGCAGAAGGGAAGCTTCCTCTTGTCAGCTGACCTGTCGTTTGGAAATCACTGCCTAGAACACTCTCCAGAAGGTGTGTGTGGCCAGGTCTTGGCTCCGCAGGACGGCCTGGTGATTCCTTAGTGACATCTGTGTGGGGGCGGTGGGCGGGTTGGCCGGGCACCTGCAGCCCCGGGCGGGCACGATCGGTCGGGGGCTGAGCCCGGCTGGGTCTTGGGGACAGGTGGTGACGCTCCGCGAGGAGCAGCACCAGCAGCAGATTGCCTTCTCGGAGCTGGAGATGCAGCTGGAGGAGCAGCAGAGGCTGGTGTACTGGCTGGAGGCGGCCCTGGAGCGGCAGCGGCTGGAGATGGACCGCCAGCTCACCCTGCAGCAGAAGGAGCACGAGCAGAGCATCCAGCTCCTCCTCCAGCAGAGCCGAGGTGAGGCGCCAGGCACCGCCCTCCCTGCCCCCGCCCCCCACCCCTCCTCCTCCGCCCCTCGCCGCCCTCCCTGACACCCCCCCTGCAAACCTCTCACTGCCCTCCCTGACACCCCCCACCCCTCCTCCGCAGCCCCGCACCGCCCTCCCTGACACCCCCCCACCCCTCCTCCGCAGCCCCGCACCGCCCTCCCTGACACCCCCCCACCCCTCCTCCGCAGCCCCTCACCGCCCTCCCTCACCGCCCTCCCTGCCCCCCCCACCCCCCGAAAACCCCTCACCGCCCTCCTCCTTGCCCCCTCCTGTCTAGACCACCTCGGCGAGGGGCTGGCCGACAGCAGGAGGCAGTACGAGAGCAGGATCCAAGCTCTGGAGAAGGAGCTGGGCCGCCACCTGTGGATGAACCAGGAACTGAAGCAGCAGCTCAGTAGCCTGTGTGCCACGGGCCAGAGCAGGGGTGAGGCTCATCTGACCCGGTTTTGCCCCGCCTCGGGGGAGGCTTGGGAACCCCTGTAACCAGCTCTTCCCCGGGCATCCCACGCAGGGGGGCTAGGACCTCCGCTCCTGACCAGTGTCATTCCTCTGGGCGACAGGTGGAGAGAAGAGGGCGCTGTGCCTGGAGAGACCAGGCCCCGGACACGAAGAGGAGCTGCACCCCGGGTCCGAGTCGCTCAGGCAGCAGCCCCTCCCGGAGGGGGCCCCCCGCGCCCCGCTGCCGCTGCCGCTGCCGTGGAGGCGCTCCAGCCTGTGCGGTGAGGAGCCAGGCGGCGCTGAGGAGGCCTTGGGGGTGCGGGCCCTCCCTGTGGCAGAGGCGGGCCTGCCCCGCAACCCCGCGCCCCTGCCCAAGGCCCGGCGGGACCCGCGCCGCGCCAGCGCGGGCATCATTGATGTCCGGAGGAACCCCCTGTAGGCTCGGGGCAGAGTGCGCCTGCGCGGAGGCCGAGCCCGCCCCCGGAGGTCACAGAAGACTGCTGGGAGCTCTCCTCCACATCCGGTGCTGATCTTGCCCCAGTGGCCTCAGCAAACCCGGGCCACAACGCACACAACGCAGTGGGGCGGACGCCTTTTAATCTGTGACTTCCTGCCCCTCCTTTCCTTTGAGCCAGGGTACTGGGCTTGCTGTCTTTTGGCTTGAGAGTTTCCAAAAGGCACTTCTGGTCTCAGACCTGCGTGCAGGTGCCCACAGGCCTGGGCTTCGGCTGGTGGCGGATGCACAACAGTGAGTGGCAACGGGGCTGTGTTTTAAATGGTCTTATGTATGCGGCGGGAAACTGGGCCTAATTTTAGAATTTTGTAAAACCATTTTATAATAAAGGAGACTGAAGGGAAGAACGGGAGTTTTTACTTGGTTTGATTTACAAGACGCTAGCATCAGAGCTGAGGACACCACAGGGGTGAAAGCCTTTGCGACCGCAGGGCTGGTGCAGAACTTCGGGCCAGGGCCCCGCCAGCTACTCCTTGGAACGCACGAGGCCGCTGTGGGACTCAGGTTCCCCCCGCTCATGGTGAGGACGGGCGGGCACTGTCAGGGCAGACTTGGGGCGGTGGCTGCTCCAGGAACCGTTAGAGCTTGGCCCCAGTGAGGGAACAGAAGTGCTGAGTAGTCAGAGAGGACTTTATTCTGCTGTCAGACACAGAGCCTTCAGCTTGGGGGTGATGCTCTCGCTCATGAGCCCTGCCGCTGGGGTCCCAGCCCAAGGGCAGCTTCGTGAAGGATCCATGAAGGGGCTGGGGTGGGGAACTGACTTGCCTTGGTCTCTCGGAGGCCAGGGCGGGAATGAGCGCCTGGCCTTACGCTTCCATGTGGCCTAACTTCCGCCCCCCAACAAGGGGCAGGGGTGGTGGGTTGGGGCACAGTGTGGGAGGGGAGTACAAACCCTAAGGCACGGTTGGGGGGATCTGATAGCTGACCACCCTTGGGACAGCCTGGGGACCTGGCTGACTTCATCCTCAGCTTCTGAACTCGCTCGGTCCCACCGAGCCCTGGTTAGGCCCGTTTCTGCGCGGCAGGCCCAGGGTTCCACAGGCGGTAGAGCAGTCAGGCCCGCATGCAGTGAGCTTCTGGGCGAAGAATTCCTTATGGTAAGAGCCCCCCGGACTTCCCAGCCTGTCCTCGGTGCCGGGGACCCAGGGGCTCCGGCCACGCTCCGTAGTGTTTGAGGGTGGAAGTCCCCGGCCAGCTCCCTCCTCACTAGCTGATCAGCTTCTTCCGTGTGTAAGTTCTGCCGACCAGGCGCCTCCTGGAGAAGGCCCGGCTGAAGGGAGAGTCCTCGGCTGTGGCGGGGCAGAGCTCCGCGTCCGCACCTAGGGAAGCGCAGGGAGTCCCTGAGGACGGGCCCGAGGAAAGGGGCCGGAGCTGCACGCGCGCCCTCCCCGCTGTCGCACCGGGGGGACCGCAGTGAATACCAGGAAAAGCTAAGACCTGCAGCTCAGACTCCCTCAGCTGGAGCTGTACGTTCAGGGGTTTGTGCTGTTTCACGTGACTTCAGTCTGAGCCTCGAGGGAAAGGCGCCGCCGAAGGCTCCACCTCCTGCAGTCCCCTCTGGTTCCCGGGGACCTTGCTCAGTAGAGCAAGCCCGGGGCTGAGGAGATGGAGGCCTGGAGCCTGCAGGCTGATCCCTGTACCGCAGCACAGGCGGGGAGGGCCCTGCGGGGACGCTGCCGGCCTGCCACCTGTCCCCGCAGCGTGCCACCTGTCCCCACGCCGCCCCTGCCACCCCTGCAAGAAGCTGGAGACATCAGGATCTGAGGTCCCCACTCCACTACCTGGTGGCATTCTAACGCACAGCTGCTCTGGGAAGAGCATGTGACCCCCCCTCCAGGGACAGTCCTCGGACTCGGGCCTTCCCCAGGACTCCTCCCCAAAGCGGCCTGGCAGCCCTGAGCGGACCCCGGGGCCCGGCACCGCCCCCCTGCAGTCAGCCTCCAGGAGCTTCCGCGAACAGTTACCTCTGGCTTCGGGGCAGCGAGAGGAAGGCGTTCGGCCCTGGAGCAGCAGCGGAGACCCGGTCAGGGCCTGCAGCCCGCTGGCGGAGAGGCCGCTCCGCACGGCACAGGCGGCAGGGGGCGTCGAGCCTACGGAGACGGGGGTGAGCTCGGCCCGAGGCCAGGGGGGCCCAGACCTTCTCAAGGAGCAACTCCTGAGTGCCCTCCCCGACCCCCGGAAACCCACGGCAGCGGCCTCACCTGGCACGAACACCTCGTCGTCCCCCGGGGAGGGCAGGGGCGGTGCTCTTGTGCCCGGAGACCTCTCCTCGCTCGCGCAGAGTTCGCTCTCTCCTCTCAGCCCATCACACACTCTTTTTGCCTGACACTCTGTTTCCTCCTCGGCAGGAAGGAGCCTCTTCCTGGAACCCAACCCAAACTGGCCCCAGGAGCAGGCTTCCTCGGCCTTCGGCGTGCTGTCCCGGGGAGGTGACTGGTCTGGCAGCTGGCACACCCCCTCGAGCTCGAAATCTCCCAAGAGGGGAGTCCTGCTGATGCTGAGCTCAGGGCTGGACTCTCTCCTCTCTGGCTCGAGCAGGGACACCCCTGCAGGTAGGTCGGCGCCAACCTCGCCCCTCCTAGCGGAGCTGCCGCCCGCGGCCCGCTTCCTCCGGGGCCAGTCTCTGATGCTGTCCGGAGGGGTCTTCCCGCTGTGCTTGGGAGACGGGGTCCAGGGAACACCGCCGTCCGTCTGAAACGGAGAGGGGGTGCTAGAGGGGCAGCGGGTGGGGGTACAGGACTGGCAGATGTACGTCTGTCCCCCGCTCTTGCCAGGGGTGCTGTGCGAGGGGCGAAGGCAGGGCGGGGACACGTAGGTGGCTTCGGGTCTTCCTGAGGACCTGCCAGCCCGGGGTGGGCCGAGACCGGGGAGGGAGCTCGCGTCCCCCAGGGAGCCCCCCGCCTGTCGGAGGGGCTCAGCTTCGCACAGACAGCCGGGGTCGATCTTTTTAATGCGGAGCTTGGGCAGGCCGGAAGCTTGCATCTCCAGCTCGACCTCGTAGGCCTGCGGGCTGGCAGGGGCTTCTGGAAGCCGAGCCAACGCCTGCAGGTTCTCCAGCTGCGCGGCGGCCTGGCGCTGCCTCCTGTCGGCCGTGCAGCGCAGGGCGTAGGAGGGGGTTGGGGGAGAGCCGGGCCCGCGGGCAGGCGGGGATGGACGAACCCCAGGGCTCGCCGGAGACTTCTCCTCGGCAACCCCCGTCCTCGACCTCTCGTCTTCTCCCATTGGGGCCACGTCACATTTCAAGCCATCAGCGTCGTTGAGCTCCGCTTCATCCAGGAGAGTGAGATACTCCGAGTCACGCGCCAGTGGCAGGGGAGAAGACAGCCGCCAGTCCCTCCAGAGCCTGTGTCCTTCGGGGGACGGAGGAGGAGAGAGGGGCTCTTCCTTCTGGTTCTCTCTGGCGTCTGTGGTGGCAGCTCTGGGAGCCGCAAAGGCGCTGGGCTGGCGCTCCCGGAAGCTGCTTTTAAGATCAGAGGCCTCTCTGGGCCTTTTCCCAGCTTTAGAAGGGGGCAGAGGGGGCGCGGGGGCAGGCTGGGCACTCTGCGGGGTTCCAGGTGGCGTGGAGGGCGCAGGACCCGAGAGAGGCGAGGCTCCACGGGGGGCGTTCCAGGGCTCGCTCCTGTCCGGTTCTCCGGGGGGAGGAGGGGCTATCAAAAACTTCCGAAAGGGACTGGTCTTGGAGACGTCGGCGGAGGGAAAGGCGCAAGGCTTCTCCGGAGGAGGGGGAGAAACCAGACTCGTGCCCTCCGGCGTGCTGGGGGCCGAGGCGGTTTTCTCCTTCCCCTTCTGCGCTAGCTCCCCGGCCTGGGGGGGCCCGGAGCCCCGGGGACCGCAGTGCTCTTGCTCTGGAGGTGTCTCTCTCCGCGCCCCCGAGGCCGCTGCTTGCGGAGAGGAGCCGGCAGGCCCGGGACCCGCGCTCCCGCTGGGGGCTGCAGGGCAGGGGGCACTTTCTGGACTGGAGTTGGCCGAGAGTGGCCACGTAGACTTCTGCGGAATCCCAGCGGGCTGACCACCTGGCCTCCTGGGGGTTCTGGGGATCTTTTCAAGAGGGGAGCGGCCTCGCTGAGGAGTGACTGCTGGTTGAGATGGTGAATCCCAGTCCTGTGAGGAGTCTTTTAAGGACTCCTTGAAAACGGCCTGTTTGGCAGGGGTCACTTCGGTAGGGGGTCTCTGCCGGCTTTCGGGGGTGCACAGTGGAGTTCGTGGCGAACGAGGAAACCTAGGTGTCGCTTTAGAAGAGCTTGGAGACTTCTGGTAACTCTTCTTAGGAGTCTGTAAAGAAATGCTTACATCAGTACCTGAATGCCATCACCCATCTGCTCTTCGGCACATTTGTCACCTCTGAGACGCTCAGAAAGGGACAGGGGAAAATCCTTAACCTGGATTTCAGAGAGTAACACGTTTCAACTTCCAAAGGTGACAGACTGTCTTTTCCTGGCACCAAGCACCGAATCTAATCCTGGTTCTAAGACCAGAGTTCTCTTCAGATGCATACACTACAGCTAAAGCATGCCTGGCCTTGAATGGTGAAGCGCTCCACCCCTGCCCTGGCCTCTTCCCCCAGAGCGCCCCTCCTCCTGAAGTAGCTCTGAGGTGTCACATCATCTGCTGTTCACCTGCCTTCAACATTTGCTTGCCCTGCACCGTCCGGGGCCAGGCCGTGTGTTGGGGGGGTGGGGGGACTGGGGGGATGGAATCGATGGATACAGATGGCCCAGCAACAAAGATGACGTCTCAGGAAGGACACTCCCCCCTCCCCCCCCAAAAAACATCTCCCTTCCTTCTGGCAAAACGCAGGTATGCACTCCAACAGGTAAAGCAGGTCAGATGCCTATCGTGATCATCTCAAGGGACTCCTGGTCTAGTGGGTATTTCGTGTTCAGTGAGGCACGGACGGGAACACGGTGGCACCAGTGCACTGACAGGGACATGCATGGGACAACACGTGTTGGGAGCACAAGCCAGCTGGCAGGAAGGAGGGACCGAACAGTGAGTTCTATGTCATTAAGAATGGGTATCAGCAGGTACAGGCCAAAGCTGGGAACGTGGGGAAGAGGGAACTCTGATGCTTCTGCTCTAGCATTTTCTAGGCCTAAAGTGAAAACCAGCAGCTGCCTGCGGACCCACATGCAGCCTGCCTTCAGCCGATGGAGGCCCCTGCCCGTCTGGGGGAGACTGAACCTGGTTCTGGAGATCTGGGGCCTTCAAACCCATCCACAGCTCTATGTCCTGCCCCAAACTCTAAGCACTTTGCTGGGTTTCCAAACAAAAATTATTTTTTAGCCTAAGGATTCCATTTTCAGAAAACCCTGCTTTGACAGACAAAGGGGCTGTAGGGCTTCAGGCAAAGTGCTGCAGTCAGAAAGCTCACTCTGGCCTCTGGGGGCAGGATGGACCCGAGAGGGAAAGGCGGTTGAAATGTTCCAGGCAGAAGCGAAGGAGGGCGGGAACTGTGGGGATGGAGGAGCACTTATCAATGAGCCTGCCAGGCCTGAGGGAGTGGCGAGGGCTGGGCAGTGCGAGGGCAACAGCTCAGTGCTGCCTGCACATGTCAGGAGCGCCTATACATGGTGCAGGATCAAAATGGTGGACGAAACCAAGAGGAGATCATTTCTATTTTCCCCCTACCGCCGTGGCCTCAGCCAAACTGCGGCCTTACATCCCTACAAACCCAATAGTCAGTCGTCTCAATCAACCCAACCATCCCCCAAATGTATACTAGCATCTATACAGATCACCCGCTTTCTCGTCCCTCATGTTCTCAGGGGGTTTTTTTGGGCCATATTTGTTTCCCCCTCAAGACCATGCTATTTTAAACATTATCAAAATGTTATACCTGATAAGCTGTAGGTATCTCAGAACCCAATGTGCTCCTTGAAGTCCTCTGAGGCCGAGCTGAACCCTTTTCTGAGGGACTGGCCATACCACACAAAGCCCCAAAAAGCAGGCTCTTGGGAGAACGAATACTTCGGTTTGGACAGTTTTCTCTTTGGTCTGCAAGTCAAAAACAGTGATTCTTCTCAGCTCCTGCCCTCCCAATACTAACAGCCTGTCCATGCAAGAAGATAATTTTTTAGAGCAACTGGGAGTGGGGAATCCCACCTAATTATGGCAGCAGTTACTGCTGCCATCTTGAATTTTAATAAGAGTGTGTGCTTACCTCAGCCCTTACTTATTGTGAGGCAAGCAGAACAATTTAATTTGTAAACATAAAGACCCATTATCTGATGATCCAAACTAATGATGGATGAAGGAATGAAGGACAAACAGGTGCCCTCTTCCACCTAGCACACCTGAATGTAGAATATGAACACACGGTGGACATAAGGGGTGATCAGCTGTTATGAATAAGTTGCGGAAAGGACAGTGTGCATGGCCCGTTGTAGGACCCGAAGGAAGGACGCTGGGGGCAAGAGTCGTGTTGTTCAGCACTCTGCCTTCTACTGAACATACCTGTTCTACTGCTCAGATGTCAAGGAAGAAAATGTCAAATTTTAGATTTCTTTTCCCCAAAACACTTCCCGCCAAGTAGGCACAGTCTTCTGAAGGTGGTGGGCAAGCAAGTTACCTGACTTGTTGTGCTGAAACGAGTGAACTCTCTGCACACTTCGAGACTTGGGCTGAGACACAGAATAGAAGGAACCAGAATTTGTCCTGCTGAGCGACAGCTGCTTGATGCGAGGACTTCGTCTCAGGCCTATTTCTACAAAACCAGAATCACAGTTAGGAACCAGGGAGAAACGTAAGCTTTTTACATGTGCCCGTATAGGAGATGGGTAAAATTTACGTAATACCACATACAAAGCGGAACGGTGACAAATTACTGACCTTGAGACTTCCGGAGTGTTGTAACAAAGTGACAAGGGGTGGGACATACGGTTCCGACAAGGTTCAGAAAAACCACTGACCCTCTAGACTGTCACCTTCGGAAGTCTCAGACTGCCGCCCTCTTAACCATGCATGATATCGGGTAGAAAAAGGGTTTGTACAGTGTGACTTTTGCAAAAAGCTTTTTAAATTTAAAAATTGCAGTTTTCATGTTTATAATACATACATTTGTATAGAAACGACACCTGTAAGAGTGAAGCTAAAACGTTAACAGTATTTCTGAGTTGTGGGATTACCAAGCATCATTAAAAATCTGGCTTCTCTGTATTTTCTTTTTCTTTTCTTTTTTTTTTTTTTTTTACAACAAACAAATTACTTTTCTGATTTTTCTACAATAAACAAATTACTTGAGTCATTAAAAAACATGACTGTCTTTGGAAAAAACCCAAATGTCTGTCTTTGGAACCCCCTGCATTATGTGTACGTTTAAAAGAAGGCACAGCACTTCATATCGCACCGTGTCAGCTCGAACCCTGAACTGCATTCCTACTCTGTAAAAAAAAGTTTCTCCGGGAATTCCCTCAGGGAATTCTGTGTAAAAGACCATGTACCGGGCCCCCGAGCTGTCATAGTGTCTGCACACTATCTTAGGACAGGCTGAGCAACAGCAGAGGTTTGCACAGAAACTAGTGAAAACAACAGAAAACAAATGTAGGTAATACCGTCTGCTCCTTTTTCCGGGGACTCTTCGACAACGTCAATATCAGGACCAGGCTCGGAGGACCTTAACGAGTAACAAGCACGGGGATTATGTAGTATCATGCACGGTTCATGCACAGTCAGCCTCGCAGAGCAGCAAAGACCACGGGGCTCGAGGACACCAGTGGTGGCAAGCGCTCTCTTCATGGTTGCAAGCGAGATGGTTAGAACACTTTTTTGGAAAGTGGTTTTGCAACATAAAAACTAATTAAAATATGTATGCCTTCTAACCCACCATCTCTCTCCTTGCAATTTATCCTGGAGGTAACCTGTACACGTGTAAAATCTGTGCACAGATAGGGTCAAGATGAAACCTTGACCAGATTTCCTCTCGTTCCTGTTAAGTCCAGCTAAAAACCCTGGATGTTATATGAAGATGAGCTACAGGTTAAACAGTGACAAGAGGAGGCAGGTGGCTGGGGACCGCAGGACCCAAGGAGAGACAGCACAACGAGCTCCCAGAGTTCCCTGTTTGCTTTCTGGATCCCGGACTGGGTGCTGGGGAAACGGACAACCCCGTATGTCAACAGGCAGCAGAACTGCCTAGGAAAAGGCAGCCCTCCAGCCAGAGAACCAGGAAAGGGGCAGCTCAGCACGACAAACTTTCCGGCACTGCCATGGACACTGGATCCGAAGCAGGCTCTGTGCTTCAGGAGAGAACCTGATATGGGGCTTGAACTCATGAACCATGAGATTATGACCTAAGCCGAAGTTGGACACCCAACCGAGGCCACCCAGGTGCCTTGAGGTTTGTTGTTTTGTTTTGTTTGTTTTTAAGTTTTTTATTTTGAGAAAGACAGTGTGAGCATCGACAGGAGGGGCTGAGAGAGAGGAAGAAAAAAACAATTTTTTTTTAAGATTTTTAAAACTGTTTGAGAGCACACGCACAAGGGAGGGGTACAGAGACAGAATCCTAAGCAGGTGGCACGGAGCCTGACGTGGGGCTCGAACCCACAAACCATGTGATCTTGAGCTCAGCCAAAACCAAGAGTTAGTTGCTTAACTGACTGAGCCACCCAGGTGCCCCGATGAATGGTTTTTAAAATTGTGGAGGGGAGGCCTGGGTGGCTCAGTCAGTTGAGCACCAGACTTTGATTTTGGCTCAGGTCATGATCCCAGGGTCTTTGGATCAAGCCCCGTGTAGGGGGCTGGGCAGAGCCGGCTTGGGTTCTCTCCCTCCTCCCTCCCCCTCCTCCTCTCCGACGTGTGTGCGTGTGCACACATGCTCTCTGAAGAAAAATTTTTTAAGAAGTTTATAAATGTGGAATACCCATTTGATGGAATGCTTCTCAGCAATCCCCCACCAGCCCAATGAGGAAGAAATATGGACACACGACACCATGGACCAGCCTCCAAGTAATTCTGCCGAGTGAAAGAGGGGAGGCGAAAGGGCACATCCTGATGGTCTCCAGCCCGCACCGTGGTTACAGAATGCTGAATGCTCTTAGGTGATAAGACAGCTAAGAAGTCAGTCGCAGGGGCCTGAGAAGGTGGGCGGTGGCCTACAAGGTAACTCGCAAGGCTGTGTGAATACGTGAAGTAGCTTGACGAGGATGTTACTCACCTGCCCTTGATCTGTCTGTGAAGAAGCCTTCGGGAGACCTGCTTATGTACTGGAGTCTCAGCCACACTCTTAGTCAGCAGCTTGTGGTAACCTAACATGTGAACAGCATCAGTTTCAGTAACCTTATCAAGAAGCGGCAGCGAGGTGAAGGGGGGGAAGGTCTGAAACTCGGTATGGCTTACTACTCACGCTGGAGTGCTTTTTGTTTGTTTGGACTGAAGGGAGTCTTGATGGTTTGGGGGCTACAGTCTAACCACAGGGCTCACAGGACACAACAGTTTATCAGCGTTAGAGATTAAATAATAAGCCAGTGTAAAAATACTGTAAAATCTAATAAGCAATTCTGAAAAATACAAATACTAATCAGGGCTAGTAAGCACTCATCTCACCAGTAGTCCTTATATTTACAATGAAATGATGTAGAGCGTGTGAAAGCGCTGTCATTACCATGCAGATATTAGGACACTGAATAGCGAGAGCCCCCCAGCCGGCACGCATTTCCGCAGAGGGTAGGTGACTGCTGCTCAAGGAAGGACTAGTGTAGAGGAGTTAAAGTGACCAGGAAGAGAAGTGACACAGGCAGGAACGCGGCCTGAGGGCCTTTGAAATAACTCTCCTCCATAAAAGGAATGAGAACGCTGGGTAAAACTGGGCAAAATCAGCCTTTTCAGAACTCTGGAAATAAACCAGTTTGCAACAATCCATGGAGTATTTACCTAAGAAAAATAGTGAATCCCGGGAACAACAGCCAACCCCACGGAACGTGATCTTGCCCCAGTCCCGACCGCCCCGCCCCCAGCCCTGTAGCCTTGAAAACCAACAGCCTGCAATCACTCTGCACACCGCCATCCAGGGGCCTACGAATGGGGCCCGATGAGAAAGGGGCGCCTCCAGAGCCCCACGCCCAGATGTCATCCTTTGACCTGTCTGGCAGTTACCCCCAAAATCTCAAGTGCACACACAAGGGTGGTCTCCATGTGACCTCAGGACTCACCCAGTGCGAATGACCTCCTTCCAGGGAGCACTTACCCGAAACCAGTTGGTAGCAGTTGTAACCGGTGCAGCTGTGGGGGGGTGGGGGGGGGCAGCTGGGTCCAGCAACAGCCTAACTACCAGGAAACCTGGGAACGGGGCCTCCCCCTCTGCTCCTCCCCGGCTCATACTCTGTGTGTGTCTCTCTCAAGAATAAACATTAAAAAAAAAATTTTTTTTTAAATGAGACATGCAAATTAAAGAGTTTGGTCCATATGCAGGAAAGGAGGGGGAAAAAAAGTCAACAGCAATTGTCCCTGAGGAATTCCATGTTGGAGAACAAGAAGCCAGAGGCGCCGTGACAATGTCCTGAAGGAAATGGTCAGAGCAGCAAGAACTGAAAGCAGTTCCATCCCCAGGTCGGAAAGCCGCCAGGACTGCTCGTTCTCTCCAGAAGGACATCATAAGGGTGCCAGGCATACTCATGACCCAGGAGGGAACACGCTGCAGGTGCGTGACCTGTCAGGATGCCCAATACTATGTTATAGGTGCTTGCTGGTATCAGACACGCAGCAAAATGAGAGAGGCTGGAGCTGGGAGACCGGTGCTCTGGCCCCTAGAGAGGCTCCGCCCCCTGCTTCTTAATTCTCTCTCACCGCACCTTTGGGACCTGTGTCTCTCTCAATTCCAGATACTCAATTTGTTAGACCAAGACTAGATTAGCTGTTTGAAATGTTCAAAGACCACAAAGAAACGCATCCAAAGAACTAAGGGGGAGTAGGGCACGGAGGACTCGCCCAATAGATATCAGGAAAGGGACAGAAATCCTAAAAAAGAATCACAGAAATTCAAAAGTTCAGAAATGAAAAATGTATTTGAATGCCTCAGCAACAGATAGGAGACGGCAGAAGAATCAACAAATGTGAAGACGAGCTGATTTAGATCATCCAGCCTGAGGGACAGGAAGAAAAAGCATGAAGAACAACAGTCTCGAGCATCTGTGAGACATCATCAAGCACAACGTCCACAGACCGGGAGTCCCGGAAGGAGAGGGGAGACAGAGAACAAAGAGAACATCTGAAGAAATACTGGCTGAAAATTTCCTAAGTTTGATGAAAGCCATTACACAACCACGAAGTTCAACCGCCCAAGGATAAAGTCAGAGAGATCCACACCTGCCCAAACCACACTGTGAAAAGTCAAAGAGAAAGAATCTTGAAAGATGCCAAAGAGTGGGGAGTTCGCCAAGTACTGAGGATCCTCCGGAAGACAAAGGGCTGGTTTCTCATCAGAAAGAGAGGAGGAAAGACAATGTGATGATGTATTCAAGGTGCTGAAAGGGGAAAGACTCAACCAAGAATTCTGTGTCCAGCAAAATTCTTGTCCAAAAATGGAGAAATTAGCACGTTCCCAGGTTAAAAACAAACACCGCCCCCCCCCCCAAAACAAAACAGAACTTTTAAGTAGCAGACCTGCCCCACGAGTAATACTAGAGAGGGTCCTTCAGGCTGAGAGCAGAGGGCACCCAAGAGTGAGGCAAATCCGTGGGAAGATTTAAAGAGCAGCAGTGAAGGAAGTACATGAGTAAGTACAACGTACAGCACAGAAGCCGTTTTCATTTGTAACTCTTTTCTCCTAGGAGTTGAAAGATAAAGCGATAATTAGACATTGGTGGTGCTGGGCACAGAGTGTACGAGGATGTAATGCATATGACAGCAGAGCACAAAGGAGGGGTTAGGAAACAACTGTATTTATAGGAGCGAAGTGTTTCAATACTACTGAAGTGAAGTTGGTATTAATGTGAAGGAGGCGGTTAGAAGACACCAACTGTAACCCCGAGGGGGAGGGATGTCGCACAAACCAGTGCTGTACGATGCGAGGGGTTGGTCTCTCCACCAAAACAGCTAGTAAACTAGGGGGAAAACAATCAGAATCCAGTATTTTGGAACTCTGGAACCCATGTGGCTACGTGTAACAACGAGGGACATGCTTTATGCAAGGAAGATGCTGCTGATTTTTGGTAAGGGAACACCATGCATGAAGCTACGATCTCCTTTCCCCAGCCCCACCACAGCCGTGGGGGGAGAGTCCCACATCCTGCGAGCAGGTGGCTGGTGGTAGGGTGGACAGTAGGGACCTTGTCCTCCAAACTTGGGGTTGTGTGCTTTTGTCAATCTGGTGGATCCCTGAGGGGCGGGTGCAGACACTTGCCTTAGTTTGGGACGTCTCGGGAGGCAGCTGCTTTCCCCAATGCGGCTATGGGAATATTTAAAGGGGTAAGAATACTTTCTTGTTTTTCCCTTTTTAGAGTCAGAAGTTTAAGGAAATCTTATTCTGGTTACTGGCAAACCAGAGATAACAGAACAGAAACTTCAGTGACCACACACAATATGGAATACATGCTTTGTAAGTCTGGAAAACGAAGAAAGCTAAAGCCCTCAATATGCCAAGATTAACAAGCCCCCAGGAGTGGGTGAATCTGGTTTCCAGAGCTGCCACATTATGATACTCAGGATATCCAATCCTCAACAAACAATTACAAAGTATATAACAGGGAAGTAAGACCCATCTCCAGGAAAAAAGAATTTGATGGAAACAATCCCCAAGAAAGCCCAGACATCAGAATGGCTGGTCAAAGACATTAAATCAAGTTTTCTAAATGTGCTCAATGAGCTAAGAAAATCAGGAAGAGGGGCGCCTGGGTGGCTCAGTCAGTTAAGCGTCTGACTTCGGCTCAGGTCATGATCTCATGGTTCATGGGTTCGATCCCCGTATGGGGCTCCGTGCTGACAGCTGGCTCAGAGCCCGTGGCCTGCTTCGGATTCGGTGTCTCCCTCTCTCTCTGACCCTCCCCTGCTCACGCTCTCTCTCAGAAATAAGTAATTAAAACAAAAATTTTTTTTTAATCAGGAAGAAATAAATCAGGAAAACAATGTATGAACAAAATAAGAATAAAGTGATAAAAATTATTAAAAGAAATCAAATTCTCAAGCTATGCCAAAAAATAAGAGGAGGAAAACATCTAAGTTCATTTGCCAAGGCCAGCATTACCCTGATACCAAAACCAAAGACACTACAAAAAAGAAAACTACAGGCCAGTATCTCTGATGAACACAAATGCCAAAATCCTCACAAAATATTAGCAAACCAACAATACATTATTAGCAAATATTAAGCAATATTAGCAAATCCTACAATACTTTAAAAAAATCATTCACCACAAATAGGATTTAATCCAAAGATGCAAGGGTGGTTCAATATTTGCAAATCAATGTGATTCTTCACATGAACAAGAATACAAACTGTATGATCATCTCAGTAGCTACAGAAAAAACATCTGACAAACCACAATACCAATTCATAATAAAAACTCTCAACAAAATAGGTGTAGAGGGAAATTACCTCAAAGTAATAAGCCATAGATGAAAAACCCATAGCTAACCTCATACTCCATGGTGAAAAATGAGCTTTTCCTCTAAGGTCAAGAAAAAGACAAGAGTATCAACCACCTTTATTCCACACAGTACTACTGGAACTCCTAGCTGCAGCAATTAGGCTGCAAACGTAAACGTATCCAAACTGGTAAGGAAGAATTAAAACTGTCACGATTTGCAGATGACAGGATTCTATATATAGGAAACTCTACAGATTCCACCAAAAACTACCAGAACTGATAAATGAATTTAGTAAAGGTGCAGGATTGCAATTAATATACAGAAATCTGTTGCCTTTCTACAAACTAGTAACAAAGTAGAAGAAAAAGAAAACAATCACATTTATAACTGCACCAAAAAGAAAATAATACCTAGGAATAAACTTCACCAAAGAGGTCAAAGATCTGTATTCTGATAAGTATAAAACACTGATGAAAGAAACTGAAGATGACACAAATAAATGGAAAGATATTTCATGTTCATGGATTGGAAGATTTAATATTGTTAAAATTTCCATACTACCAAAAGCAATCTATGGATTCAAGATAATCCCTATCAAAATACTAATAGCATTTTTCAGAGCTAGAATACTATGATTTGTATGGAACCACAAAAGATCCCAATTAGCCAAAGCAATCTTGATAAAGAACAAATCTAGAGGTATCACAATCTGTGATATCAAGATATATCATGAAGCTATCAAAACAGGATGGTACTAGCACAAAAACAGACACATAGATGAATAGGATCAATAAAGAGCCCAGAAATAAACCACGCTTATTCGGTCAGTTGATCTACAGCAAAAGAATCTCTTCAAAAAATGGTGTTGGGAACTGGACAGCTACATGCAAAAGAATGACATGGGACCACTTTCTTATATACACAAATAAAATGGATTAAAGACCTAAATGTGAGAACTGAGCACATAAAAACCCTAGAAGAGAACACAGGCAGTAACTTGAAATCAGCTGTAGCAACTTCTTTCTAGGTATGTCTCCTCAGGCAAGGGAAACAAAAGCAAAAATAAACTATCAGGACTATACTGAAATATAAAAGGCTTCTGCAAAGCAAAGGAAACCAATAAAACATCAAGGCAACCCTACTGAATAGGAGAAGGTATTTGCTAACGATATATCCAATAAAGGGTTAGTATCCCAAATAAAGAACTCATGCAAGTCAACATCAAAAAAATAATCCAATTAAAAACTGGGCAGAGGACCTTAACAGCTATTTCTCCAAGACATACAAATGGCCAACAGAGACATGAAAAGATACTCAAACATCACTCATCATCAAGGAAATTCAAATCAGAACTACCATGAAATGTCACTTTACACTTCTCAGAATGGCTAGTATCAAAACAAGAAATAACAAATGTTGGCGAGGATGTGGAGAAAAGGGAACCTTTATGAACTGTTGGTCGGAATATAAGCTGGGGCAGCCAATGGGGAAAACAGTATGAAGATTCCTTTATTTTATTTATTTATTTTTGTAGAGAAGAGGAAATTCTTGATTTTCTAATATGTACATACATATGTATCTTGATTCTAAACCTTATAGTTTTGTATTATTATTATTTTTTAAATTTAAATCCAAGTTAGTTAACGTGTAGTGTAATAATGACTTCAGGAATAGAATTTAGTGACTCATCACTTACATATAACTCCCAGTGCTCATCCCAGCAAATGCCCTCCTTAATCCCCAGTGAAGTTTCCTTTAAAAATTAAAAACAGAATTACCATATAATCCACCAGTACGATTCCACTACTGGGTATCTGTCCAAAGAAAATGAAAACCACTACTTCAAAAAGGTATACACACGCCTATTTATTGCAGCTTTACAATAGCCAAGCTATGGAAGCAACCCAAATGCCCATTGACAGATGAATGGACAGAGAAGATGTGGTATATACACAATGGAATATCACTCAGCCACAAAAAAGAATGAGATCTTGGACAAAAAAGAATGAGATCTTGATATCTGCAACAACATGAATGGTCCTAGAGGGTATTTTGCTAAGTGAACTAAGTCAGAGAAAGACAAGTACCAAATGATTTCACTCATATATGGAACCTAAAAAACAAAACTAACAAAACCAGACTCTGATACACAGGACTGGTGGTCCCCAGAGGGGAGGGAATTAAGAGGTACAAACTTTCAGTTATAAAATAAATAGGGCACACAGATTAGTACAGCACTCTACCCAACAGGAGCAGATTCTGCATTATTCTCAGGCACACACAGAACACTCTCCGTTACAGGTCAAATGGCAGTGCATAAAATAAGCCTCAATAAATTTAATAAGACTAAAATACAAAGTTTGTTCTCCAACCAATGGAATGAAATTGGAAATTAACAACAGAAGGAAATTTGGCAAACTCACAGATACATAAGGGTCAATGGACTCCTAAATAATCAATAGGTCAAAGAAAAAATCATAAGGGAAATTAGAAAATATTTTGAAATAATGGAAATTAAAACACAATATACCCAAACAGACAGGACACAGCTAGAGTAGTGCTTAGAAGGGAATTCGTACCCGTAATGCCTGTGTTAAAAAAGAAGATAGATCTCAAATCGATAACCTAAACTAAACCTGAAAAGGTCAAAAAGATCAACCTAACATCAAAGCAAGTAGAAGGAAGAATGATAAAGATTACAGAGGAAATAAATGAAATCAAGAATTAAAAAACATCAAGGGCACCTGGGTGGTTAAGTCGGTTAAGCGTCTGACTTGGGCTCAGGTCATATCTCGCGGCTCGTGGGTTCGAGGACCGTGTCGGGCTCTGTGCTGACAGCCAGCTTGGAGCCTGGAGCCTGCTTCTGATTCTGTGTCTCCCTCTCTCTCTCTGACCCTCCCCTACTCATGCTCTGTTTCTCTCTGTCTCAATAATAAATAAACATTAAAAAAAATTTTTTTTAAGAATTAAAAAACATCAGAAAAACCAATGAAACCAAAAGTCGGTTCTTTTAGAAGAACCATATAACACCCAGTGCTTTTTAGTTAAGAATCACTAAATTCTACTCCCGTCTTTGTTAAATTGACAATCTTTAACTAGACTGACCAAGAGAGGAAAAACCCAAACTACTATGAAAGAGGGAACATTGCTACCCAGCTCACAGAAATACAAACGACTATTTGGGAATACTGTGCACAACTGTGTAACAGCAAAATAGATAACCAAGAAGAAATGGACAAATTCCTACAAAGACACAAACACTGAAAACAGACTTAAGAACAAACAGAAAATCTGAATAAACCTGTAACAAGTAAACGGGTGAAAGCAGTTATCAAAAAACTTCCCACAAAGAAGTACTCAGGACTAGATGGCTTTACTGCTGAATTCTACCTAACATTTAAAAAACAATTAAATTTTTAAAATGCCAAAGCAATCTACATATTCAGTGCAATCCCCATCAAAATAACACCAGCATTCTTCACAGAGCTAGAACAAACAATTCTAAAATGTATACGGAACCAGAAAAAGACCCCAAATAACCAAAGTAATGTCAAAAAAGAAAACCAAAGCTTGGAGGCATCGCAATTCTGGACTTCAAGCTGTATTACAAAGCTGTAATTACCAACACAATATGGTACTGGCACAAAAACAGACACATAGATCAATGGAACAGAATACAGAACCCAGAAATGGACCAACAGATGTATGGCCAACTAATTTTTGACAAGGCTATCCAGTGGAAAAAAGACCGTCTCTTCAGCAAATTGTGTTGGGAAAACTGGACAGAGACATGCAGAAAAATTAACCTGGACCACTTCCTTACACTATACACAAAAATAAACTCAAAATGGATGAAAGACCTAAATGTAAGACGGGAAACCATCAAAATCCTAGGAGAAAACAGGTAATAGCCTTTTTGACCTCAACCACAACAACTTCTTACTAGACATGTCTTTCAAGGCAAGGGAAACAAGAGCAAAAATGAACTATTGCAACCACATCAAGATAAAAAGCTTCTGCACAGTGAAGGAAACAAAACAAAAAAGTAACCAACAGAATAGGAGAGTATTTGTAAATGATATATCAGATAAAGGGTTACTATCCAAAAATCTATGAAGAACTTATCAAACTCAACACCCAAAACCAAATAATCCAGTGAAGAAATGGGCAAAAGGCATGAACAGACACTTTTCCAAAGAAGGTATCCAGATGGCTGACACATGAAAAGATGCTCAACATCACTCATCATCAGGGAAATACAAATCAAAACCACAATGAGATACCACCTCACACCTGTCAGAATGGCTAAAATGAACAACTCAGGCAACAACAGATGTAGGCGAGGATCCAGAGAAAGGGGAACACTTTTGCACTACTGGTGGGAATGCAAACTGGTGTAGCCACTCTGGGAAACAGTACAGAGGTTCCTCAAAAAATAAAAAATAGGACTACCCTACAATCCACCAATACTAGGTATTTATCCAAAGAATACAAAAATGCTAATTTGAAGGAACACATGCACCCCAGTGTTTATAGCAGCGCTATCAACAATAGCCAAAGTATGGAAAGAGCCCAAATGTCCATCAGCTGGAGAGTGGATAAAGAAGATGTGGTATATATTTATAACAGAATATCACTTGGCGATCAAAAAGAATGAAGCCTTGCCATTTGCAACATGGATGTAAATAAAGGGTATTATGCTGAAAAAAATAAGTCAGAGAAAAATAAATATTTTATGATTTTACCCCTATGTGGAATTTAAGAAACAAAACAGATGAACAGAGGGGAAGGGAAGGAAAAATAAAAAGAAGGGGAAGGCAAACTGTAAGAAACTCTTAAATACAGAGAACTGAGGGGTGCTGGAGGGGTGCTGGGTGGGGAGATGGGCATTAAGGAGAGCACCTGTTGGGATGACCGCTGTGTGTTATATGTAAGTAAAGAATCACTAAATCTACTCCTGAAATTATTACACTATATGCTAGCTAACTTGGATTCAAATAAGATTTTTTAAAAATTATAATATGTATGGCCAATTGACTTTTTAAAAAAGTTTATGTTGAGAGAGTGAGAGAGCAAGGGAGGAGCTGACAGCACAAAGCCCAACGCAGGGCTCGATCTCATGAACCATGAGATCATGACCTCAATTGAAACCAAGAATCTAATGCTTAACTGACTGAACCACCCAAGCGCCCCTTAACTTTTGACCAAGATGCCAAGACAATGCAATGGGGAAAGAAGCCATTTCCACAAATGGAACAAGTGGATGGCCAAGTACGAGAGAATGATGTTGGGCTCCCATCTCACAGAAAATAATGCATAAAAGTTAACTCCAAATGGATCAAAGACTGAAACATAACAGCTTAAACTCCAAAATTGGATTATGTTTTTTAAATTTTTTTTAAATGTTTTATTTATTTCTGAGAGAGAGACAGCATGAGCAGGGGAGGGTCAGAGAGGGAGGGAGAGAAAGACAAAATCTGAAACAGGCTTCAGGCTCTGAGCTAGCTGTCAGCAGAGAGCCCGATGTGGGGCTCAAACCCACAAACTGTGAGATAGGACCTGAGCCGAAGTCGGATGCTCAACCGACTGAGCCTCCCAGGTGCACCCCCCCCCACTTTTTTTTTTTTTAGATATGACACTAAAACCAGGAGCAATGAGAAAAATTCCTAAGCTGCTTTCAAATGAACTTAATCAAAATGAAAAACTTTTTGTGTATTGAAGGGCACTATCAAGAAAGTGAAGAGACAACCGATAGACTGGGTAAAATATCTGCAAATCATGTATCTGATGAGGAGCCAATATCTAGAATACATGAAGAATTCTTATAATTCAGCAGTAAAAAGACAAACAACCCAATTAGATTTGAATAAACATTCTCTGAAGTAGATATACAAATGGCCAGCAGGCACAGGAAAAGATGCTCAACACCAGTCATCAGAGAAACACAACTCGTAACCACAATGAGCTACCACTGCCCACCCAGGAGGATAGTTAGAATCAGAGAGAGACGGGGGGGGGGGGGGGGGGGGGGGGGGGGGGGGGGGGGGGGGGGGGGGCACGGGGAAACCGAGACCCTCACACATTGCTAGTGGCAACGGAAAATGTTATAGCCACCTTGGAAAGCAATTCGGTAACTCCTCAAAAAGCGAAACACAGAGTTACCATATGACCCTATACTTTCATTCCAAGGCATGTACCCGAGAATTAAAAACATGTCTACGCGAAATCGTTTTGGTGTTTATAGAAGCATTATTCATAATAGCTGAACAGTAGAAACAACTCAAATGTCCACAACTGATGAATGGATACATCAAAGGCAGTGTATCCACACAATGGAATATTATTGGCTATAAACAGAAATGAAGTGCTGAGATGTGCTACAGCCCATACATAAAGCTTGAAAACACTATGCTGAGGGAAAGGAGCTGGTTACAAGGACCATATAGTGTATGATTTCACTTATAAGAACTGTCCAGAAGGGGCAAATCCACAGAAACTGCAAGTAGGCTGGGGGTCGCCTACAGCTGGGAAAGCTGGCGGAAACGGAGTGACTGCTAATAGATGTGTGGTTTGTTTCTAAAGGGATGAAAACGATCTGATTGTTAGTTATGATGGTTGCACAACTTCATGAATACAATGAAGACCAGTGAATCGCACTCTTTACTCAATTACTAAAAGAACAAAAAAAGAAAAGAAAAAAAAAAAAACAAAAGACTAGGAAAAAAACCCTGGCCCTTATGCTTCATTTCTTTTTCACTGGGCTTGTAAAACAGATGCTTGTAGGGGCGATGAGGCCGGGGAGGGCTGACCAGATCCCAGGATTACATCTTCACCCAAGCTTGGAGGGAGAGAGACCCCCAAGGGGAAAACTGATGGTAACCACAGAGAGGAAAACGGAGGAGACCAAGGAGCTTCCGCAACAAACAGAGTCTGGGGACTGCTTTGGAGCCAAGAACCCCACTCTTCCCGGTTACCCTGAAATATAATACCTTTGGGCTTCTTCAAGTTGTCAGGTTTATACTCCAGACCTTCCACAGCCGACACAGAATGGCTTCTAGGCAACCCCCGCTTTGCCGATCTCTTTGAAGGAGAAATCATTTCCTGGTTGAAGAGATTTCTTCGAACTTTGGTCACTTCTGAAAGCATTAAAAAAACAAAAACAAAAAAGCACCAAATATTATCACGAATAAATGCCACATCTGGGAAAAGAAAGATCCAAAACAGAGAGCAGCTGATTAAGCTTAAGGAAACTAACTACTCTACAGACTGGCCTCTCTATCCACATTGACTAACAGGATTTCCTTAAATATTATACTCATATGGTACATAAAAACTATTTACTCTTACAAATTCAATTTAAATCTAACTTTTCAGGAACACGAGGAAGGCCACATCACTTAAATCAGAGGGTGTCATCATTGTAAAATGGACACAATCCTTAAGAGGCTGGTAGTGTAGGTCAGCGTCCGTTTTAATGCATGCCGGTGTTGTGAGAATTTCCCTCACTTTGGACCTCTTTACGGCTTTGTATTCAGCTCAGCTCCAAGGAGAGAAACTGTTCTCCTCAAATCCACAGATTTTACTCTGTGGATTTGAGAATTTCACGAATTTGCTGGGTTATTTTCAATTCTCTTCCTGACTTCGGAACATGGGAGCATGTGACCATTTACAGACTCACAGTTGTGACAAGCAGCTAAAGAGTCCATCAAAAACTACTTGATAAACTAGTGGAAAGCGTCTTCATCTGAAGCAAGAAGACTCACACACTCACCACGGGTAAAACTCTTCTAAGAGCAAGTCAGTTAAATACAACCCCAATAAACCATGACTCACAAGCTGGGAGGGGCCCTTATATTTATCGATCAATGACAGACATTAAAGTTAAGGACACCAATGACACCCAAGTTTCAAAAACAAATGCCTGAAACTCATTTGTGATCTGACAGCCAAACTGCATTTGTTTGCTTTCCCAAGTTTATAAAAGTTTAATATTGACAGAAAATGTCAAAGAATAATTCATTACACAGAGAGCCATCACTAAAATTCACCGACTATTAACTTTTGTCTTCTCCCTCCACTGCTCTCTACCTTTACATAGTTTCCCCCCAAGAACACAGCACAGTATGGGGGGGAGGGAGGACACCACCAAAAATAAGGGTCTATCACCCAGCATCCTGCCCATCCTCACATTTCCCTCTGGGTCTCACTATCCCTCACCGCTTCTTCCCTCCCGGAATTTAAGATCCAGGCAGGGGTCACACAGTGCATTCAGTTGTCACACTTACAGTGCTTTCATCTAAATCAATCTCACTGCCTCTTTTCCTTTCTGTGGCTTTCATAATAATGATATTAAAAAAAAAAAAAAAAGATTTCAGGCCAGGGGCATCTGGATGGCTCAGTCGGTAGAGCGTGCGCAATTCTTGATCTCAGGGTCATGAGTTCTACCCCCACATTGGGTGTAAAGCTTAGATTAAAAATAAATAAATAAAATAAAAAGATTTCTGGCCGGTGATTTTGCAGAATGCAGTTATTTTGAGACTGTGTGAATATCTTATTCTCCTAGCGCATGGTATTTGGACATATTTCATTAACCAATGACCATATACACTTATCATTTAGAACTGTATGCAGCTGCTTAAATACATGCAATGAAACTAAGTTTGTCATCCTAGCCAGTAAATGCGTACACTGAGAAGACAAAGTATACCTTGCACTGTATCCTTCACCAGGGGTGCAGGCTGCGGAAGAGTGACGCGAGAGCTCTCCTGAAAGAGGAGTAAATCGGTATTCATTTCAAAGAATAAAAATTCCACATGAGACCCTCTGAGCCTTGCAGCTCCACTTGTAGGAATCCCTAACAGAAATACCTGTCAAATGTCCCAAAACAGACAGATGTTCCAAGGACACAGAAGCCTGCATTATAATACAAAATAAGAACCACCCCAAATATACATAAGGAAAAAAAAATATCCATAAGGAGTGAAATAAATTTTGATACATCATCCAACACAGACACTCAAAGATTAGTAAGACCTCTAAAAACAGAAGGAAGGAAGGCTTAGCTGTACATACACAGAAAGAGCCCCACGATGGGAAAAGTGGGGGGTGGGGGAGAGCAGTGTAGCAGCTTTGTGGCAATTTGTGACATTTCTGTACAGGCATGTATGAGAGGTATGTGGAAACCTTTGATTGGTGCCATCAGTGTGTGCAGAAAAGGGCCTGGGAACAGACACAACCGGCATCAGGGATTCCTTCTGAAGAATGAATGGAAGAAGGACACTCTCAATTTCTGACTTCATAACGTTTCAAGTTTTTAACGAGCATGTATACCTTTATACTAAAAAAAATAAGGGAACACCCATATAAATGAGAGGATGACTATGCTTCTTAAAAACAAAAATGTTTATTTTTGAGAGAGCACACGAGTGCGGGAGGGAGAGAGATGAGGAGAGGATCCAAAGCAGGCTCTGTGCTGACAGCACAAAGCCCAAAGTGGGGCCTGAACTCATAAACTGTGTGCTGAGATCACGACCTGAGCTGAAGTCGGATGTTTAACCAACTGAGCCACCCAGGTGGCCCCCCTCTTTTTTTTAGTTTTAGAGAGAGGCTGTGAATAGGAGGGAAAGAGAGGGAGAGAGACAGAGACAGAGGGAGAGGGAGAGACAGAGAGAGAGAGACAGAGAATCTTAAGCAGGCTCCATGCTCTGCGCAGAGCCCAATGCAGGGCTCAATCCCACAACCTTGGGATTATGACCTGAACCGAATTCAAAAGTCAGATGCCTAACCCACTGAGCCCCCCAAGCACCCCGAGGATGACTATAATCTTAAGGAGTCTCCATATTAAACTATACAATAATCTAAAAATACAGATGCATCTATACAATGGAATTGTTTTTAAAGCTTACGGTTGTTTCCTTCCCATTATGCCCATGTGTTACTTGAAGAATACCACATGGAGGCGGACGTAAGGAGTACGAGAAAGGACTGCGAATCATTGTAACATCTAGAGAGAGGAGGCCTGAGACTTTTGCTGCCGTCCAGTCCACTTTTGGATTTCCCACTCTCCACTCAGGATTCCAAGATACTTAAGATTAGCGCATTATTCACGGACACTTAGGAAGTCACACTAAGGAAGTGAACACCACTAGCTCTTAAAAAACAATCCCACCTTGGGGGGCCTGGGTGGCTCAGTTGGTTAAGCATCCAACTTTGGTTCAGGTCATGATCTCACGGTTCGTGGGTTTGAGCCCTGCGTCGGCCTCTGTGCTGACAGTTAGCTCAGAGCCGGGGGCCTGTTTCAGATTCTGTGTCTCCCTCTCTCTCTGACCCTCCCCTGCTCACACTGTCTCCCTCTCTCAGAAAAAGAAAATGAAAACAAAAACAAAAGACAACCCCACCTAGTCCCAAAGGGCAGTGATACGAATCTAGGGACAAAGCAAACCAGTGTTCCGATGAATGCTCCTAAAGCTACTACTTATAGAATTTTAACTCTTCTCAGAATTCCTGCGGTTCCAAAAGGTTTCAACACCCTCTCATTTCTTTCCTTAACAAGACATCAATTCTACTTAATATTAACAGACTCCAGCTGGGTTCAAGTCCGCCCATCTACTGTCACAGAAAAGCAGATCACCGCTTCATGAGAGCATCCCTCCCTACCCCGCCTTAGTGAAGTGAAAGGTCCCCCAAAAGCACCTTCTTATCTGTAATCAAAGTCCTATTATCATGCACATCATTTCTTTCATTGGTCTCTTTGCTTATGTTTGTTATTTTATGAGTTTCCTTGTCTACCAAATATTTTGAATTAACTTATTCATTCCTAACTTTCATTTGCTGATTTTCTTTGTATCACCTCTAACTGTCATACTTCTGGGTAAGATGGTTTATCTTTAGCAAATGTATCGCTCTTTATTTGTTGGATTAAAAACATCTGCCTTATTTCTGTATCCTCCAATGACTATTCCCTCAAAGTACAGACACTGCCTTTCAATCTTACTTATTGCATCAACTCATGCTGGAAAGGACAGGTGTGGAGGCACCATTTCCTTCCTCTGGAAATCACTTACTTGTTTTGTAGCTCTCTTGGACGCTTTGGGAATTTCAATTTGTCGAAGATTCTGCGAAACCTCTGCAATGCTTTTATGTCTTATTAACGCATTTTTCCTTTTAAAAACAGAAAGAAACCGCCAATATACATTCAATAGTGGTGACGAGTAGTTACACTAGAAAAGAACTAGAGTTTATAATAGAACATTAAATAAAGGTCAGCTTTTCTGGCACAGGTCTGAATCTGTAGCAAAACACGCCAAATTCACCAATTTCCAAATAACCGCTACAAATTCAACTGGTTATGAATGGTGTGAAGAACACAAAGTGCGCTGAAGCCCTCAGTGTGTCTCATGAAAGGCTTCCAGCTCATGGAGGCCCCACGCAGACAGGTAAGGGCACTGTGGACCATGTCATCAACACCGCATGCTCCCTGGATGGTCAAAAGGGTGTCAGATGCTGCAGGTTAGGAGCTACAAGAGGTGGTTTCTATGGTGCAGAAGTAAGGGCAGCTAGGGATTCAATACGTTACACAAAAGGGAACTGCCCTCTGCTCCAACTACACCAGGGCCAGCAACTCCTTCCATCCCTTGAACTCCCACCTTCTCTTCTTGGCCGATCTGGTACGAAGCTCCTCCAGCAGGTCAGATTCAGTGCCGCCCGACACCGATCGCGGAGCACTGGACACGAGAGGCACAGAAAGAAGCGGGGATCCGCTCTCTTGTGTCACAGAGTCATCACTGAAAAAGTCCAGAGGAAGGACACCCGCTAGCTTCTGAGGGATCATAAAGCCCAGGCTGTCGTAAAGAGCTCCCAGCGTCTTCGGGATGGAGTCGATATACCTGCGGGGTAGACTGGTTAAATATGGAGCGGTTGCCATTCCACCCCTCATCCAGCATGAGACGGTCCCCCAATTCCATGGCTCACACACAATACCACATGTGGCCCCTGGTAAGACAGCTGTAAAGTTACTAGACCTCAAACTTACAATCCCAAAATTTCTTCCAGAAACTTTGCGAGGTACGCCGAATCCTCAGTTAAACACACCACGCGCAGCAAATCCGTCACCTGAAGAAGACAGTTGAAAATCACCATGTGCCTTCTGCAGGGGAGTCGAAAGCCTTTGAGGCCGACTTCCAGGGGCGCCAAGCCGTATACTTGCCTCCTTCACCACCTGCTCCATATCGTCTCCACTTTCACGTAGGGAAGGGCACTGCAGACACATCTCCAGACGAAGGAATACCTGCAGCCGGCACCTTGAGAGAAAAAATATCTGGTCATATCGATCCTGAGGGCCATTTGACTAAAAACTCCTTCCTCAAGCAAAGATCTTTTTACAGAAGAACCACAGCCGAAAAGGAGAAGAGCCATTGCTTTCTCTAATGACATGGTTATTAGGCAAATGGGTGACTCAAACTGCACATTCAAGAATCAGCCACAAAAAGCCTCTGAGCAACTGGCAATCTATTTTAAATGAATAGAACCAGATCTTAGAGCTTTGTTTTAGAATGGTAGTACATCAATCAATCAACAAAGGTAGTTACTTACTCTCTGACTTTATCTTCATCCAGTTTTTTGCCCAGATCCTGTCGAAGACTTTTGCTAGTTTTTAAGAGGCAATTTTTTACCTGATTCAGGCAATTCATCTGCAAATACAGAATTATTACATAGGAGAATACAGAGTTACATACTCTACCTAATTTATTTCGCAGCTGACTAATGCCCTAAGGGAAGTACATTCCCCTATGAATTTCCCTCTTATTGAATGAAAAATAGTGAAAAGAATGTTCTTCTTTCACATCATCAAAAAGAACAGGGTAAAAAAGGTATTTAAGAGCAAGGGGGCATGGATACAACAAGCCTGCCTATCTGACCTTTCTTAAAAAAAAAAAAAAAAAAAATCTAAGGACTGTAAACAATTCCTGTTCACTTTATTTATGTATTTATTTATTCTTTAACGTTTTATTCATTTCTGAGAGAGAGGGACAGTGTGAACAAGAGAGGGCCAGAGAGAGGGAGACACAGAATCTTAAACAGGCTCCAGGCTCTGAGCTGTTAGCACAGAGCCCGACGCGGGGCTCGAACCCATGAACCATTAGAGCGTGACCTGGGCCGAAGTCGGACGCTCCACCAGCCGAGCCCCCCAGGCCCCATCAATTCCTGTTCACTTTAGAGGAGACTGGCTTTCAGCACTAACCGTGAATAAAGACAATGACAGCATGATCTAAACCAGTGGTTTACAACACTCCTTCTACGTAAGAGTCAGGGAGGAAGCTTTTTATAAGTAAATATGCCCAGGACCCATACCCCAGAGATCTGTTTCAGTTGATCTTGAGGAAGCCAGACATCAGCATTTTTAAAAATGTTGTAGGTGACTCTAAAGTGTAGCCAGGTAAGAAACCCTGGTTTAATTCACGCAGCTAACATGTAGTTGAGGACAGAGAATTTGTTAGAAAAGAAGTACATGTAGGGGTGCCTGGGTGGCTCAGGGGATTAAACATCCGACTCTTGATTTCAGCTCAGGTAATGATCTCACAGTTGTTAAGACTGAGCCCCATATCAGGCTCCACATTGAGCATGGAGTTTGCTTAGGATGCTCTGTGTCCCTCTCCCCCTCTTTCTTGCTCGCTCTCTAAAAAAATTAAAAAAAAAAAAAAAAAGGAAGTACGTGTAATTACTACTACCCTCACCTGCCCCATTTCCTGGATTTCCACTTCACCAGCTCACCATGTCCACCTTCCAAGATCTGGAATTATGTTCACCCCCTTATCTTATTTTTGAATCGCACACTGTATAGCAGTCATTTCCCAAGACACAGGAACCAAACCCACCAACCACTCCATCTCTGATAAACAGCAACATCCATACTCTCTTACTTCTAATTCCTTGGTGCCTTTGGACTTCAGGAATGCTTTAATGGTGGAGATCATATTCCGAGCGCATGAATGCAACATGATTTCTCCTGTGGCCACAGTCTTTTGGTAATTTTCATGTATGTAAGACAGGAGCTCCTCTTCAGTTTTAAAGTCTGTGCGGGGGGGAAAAAAATTAAGTTGATCATCACCTTCAGCTGAAGTCATTGTACGGTTTAAGCCAGTGGTTGTCAACTAGGAATTTTGCCTCCCAAGGGACATTTGGCTACGTCTGGGTTTCCAGACTGGTGGGGAAGAGGAGGGTGCTCCTGGCATCTAGTGAGCAAAGGCTGGGGATGCTGCTAAACATCCTGTGCTACAAAGGCCAGCCCCTAACAGAGAATTATCCCACCCAAAATGTCAGTGGTGTGGAGGCTGAGAAAGTACAGAGATTGGGATTAATTTTAAGGCTTTGAAAATGAAATGTACCTGTTATAAAGTTAAGGATAACTATTAATGGAAATGAAATAAACTATAGGGGCCCCTGGCTGGCTCCGTCAGTGGAGCATGGGACTCTTGATCTCAGGATTGTGAGTTTGAGCCCCATGTTGGGTGTAGAGATCACTTAAAAATAAAATCTTAAAAAAGGAAAAGAAAAGGGTGTCTGGGTGGCTAAGGGGTTGAGCATCTGACTCTTGATTTTGGCTCAGGTCATGATCCCAGGGTTGTGGGATTGAGCCTCGTGTCAGGCTTCACACCAGGCGGGGTGCCTGCTAGAAGTTCATTCTCTCTCCCTCTGCCTCTCTCCCCTGCTTGCACGCTCATGCTCTTTCTCTCCTCAAAACAACAACAAAAAATACCTATATAACCTCCAAAACCTAGCAGAAAGCAAGAAGAATAAACAAAGCTTGATTAATCCCACAGTCTGATAGAAATGAAAAAAAACACACAAAAACATAGAAAGCACAAAATAAGACACTAAAAACATCCAAGCTTATCAGTAAATATAAACATCTATTTTACAAATATACATGACTGGGTAAAAGAGAAACTATGAGAATGGATTAAAAAATTCCCTTATATTCCGGATGTCACAAAATATTGAGAAGTATCAATGAAAACAGAATATAGCAAACTTGTATAATGCAGTTAAATGAATACTTAAAAGAAAGTCCATAGACTTAAATAATCTTTTAAAGAAGAAAAATAAAAACCAATTAGCTAAGGGTCCAACAAAAGAAACAGCATGAGAGAATAAACCCAAAAAACAAAGGCAATAATAATGACAGGAACAGAAATGAATTAAGTAGGAAAAGAAAACCCAAGAGAGATCAGCAGAAACAAAAAAATAATTCTCTTAAGAGCCAAATACAGAAATCTATAGTGAGACTGTGCAATATTAAATACAGAAAGGGTAAATAAGCAACATTAGAATGGAAAAACAGAGATTTGAAATACTAGTAAGAGGTAAGGTCAAAGTTAATTTTTTTCCCATAAGACACCCATTGGTTCTGGAACCATCTGTTGAAAAGATTATCCTTTTCCCATTGAATTATTGGGGCACCTTTGTCAAAAAGCATACACCACTGCTAGGCAGGTCTACTTCTGCTCAGAAGCTAATCCAGAAACCGTGTTAATAGTAATAGTACTTGAGTACTGTTAATTTTGCTCTCCCTTGAATGAAGCATCCACATTCATGAATACTTTTTTACCAGCTCATTTAAGATGTTCTGTCTCATTCAAACTGATTATCATCTGTGAATCTAGCACTCTGCTGGGGGCGGGGTGCGGGGGTGGCACGGAAAAACTCTTCAAGGAGCAGAAAACTTTTACTCCAGAATTCTCAAAAGAAATCAGACGTGAACTCATGTTCTTGTCCAACATACGCCGTCTTTACAACCCTCCCTCCCACAGGACTGGTTCTGGTAGCGTGAGCTAACTATGTGCCCGGAGGATGAGAACTCACTGCAAGTCAATCCATTTTTTAGAAAAGAAATAAGAAACTAATAGGAAAATTAACACTACTGGATGAAATTCTTCTGCCCAACTCTGAAAGACCTTAATACACTAGATGATTCACGAAGCTTCCTTTCTCCCTCTATTTCTCCAGGGATGACGCTTCTTTAACCACCTGTCCCAGGGCCATGCCATGGCCTCCTTGTGACTTTGCTTATGCTAATTCCCCATCTGGCACGCTCTTCCTTTACCCTCCTGCCAGCCGAACTCTGCTCACTCCTCAAACTCTAGCCTGGGCTCCACTGGCTCCTTAGACGCCTCCGAAGGGCCTCTTCTGGCCCAAGGCTGACCTTCTCATTCTCGACGCCTAATATATGTCTTTTCTGTTGTAGATTCTTGGCTCTCTTAGGTCTTACACTGTATTAGTTCATTACGAATTTAATGTGTGTGTTTGTGCGCGTGTGCGCGCGCGCACACGTGAAGTCACTATTGTCATCTTGTGGTTGGATCATAAATCTGAGAATAGGACACGATCTTACTTTTATCGTATTCCCCATAACACACTTTGAGGAATTCAGCAGACATTCAATAAGTGTTCATTAATTGAGGGATATGATTAAAACTTCTAAAAATTAAGAGGGTGTGAAAGAATAAACGTGACCTTAGACACCAAGAAGCTATGGCATTGAGAAATACCTTTAGGTTTAGAGCTTCTGAGCATTCTCCCTCGGTTTTCCAGTTTATCTGCTACTCTGCCACCGGCTGTCCTTGGGATCCCCTTCTCCCCGGCTGCATCCGGACTGCCATCTGGACACGACTTCTGAGCCTTCACGTTCAGCCTTGCGACATTCAGCATCTTTAAGGAACGGCACATGGTGTTCATCTTCTGCCTCACGGGAGTGCGAGGGACCCCTCCTACCAAAACAGCATCGTGGGAAGACAAGGAAAATAGCTTTTACTTCTGCAGAATGGGAACCGCTTTAGTTTGGATTCAGGATTCCGTGAGAGGATGCTGAATATAGTACATCCCTTGGGGAGGATCGCGGTGAGCGGGTTCTCTCATCTGCCTGTACCTACCACAAAGAACAGAAAGACAGCTCTTCTTTTAATGGAAGTTTAGGAACAAAACATGGCAACGAGATTGGGTGAATTTTATTAGTAAGGCAGATGCTGTACAGACCCAATGTGTCATTATCCAGGGGTCACAGAGTTGTGACGAAACTTCTGGAAGGCAATTGACCAGTCTGCATCAAAAGCTACTTTTCCCCACCTTTTTGATACAGTACCTTGTTCCTGACAACTTATACTACGGAAGTCATTCAAAGAATAAATCCTACGCGTCCCGTACACCACAGTATTACTTATAGTGGTAAAAAGTGGAAACTGTTCAACAGCGTAAGAATTTCATCAATGTTGTGAGGCGATAAGGTAGAACAGTAACCAAAACGGCAAGGTAGCCAGTGAATGAATGTTGATAAGTAGGATACAAAGTTGTATTTGTATTTCTGTCATAACTAAAAATGGAAATGGTTTATTAAGAAGGTACGATTGTGGGTGATATTTTAACATCACTTTTGTACCAATGTAATTATTTTCAAGTTTGAGATGTAAGAACTTGTCCTCTTATCCATTACCATTTCAACCCCACTTTAGGGAATGCCAGGCTTTCGAAACACACACTCTCCAGAAAGATGGCCCCAGAAACAGTCTATGTGCATACGTTTCTTTCTGCGGTCTTCCTCATTAGATGTGGTGTATTCTTCCCGAGACTTTCTCTGGTAGAGCTCAGAGAGGCAACACGTTAATTCACTTTCGGTTTTGGAAGACTCTTCCTTATTAGATGAGGCAGCCTGTAGTAACCTGTGAACAAGTCAAGATGTCTAGTACAAAGCTGAAATTCTGATTTTTCAGAATGCTTTAAAAACAACAAAATTCATTATCCTTTAAAAGCTAGTCAAAAGATACCCCCACAAGCAGCCTTCAAAAAATGTATTTCCTCAGGAGGGAAAATGTCCCTCTCTTCTCATTTATGATTGAAACAGACTCAGAGACAGAAGCCACCCATTCACAAAACCATTAGTCATTACATACGGTAGTGACATCTCTACTAATGAGACCCTTAATGTCCTATGGTACGTGTCTAACTTAGGCAACTACTCCATAGTTATTTTTTACTCGCTGTCCATACATTAAAGTAGAAGATGATGTAATACAGTATAGTAAGTGTCACAGTGCCTTCTGAATAATTCTTTCACATCACCACATCATAGTAAACTAGCTTGGGATTGAGGAGAAGGGGAGGAAGTGCGGCAAAGGGGCTAATCAGTTATGAAATGCTTTTCTGCCTAGGGCTAAGTGTCACTCACTAAGGGAAACTATGAAAACTGTACAACTTTCCAAACGTATTACTTGTAGGGGCACTTGGGTGGCTCAGCTGGATAAGTGTTTGACTTCGGCTCAGGTCATGATCTCACGGTTTAGGAGTATAAATCCCACATCAGGCTCTGCACTGATAATGCACTGATAGTGCAGAGCCTGCTTCAGATCTTGTCTCCCTCTCTCTCTCTCTGTCCCTCCCCAGCTTGTACTCTCTCAAAAATAAGTAAACGTAAAAACAACAACCACCACCCCATATTACTTGTATTTCACTCTCTTCTATTATCTGATCTAAAGTAGGAGAAAGTTATGTTGAAATTAGTTGAATCTGCCGGGCTTCTCCATTTCACACACATAGTTCTGAAGCAGGCTAGGTGCACTGGGATTTCCTTTAACTGTGGGGGCGGTTTGTTTTTCATTCTGTTAATTTTTTAGAACTTATGAACCTTTCAATTACACAGAAAAGTAGTGAAAGCATTATTAGAGATGCATCTCCCACCAAGATTAAATATTTGCTAACGCTTGACCTTATCTACTTCAGATTTTAATGAAAGTAAGCATTATCGACACAGAAAAGCCCCAATCTTTTCCCATCCTTTTCTTCCAGAAGTATTCCTAGACTTGTGTGTATCTGATTTTTAGAGATGTACATATGTATCAAAACCAACATAAATTGCTCTTGTATACAGTGGAAGCTTTAAAAAATACCATACACCATTCTTTTGCAATTTTCTGTCTGTACTCAACATTTTTCCTGAGCTACAAATAACTCTAGGTTATTCCGTTTTACTAACTTATCTATAATGTTCTATCATGTAACCATACCATGGTCTATCCGTTTCCCCGCTGAGGACAGCCGGTTCTTTCCATTTTTCACTTGTAACGACTGGCAACAAACAATTGAGTGTAGCTACTCATGTTTGTGCAAAAACTTTAATGCAGACACGTGAAAGTGGAATTACTGGGTGTCAGTATATAAAGTTTCTCCTTTATTAGGAATACAAATTGTTCTCTAAAATAGTTGTAACCATTTACAATTCTATCATCTAAAGTGTTTTCGTTTCCCTATGTGCTATATCAGACCTACCGACCTTCGACAATCTAATGGGTATAAAATAGAATCTTATGGATTTTTTTTTAATGTTTTATTTATTTCTAGGAGAGAGAGAGAGAGAGAGAGAGAGACAGCGTGAGCAGGGGAGGGTCAGAGAGAGAGGGAGTCACAGACTGAAACAGGCTCCAGGCTCTGAGCTGGCAGTCAGCACAGAGCCCGACGTGGGGCTCGAACCCATGAACCGTGAGATCATGACCTGAGCTGAAGTCAGACGCTTAAATGACTGAGCCACCCACGCACCCCATGCATGGGTTTTTCTTACTGTAGTTTTCATTTGCACTTGCCTAAACAGAGCATCTTTTTTTTGTTTTAATGTAAGCTCTACTGGGCCCAATGCGGAGCTCGATGTCAGGACCCTGAGATCAAGAGTCATACCCTATACTGGCTGAACAGCTAGGCACCCTGAAATTGAGTATCTTCTCTTTTCAAATTACTGCTGTTAGATTCCATTGTATGAATTGCTTATTTGCATTTCTCGCCTAATTGCTTATTGTCTTCTTATTGATTTTTCCGAGCTCTGTAGTAATTTAGGTACGAATCCTTTGCTGGTTATACAGATTATAGCTGCCCAGGCCTATGACTAGTCCTTTTCACCATATAAGAAATTTTAAATTATAGTCATTTATTTTCCTTCATGGTTTCAGTGCTTGATGTTTTAATTAAGAAATCCATTCCCAGCCTGGAACTACTCCTGTGTTTTCCCTTCTTAAGATTTTAAAGTTTTACTTTTCACATTTGCTTTTTGAAACTTATCAAGAATTTATCACTGTGTATGCTGGGAGGGAGAAATCTAATTTTTCTTGCTTTTCTCCTGGAGAGCCAATTGTCACATCACCATTTATTGAACAGTCTATTCCTTCCCAAGTATATAATTCTGCCTTTGGTGTATGCTGAGCTACCACATGTGTGTGGGTCACTATTTGGGCTCTCCTGCTATATGGGTCTCTCTGTCGATCCCTGCACCAATACCATCCCACCCTATTTATTAGCACTTTATGGGTAAACGGTGCTATCTTACAGGGAAAGGTGCACCTGTCCTGTCTTAGCCTGGGTGACCTGCACCACGTCCATGAATCAGAAGACTCATTACTAAGTCAGTTCTTCCCAAATTGACCTACAGACTCAATGCACTCTTGGTTAAAAATCCTGGCATGCTTTTCTGGTGGAAATTAAAATTGAGAGGACTAAGACTACTTGATTTCAGTACTGAAGACAATGTGATAGTAACAATTTCTGGACTAGATTCTTTGCAGAAATAAACCTGCACAATGTTGGTGAACAGATTTTGACAAAGTGCTACAGTAATTCAATAAGAAGAAGACTGTCATGGGGCACCTGGGTGGCTCAGTCGGTTAAGCGTCTGACTTCGGCTCAGGTCATGATCTCACGGTTCATGGGTTTGAGCCCTGTGTCGGGCTCTGTGCTGACAGCTCAGAGCCTGGAGCCTGTTTCAGATTCTGTATCTCCCTCTCTCTCTGATCCTCCCCTGTTCATGCGGTCTCTCTCTCTCTCTCAGAATAAAACATAAAAATTAAAAAAAAAAGAAAAAGACTGTCGTTTAATAAACAGGGTTGGAACAACTGGTTACCTATACGTCAAAAATAAACCTTGACTTTACCTCTTAATACTATTTTGACTTTCTGCTGCATGTTTTACATTTCTAATATGGTCTATGTCGTCTTCTTAAAAAAAAATTGCTCAATTTTGCTACAGATAATTCCATTTTATTTGGCTTCTCAAAAAAATCACTTTATATTTGTTGATTTCTATTATTTTCTGTGATTCATTATTGTTCTTTTTTTTAATGTTTTATTTATTTCTGAGAGAGACCACACGAGCAGGGGAAGGTCAGAGAGAGAGGGAGACACAGAATCTGAAACAGGCTCCAGGCTCTGAGCTGGCTGTCAGCACAGAGCCGGACGCAGAGCTCGAACCCACGAACCGTGAGATCATGACCTGAGCCAAAGTCGGACACTTAACCAAATGAGCCACCCAGCGCCCAATGCATTATTTTTCTTATTGTTATTACTACCTTCTTTATTTTTGGGGTTTACTCTCGTGTTATTTACTGTATTGGACCCTTAGCTAACTGGCTTTTAACTTTTTTTTAAAATTTTTTTTAGAGTTTATTTTTGAGACAGAGAGAGAGAGCATGAGTGGGGAGTGTCAGAGAGAGAGGGAGACACAGAATCCGAAACCGGTTCCAGGCTCTGAGCTGTCAGCACGGAGCCTGATGCGGGACTTGAACCCATGAACCATGAGATCCGACTTGAGCCGAAGTCGGACACTTAACTGACTGAGCCACCCAGGCGCCCCTTAACTTTTCTTATTTGTATTTTTTTATCTTTTATTTTATTATATTAAAAAAAATTCTTGGTTCATTCATTCATCCATTGTAGAAGAGACAGAATGAGTGAATGGGAAAGGGGCAGAGATGGAGAGAGAAAGAATCGTAAGCAGGCTCTACACGGTCAATGTGGAGCCTGAAGTGGGGCTCAAACTCACAAACTGAGCTGAAACCAAGAGTTGGCCGCTTAATCGACTGAGTCACCCATGCTCCTCTTATTTTTAAATGCTTATTTATTTTGAGAAAACATGTGTGAGCAGGGAAGAGGCAGAGAGAGACGAACAGAGAGAATCCCAAGCAGGCTCCATGCTGTCAGCACAGAGCCCAACGTGGGGCTTAATCTCACAAACCAGGAGATCATGACCTAAGCCAAAACCAAGTCAGACCTTTAACCATCTAAGCCGCCCAGGCGCCCCTAACTTTTTTTATGTAAAAGATAGTTTAAGCCCTGGGGTGCCTGAGTGGCTCAATCAGTGAGTGTCCAGCTTCAGCTCAGGTCATGATCTCGCAGTTCGTGGGTTCGAGCCCCACATCAGGCTCTGTGCTGACAACTAGCTAAGAGCCTGGAGCCTGTCTTCAGTCTGTTTCTCCCTCTCTCTGACTCTCCCCTGCTCACGCTCTCTCTCTCTCAAAAAAAATAAGACATTAAAAAAAAAAAAAAGATAGTTTAAGCTCTTAAATCTTCCTGTAGGCATAAATTTAGCTGCATTATACAAATTTTTCATTTTTACTGAGATTTAATACTAAATATTTTCTTTCTTCCATAATGAGAACATTTTGTTTTTGTTATTAATTTTTCCCAAGTTTTTACTGTGGTAAAACATACCAAGTACACTGTCCAGTGCTATTAAGTAGATTCATCACGTTGTGCAACCATCACCTCCATCCATCCCCAGAGCTCTTTTCATCTTATAAACATGAACTTTGATCCCCATCAAACACCGCTCTCCATGTGTGATTAGTTTTCAGTATTACTGGGCTATACTGAGAAAATGCAGTCCGCTAAAAACCCAAGCAAACCCATACGCAGATAAGCGAGGGCCGATTTCATCAATCAAATATCCAGAGAAATAAAGTCTTACCAAAAGGACTCCATCAGACTTGAACTGGCACCAGTCAGGTTGGAGCAGGGGAACCAGTTCTCCACGACGGCCGCGCTCCAGGGACCGGTGCGGCCAAGCTCCTGCTGGGCCCATTCTGGAACGCGAGCAGCTAGGGGACGGGCGCAGACGGGAGAGGAAGCAGAGAAAAGACGTTAGGATGGAAGAGCAGAATCCAAACACTCGCTCCTCCCTTGGTCTGACCACGTTCTGACAGAAGACGCACAGAGCCGCATCACTAACACTCCACCCACACCCCCCCACACCCCCGCCCCCAACGTGTCTACACGGTCTGCGAAAAACGCCTCTCCGCCAGCATACAAACGCAGGCTCGCTCGCAGTCTCTCAACCCAGACACACACTTTTCTCAGTCTTGGCATTTGCTTTTGGTTCTGTAGCATTTCCTTCAAGCCTTTGCTCAAATATTACTTTCTCAACAAAGCCTGTTTAAAACTTCAACCTCCACCTCTCATCCCTTAACTCTCCCCGTTACTTTTTTCCTGCTTCATGTCGATGGCACTTATCTCTTCCAAATATACTGTGCCATTTCCTTATTCGCTGTCTGGTCTCCCCTGACTAGATGGTACACTCTGGAAGGACACAGACTTTCGTCTAGTTTCTTCTCTAATATAGTCCCGTTACTTAGTGCCTGCCAGAGCAGACACCCAATAAATCTGTTGAATGAACCGGATAAATATCAAATGGATTATAGTTACATCTGCCCGGCATAAATAAGGTTTGTACCGTATCAGTAACAATGCACCAGACTGGCAGGTGGACAGAAGCACAATACTTTCACATGCTCTTCATCAAATATCTTCAAGTACAGGTTTCATCTCCTACCTCTGATTTCCAACCAGTTTCACAGAACCTTTGGCCTCCTCAGAGGTGCTTCAGGATTTCTATAAATAATGATGGTTTAAATAGCCTCAAGTATCGTAGCCTGTTCTTATCTGTTCTGTGATAGATACTGGGGTTCCACGCAATTCTGACGGCGAAAGGCACTATACACCACCGCCCCGAGTACGGTAGTTATCGGCCCAGAAGCTTACCACAGGCGGCGGGGTCCTCAAGTGACTTGTGAATCTGACTCAATACAACGTCCACAACATCAGAAAAAAGGAAAGCTGTGTCCTGGGGGCTCTCCACCCCAACTGTTTGCAGAAAGTCTCTTTGAAATTCAGCCTCCTCGGTGCGGAACACAGTGAGAACCGTGGCATTGGTAGAGAGGGGGGAAATAACTCCCGTGATGGGGGGCCAGCCTTCACCAGGGTCCACACTGGCCACCTACATCAAGAGGTTCTAATTAGTGGAGAAGACTGTTGACGTCTGGCTAATGAAGAATGTAGCTTAGTAAAAGTGAGAATGATAGTTTCTCCCAATGATTATTATTATAAGAGACAAAACTGTGGAACAGACAGTCTGGATAGTTATTAGTGCTAGACTTGAATTGAGGGACATAATCCTAATCTCCAAATTTACAAACAAGAAAAACCTAAAGTTACCAGGAATATTTGCTAAGGACTTATTATGTGTTTATTACATATTACTCACCAGATCCTCACAACCACTCTGAGGTAAAAATGATTATTGGGGCACCTGGGTGGCTCAGTCAGTTAAACATCTGACTTCAGTTCAGGTCATGATCTCACAGTTTGTGGGTTCGAGCCCCACATCAGGCTCTGTGCTGATAGCTCAGAGCCTGTTTCAGATTCTGTGTCTCCCTCTCTCTCTGCCCCTTCCCCACTCATTCTCTGTCTCTCAAAACTGAATAAATGCTTAAAAAAAAAAAAAAAAAAAGACTATTGCCCCCATTTTACAGAGGAGGAATTAAGGCTGAAGAATAGGTAACCTGTTTAAGGTCACCAAGGTGGTAAAAGGCAGAAGCCAAGCGTGTATGAATTCAAAACCCAAGCTCTTTTTTTTAATGTTTTTTTTTTTTTTTTTTAATTTATTTCTAGGAGAGAGAGAGAGAGAGACAGCATGAGCAGGGAAGGGTCAGAGAAAGAGGGAAACACAGACTCTGAAACAGGCTCCAGGCCCTGAGATGGCAGTCAGCACAGGGCCCGACGCGGGGCTCGAACCCACGAACCGCGAGATCATGACCTAAGCGAAAGTCGGACGCTTAACCGACTAAGCCACCCAGGCGCCCCATTCGAAACCCAAGCTCTTAACCATGAGGCAAGGGATTTACTTAGATCCGTAATTACGGAACAGAGCAGAGGCCCAAACTGGACCCCAAGTCAGAGCTCTGTCCATCAGAACACACACAACGCTTAGAACAATATCGGTCCAGAGACTATATAGTCTTTCTCTAAAAGTTTCACAAAGGATCCAGCATATAGAAGCCTTCTGAGGTTACAAAGGCATAAGACAAAGCAAGGTAAGAAATTTGCTGGTAGTTTAAAATAACCATCACCTTTGCATCAAATCTGGGTACCTATGTAGTTTTCAGAAAACATTTCTAAGTTTGCGGGACTTTTAAACACTATTACATCTAATTTTACAGTGAAGGGCTTCATAACGATGACATATATTAGGTAAAAAGACAAAATTTAGAAATATGTTCTAGAACACTCAAAAAAAATAACAAGAAACCTCCATACCCTAATACGCCCATTCCAATTGACCCCCTGCCTTTTCTTCCCATGTGAATATAATGTAACTTAATTAGAATCAAGGCACATGCAACTTTATAACCTGCTTCTTCACTAATGAGCACTGTCGTGGTGCTACCGAGAAATAGTATTATTCGCAAAAACGTCATCTGTGTCACTGAAACTAAGTTATGTGGGACACCGCCGGGCTCCTCACAGAACCCTCATCGCACCGTAGAAGGGTTTCACCAGACGACAGTAACTCAGCACGTGCAAGGTACCTACCAGGTGGGCCTCGTCGGCCGTCAGCCTGCTCACCAGCTGCGGAAAGAAGGTGCTCGGAGTCGAGGTGTTCTCCGGACTTCGCAGCATCCAGCTGTCGGTGCCCAAAATGCTACTCGCTGGGAGAGCCCACTGGGCCGCTGTGCCTTTGAGGAAAATTCGGACTGGTTTCTGAAAATGTCTTTGATGCATGACCAAGGGCTCTAGGGTGACTGTCCATGTTTCTTGAACCTCTTTGCCTATTAGAAATAAGGAATATTAAAATTCTCATGCAAGGGTTACTAAAATTAGACTTAATAGAAGAAAAAAAAAAGCAGACTGTCAGTTGAGGCGCTAGTGTTGTCGCACACGCTTCAACCTTCGTCCACTGCCAGCAGGCTCCCAGAGCAAGTTCACTTCGCTCTCTGGGAAGAGCTAGACACGCAAAGAATTACAAGGGTGCAACTAAATGTCAGAACTTCTCCACAGTTATGTCGTAGATATAAGTATTCAAGTAATACTCATTACTTACAAAAAAGACAACACTGCCTCTTAAATCCAGCGTATCGTATCTTACTAAAATGTTAAATTCTAAAGACTATGACAAAACTGTTTGAACAAAACTACTCTTAAAATTTCCTTAAAGTGCACATCATGTATAACATAGTTTTCACATCTACATCTCTAGATAGGATTACTCCTGTGTGGATACAGGATTCAGAAACGAGATTCACCATACGACAGACCACACGGCAAAGCCAATTTTTTAAAAAAAAAAATTTTTAACATTTATTTTTGAGAGACAGAGACAGAGTGCGAGTGGGGGAGGGGCAGAGAGCGAGGGACACAGAACATGAAGCAGGCCCCAGGCTCTGAGCTGGAACCCATGAATGGTGAGATCATGACCTAGATGAAGTCAGACGCTCACCCGACTGAGTCACTCAGACGCCCCAGCAAAGCCAATTTATGAAGAGTTCACCACGCTGGCTCTTCCTGGTAACAAGCACCATTCTCAGAGCCTGTTGACTGATTTATTTCTTCTCTCAATCAATCATTGCTACTCTATGGTCTCCAATTGACCAATCTCTTCTATGAGGTGGGAAATCTTATCACCCCTTTACTTGGGCACCTGAACCATATTATCCTTCTTTGCAACAGCTGGAAAACTTTCTTTTTATTTTTAAAAAAAATGTTTATTTTTCAGGGAGAGAGGAGCATGAGTGAGTGAGGGAGGGAGGGGGGTAGAGGAGAAAGGGAGGGGAGTAGGGACACAGGGAGACAGAGAGAGAAAGAAAGAATCCAAAGCAGACTCCAGGCTCTGTGCTGACAGATGTGGGGCTTGAACTCATGAACATGAGATCATGACCTGAGCCGAGGTCAGACGCTTAACCAACTGAGCTACCCAGGCACCCCAGCTGGGAAACTCTTTAAACAATCATACTAGTTCTTTCCATGGGTGGGCTGGCAGTTATACCGTGCCTGTGTCCAACCCTTTCCTGTGGTGCCTTTGATTCTACATAGGTTATCTTTTTTTTTTTTTAGTTTATTTATCTTGAAAGGGAAAGAGTGGGGGGAGAGGCGGTGGACGGAAGGAGGAGGAGGGGGAGAGAAGGAGGCGGGGGAGGGGGGGTGAGAGGGAATCCCAAACAGGCTCTGCACTGCCAGTGCAGATACCAATGCACGGTTCATGGGGCTCGAACCCATGAACTGTGAGATCGTGACCTGAGCCAAAAACCAAGAGCCAGATGCTTAGCTCACTGAGCCAGCCATCCAGGTGCCCCTTTACACAGGTATCTTTTCATTACAAGCATTAATTGAGTGCCTAGGCTGCTGGAAACTCTAAACAAGTGAAAAGCACGGGCCTGCCTTGAGGAAATGAACGTACCCGAGACCATGAAAGTCCCCAAAAGAGTATTTGCTCACCTTCAACAGGGAGAAATAATGTCCCCTCCATCCGTGGAAATGAGGCTTCGTACGCAGGAGAATTATAGAGCAAACAGTTTAAAGTGGCATCAGATGGCAGAGTTGAAATCCACGAGGTGAGGGGAGATTCACTTGGCAGCTTTTTTTCACCACCAAGTGGTATTTTCCCAGCCTTAGCACAATCCTGGCTGAAGGTTTCGGATGGTAAGATACTGCCTCCTACAAGGCGCAGCAGTTGCCACAATGTCCAGTACCCAAGGTGATCTGGCGATTCCCACAACTGAAATACACATTATAGAGAACATCAGGTGATTATGAATGAGGCAGCCATAAATAAAGCTCGGGGAGATCGGGAGAAAGTAAAGTTGGAATCTACACTCAAGGATCGAATTCCACAGTCATTGTATTTATCAAGCCACACACAAATAATGGCCAGCATCCTGTTACTATGCAGCCTGAGAATATAATTACTACAAGAAAGTGCCCACATAGTGAAAACTATGGCAAGGAACAGAAGTGATACAAAGCACTGGAGATGAATCATGAAATGTTAAAAGTCAGAAGAAATGCACAGAACATTAATAAAAATAATTCTGTCCTGCACAATAGAACACAACAATGGCTCGGTACCGAGTGAGCTGGGCAGGAGGCCCTCCCCGAGAGGGGGATCACCGCTGACTCACCCACTCCACAACGGTGTGGGGATCGAGCAGGTCTCAGTTCTGTCCTAGCTGCTCTCACTAAAGGCCTCATCTCTCACCTGGACTCTTACTGGACAGCCCCTAACGTCTGTGTCCCGCCTCTAATCTGTCCTCCATGTTTCTCTAAGATTTCTTCCAAATCATAGATCGGATCATGCTATTTCTCTAAAAAACCTTCAAGGGCCTCTCACTGCCTCCACGATAAAGTAACTCTTGGGTAGCCCAACCCTAAACAAACTTTCCAAATACATGCTCTTTCCCTCACCCATGGCTGCCTTCCAGGCACACCGAACCACTTCATGTTTCCTGAACATGCTGTATTTTATCATCCACGGTTGTGTTCATTCTGCTTCCTGTCTTCCCTTTCCCTCTTCACCAGCTTCGGTAATCTAGCTCAAATACTGCTTTCTCTGTAAAAGCCGCTCTTCACTTCCTCACCCACAGCCAATCCTTCATTCAACCTTGTTTTAACAAACTTTTTTTTTTTAAGGCATTAAGATCTTGTTTTATTGCAATAATTTGGTTAACCTCAAATACCCGTTTGAGCGAACATCCCAGACCAAACTATGTAAGCAGTGGGAATTCTATCAGGGAGCACTGAGGTGACCCCCTCAGAGTCTTAACACCCAAGCACGAATCTCTAACATAGTTTTATTGAGCAAACTTTACATGCCATGGATTAGTGAGACATACTGCCTGTCTTCTAGACCTTTAAAGTTGGGGGTGGAATAAAACAGTAATAACATGAAATATTTAACTCAGCATCACAATAGAACATGACAATATTCAAGTAGTATGGGAACAGGATAAGGAAATTGCCTACCCCAAAATACCATTATTGGGCTGGTTTGGCTACTCCACAGGACAGTTAACAATGGTAGACCATAAATTGCTATGGAATGTGAGGTCTTCCAGGACATCTCCAAACTTTCCATATAGTCAAGTTCAAAGAGGGGCATAAGAGTGCCCAAGGTCACAGTAAGGAAAGGATAGACTAGTCCAAGAACCCAGAACTGTCTTGGATAGTGCTTTTAACATGAGGGTCATGATCCTTCAATGGACTCGGATGGATCCTTTGATGGATCAATTGACTGGCTTATGATCAGCATTAAAAAAAAAAAACCAAAAAAAAGAATAGGAAATATCAGAGCACAACAGAAAATATCAATCACATGTAACAAAGAAGACTTTTCGGTTATGCATGCCAGTTTGTAAGTTAATTGGCATTTGCCATTACCATCCATGTGTCCATGCCTGCATTCACTGCTAGAGGGGAGAACAGTTAAGCTAGTTCATATGCCACAGATCCTGATTTGGGTTTTCCACCAAAGGGAAACAAAACATTTGTAGAAATTGTTTGAGATTCTGGCTGGAGGACAGCCAGGAAAAAAAAAATCTGATCAACTGAAAGGTAAAGCTTTAATAAGAATTGAAAAAAACATCAACTTTTGATGAGAATATATGCACACATGATTTTAAAAAACCATAATCAGGAATGCAAACTGGTGCAGCTACTCTATAAAACAGCGTGGAGGTTCCTCAAAAAGTTAAAAATAGGGCTATCCTAGGACCTAGCAGTCGCACTATTAGGTATATATCCAAAGGATACAAAAATGCTGATTCGAAGGGGCACACGCACCCCAATGTTCATGGCAGCGCTATCAACAATAGCCAAAGTATGGAAAGAGCCCAAATTTCCATTGAGTGATGAATGGATAAAGAAGATGTGGTATACATACACAATGGAATACTACTCAGCGGTGAAAAAGAATGAAATCTTGCCACTTGCAACAACGTGGGTGGAACTAGAGGGTATTATGCTGAGCAAAATAAGTCAGGAAGAGAAATCGTATGATATCACTCATATGTGGAATTTAAGAAACACAAAAGATGAACACAGAGGAAGGGAAGGAAAAATAAGATAAAAACAGGGAGGCAAACTATAAAAGATGCTTAAATACAGGTAACAAATTGAGGGTTGTTGGAAGGGGGTGGGGGGGATGGGCTACATGGGTGATGGGCATTAAAGAGGGCACTTGTTGGGATGAGCATTGGGTGTTATATGTAAGTGATGAATCATTCAATTCTACTCCCAAAACCATTATTACACTATATGTTAGCTAACTTGGATGTAAATAAAATTTTTTTTAAAAGTTATTTGAAAAAACTTCAAAAATACAATCAACATAAAGAGTATGGTTATTATGCAGACAAGTCTTAGTTTCAAATCTAAAATTTATAAGGTCAAGACTATAAACTCCAGGAAAGCAAGGACTACATCTGTCTGGTTCACTAATGCTATACCCAGCACACCTAGAAGCCATGTAATAAGTAGGCGTTGAATAAACCAGAGATATAAAGTCGAAAGCGTGCCAGGGGTCTCCTAGGTTTCCCTTCATTCTGCAAGAGTTCTGTGCTTGGCTCCCTTCTCCCTCCATCTGTGAGTCCGGGTTCTGTTTCTCCTAGTTCTGTTCCCCAGACTGTGAGCTCTGCAAGGCGGGACCTGGATTTTCTTCCTTTCCCTTTTCTCCACCCCTGTAGCCCAAGCTCTCCAAGGACAGGATCCGAAGCTCCCTTTGGTCTCCACCATGTGGCCCCGGGTACACGCTTTTTGAATAGGAAAAAAAATCAGTCTTCACCAGAAAAAAAAAAAAATCTAGAAAAGCGTGTTTGACGGGCATTGTCTTCGGGGAAACAACACAGCTGGTGTGAGAACGGAAGCCTCCGAGAAGACTAGCCTCTCGGAAGCTGGGATGTCAGAACTGGAAGCGAACTCCAAAAAGATCCCGTCAATCTCCTTACTGCAATGCTGTTCGGGAAAGAAACAGGAGAGAAGGATCTCCAAGCACCCCACCCCCACCCGTTAAGATTTATTTCTTGCCAGAATTTGATATAATTCCAGAAGAAAGCCTTTGTTGTGATTTGGTATCAAAATCATCCCAAATCGAGCACTTATGAGCATGGTGTCTAGCACTTCGTTGGCTCCCTTAAGAAATGTTAAGTCTTAGGATTCCTTTTTCTCCACGAAATGTTTACAATCCCCTTAAACGCTCTGTCCTTTCCTTCTCTTTGACAAGCCACTGCTGCCTCATTTTGCATTTACCATGCCTTTTATTGGGCTTTGTATGTGAAAGTATGTTGAAATTTTAACACTGTATAACATTATTTAAGTACCTGCTCATTTTCTATTTGTAATCTGGTAACTTAACCCACTCCTAGTTCAGTGGCAGGAGTTTTCAGTAAGTGGAATCACATTTTTCACCTGGTTAAGCTACTTCCCACCGATGAGAAGAAAATCTGCACTTTTACTGTTTAGGCCCCATAGACAGGCACCTTCTGAAACAAACTAAGCTCACTTCGTTCAGACCTCTATCCCTGTTCTTTGCCTGGAATGTTCTTTCCCAATCTTCACATTTCTCCTCCTTCACCTCCTCTGCCTATAAAAGCCTCCCCTGACCATCACCCTATATATGACTGTCCCCCTAACCTTTTACCTCCTCCTGCTCACCTGTTTCATCTGTTAATCTTATCTGTTTCTAGCATCTTCCTCGCCAGAAGGTCAGGCGAGGTCAGCTATAACGTGCAGTAGGCACTCAGTGTAATGGCTTGACTATTAAATCAAGCTGATGGGAGGGAAACGGTGAAAGTAAAAGTATATATACTTAACAAGGTTGCTTAACTGAAACAGGAGCCCCAAATGAGCCACTTAGGAGCCCTTTAGTCAACAGGTATTTACTGAGGACGCACAACAGTCAACATGCATCTGCTGGGGATCCAAAGGGGTGTTTGAGATATTTTTAGACTAAATGGAAGGGAGAGACTTGCACAACCGGAACATGTAATGGGGATAGGGCAAGTGCCACAAAAGTTCATGCAAATTCAAACCGGAGACTCAGGTGTCGCCATTGGGCAAGGAGTTGAAGAGAGGCTTGGACCCGCATGGGATTCGGGGTGGCCGATGAGACAGAACAAGCATTCGAGATTTGTTGCCCCAAGAGGCTATACTTCGGTATGCTGGAATATTCCCTGGGACGGCAGATAGGGCCCAAACTACGAAGGGCTTTAAACGCTGACCTCTGCCGGGACCAAGGACCTCCCTGTTCTGTTGCGAAGCGTCCCCGTTTGTGACCGCAGGACTTTCCTCCCGAACGGACCCATGCCGGCCGGGCTGGTCTCATTCTGGGTCTCACCGGCGGCTCTGCGGACGCCGCCTGGTTCCGACAGACCCGCAGGCCGCCGCGCACCAAGCCTGACCTTTCTGTGAACTCACCTTGGGCCACTCGGTGGTATCCACCCAGTACAAGGTGATTTTTCGGGCGATCATGACTTCCTGCACTCGCTTGGGCAGCAACTTGTCCATCACCTGCTTCGGGGCCGGCGGCAGGCGCTGGGCCTGGGCCTCGCACCCGCACACGAACTGCAGCAGCTCCCGCTGCGAATGCGGGCAGGGCGCCAGCAGGAAGACGGCGTTCGCGAAGCCGCCGAGCGCAGCCTCGGCCTCCTTGGCCTCGCTCTCCACGTCCAGCAGTCTCCTCCCGCTGCTGCGCAGGATCGGCTTGGTGGGCGACGTGATCTCGGGCCGGTCCCACTGGTAGTCTAGCAGCGTCTCCATCAGGGCGCCGTGCGTGTGGCTGGCCCTGGGCGCCGGGCCCGGCAGGTGGGCGCCGTGGGCGCCGTCCCCGAGCACGGCGTCCAGCTCCTCCTCGAAGTCCTCCCAGGAGCGGGCCCCCAGCTCGCGGAAGTCAGACACGCGGGACGGCCGGCTCCGCGCCCCCTGGGAGTCAAAGAACTTGAAGGCCCAGCGGACCCTGGCCAGGCCGAATCGGCAGCTCAGGTAAGTGAGGAGGCGCAGGGCGGCCCGCCGGACCGGGCTGCGGCCGGCGGCACCGCCCGCGGTGTCCAGCAGCAGCATGACGTTGTGACAGCAGGCCATGCCGGCCGCTCCGGGGCTCCGGCTGGGGCCCGCGCAGCTCTCCTCTCGGCCCGGGTCTCAGGGAACCAGCGCCATTCACCGCTTTCCCTCAGGAGCCGCAGCGGAAAATCTCCCGCGCTCTCCAACTGCTGCTGCCATTGGCGGAGTCAGCCCCCAGCGTCGGCTCCTATTGGTCGCACGCCTTACGTAACTTACGAGAGTAACTTCCATCCTTGGCGCTGATTGGAAGGGCGACGGAGAAGCTCGCTGCCTGATTGGTGGAGGGCGTGGCCGTGAGCGGGGCACCCAGTTCCGGGAGAAACTTAGCATTCATTGGCTTGGGCCTTTCGTTTTAAAATTTAAAGAGGTTGCGCTTCGGAAGGGGGGGGGGCGTGTCCTTAAGTGTCCCTTTTGGGCTGAAGGCCTGCTTTGGGGCGGTTGTGCGCAGGCGTGGGTGCGGGCTGCTGGGAGATGAAAATTTCGGATTCAAAAGCTGAGGAAACCACTGCGGACTTTCTATGGAGTAGAATCTGATTTCGTTTTCTGTAATTTAAGAAAAAATTAGTAACAATTAAAAGTTCACTTTACCCCAATAATTTCAAGGAGTTTCTCTGAAGAAGGTAATTAGATCCAGATAAAAGACATAGGTACATCATAGAGTTATCTAACTTGAGAAAGATTGGAAAACAGCTCAAACGGACGTGGCTAAAGTATGGTACGGTCTAAAGGGAAGGAACATCAGGGAGCTTTTAAAAATATTTTAAATATTTTTATGTATGTAAATATGTAACATTAGAGTTTTAAAAAAGGACTGTGAAACAGCACATGTAGTGAGAACCCCCAATTTTCTATGCGTACATTTTTAAACTGTTGAAATAAAACCGTACCAAAAGTTGTCTGTGATAGTCTTTGGGTGATGACATGATGGTGATTTTAAAATCATATATATATTTCACACCCTTCTGAATTTTCTATAATTCTGTATTCCCTTGTTACTTTTATAGTCAGGAGGAAATCTACTTAGTGAACAAAAAGTGCTTCCTGTTGCACATAGAAGAAGCCAGGTTTCTAATCAGGCAAGAAGGTAAAGGGAATATTCGAGAGAGAGGCGGAGGACACAGGAGGGACTGTGTTTATGGTTCACTGTAGGGAGGTCAAGGAAGGGGGGAGATACGGTCAGCTTCGGGGATATACAGAGCTGTTCCATGGTGAGAATGACTTTGGGAGGCTTGGTAAAAAGAGCTAGGGGGTCAGTGCAGGACTCAACTGTCTGCAGGGTCTGTAATGAAACTTCTGTTTCATTCTTGATATTGGTAATTCGTGTTCTCTTTTTTATATCAGTCTTACTAGAGGTATATCAATTTTGTTGATCTTTTCAAAGAATGAGCTCTTGTTTTATTGATTTTTTTTTCTGTTGTTAAGTTCATTGATTTCTGCTCTTATTTTTCTTTCCCTCTGTTTGCAATTAGCTTATTTTGCTCTTTTTCTAGATTCCTTAAGAACTTTAGATTTTTAAGACTTTTCCTCTTCCTTAAGGTATGCCATAAATTTCCTTCTCAGTACTGCTTTGAATGTGTCCCACAAATTTGGACACATTATATTTTCCCTTACATCCACTTTTTTTTTTTTAATTTCCCTTGAGACTTCCTCTTTGACCCATGGATTAATTAGAAGTGTCTTGTTTGGTTTCCAATGGTTTGCAGATTCCCTTTTATCTTTCTATTACTTATGTCTAGTTGGATTCCATTGATTTGGTGGACATTCTGTATACTTGCAGTTCTTTTAAATGTATTGAGGTTTGTTTTATGGCCCAGGATATGGTCCATCTTCATACATGCTTCATGGGCACTGGATAACAATGCATGTTCTCCCATTGTTAAGTGGAGTGTTCTAGAAATACCAGTTAGATCCCATTGGTTAGTGTGCTTTTTGAGTTCTTCTATATTGGTGCCGATTTTCTGTCTAGCTGTTCTATCAGTTGTTGAGAGAAAGATGTTGAAGTCTTCAACCATAACTGTGAATGTGTCTTATTTCCCCTTTCAGTTCTATTGTTATATTGCTTCAGATATTTTGGATCTCTGTTGTTTGATGCATACACACTTAGAATTGCTATGTCTTCTTACTGTATTGACCCTTCTATCGCTATATAATATTCCTCTCTTGTAACTGGTGATTTTCTTTGCTCTGAAATTTATCTGCTATTAATACAGCCTCTCCTTCTTTCTTTGATTAGTGTTTGCATAGTATATCTGGCTCGATTCTTTTCCTGTTAACTTATCTATATCATTATGTTTGAAGTGAGTTTCTTTACGTAACATATAGTTGAGTCCGTTTTAAAAATCTTTTCTGCCAGGGGCGCCTGGGTGGCTCAGTCGGTTGGATGTCTGACTTCTGCTTGGGTCATGATCTCGCGGTTGTGGATTTGAGCCCTGTGTGGGGTTCTGTGCTGACAGCTCAGAGCCTGGAGACCACGTCAGATTCTGTGTCTCCCTCTCTCTCTCTGCCCCTCCTCCCTCACATGCTGTCTCTCTTTCTCTCAAAAATGAACATTAAAAAAAATCTGTTCTGCCAATCTCTATCTTTTCATTGATGTATTTAAACTATGTGTGATGTATTGTTGATTATTAAGGCTTAAGTCTGCCATTTCATTTTTTGATTTCTGTTGGTTTTTTCCTCCTCCTCCCCTCAGGGTTAATTGAACATTTTTTTAAATTCAATTTTTATTAATTTTGTTTGTTAGTGTATTTCTTTATATAGCTTTTTCACTACTATTTAAAGAGAGACAGAGAGCATGGGTGGGGAAGAGGAGCAGAGGGAAATAGAGAATTTTAAGCAGGCTCCTCACTCGGCACAGAGCCCGACGGAGGGCATGATCCTATGACCCTGGGATCATGACCTGAGCTGAAATCAAGAGTAGGACATTCAGCCAACCGAGCCACCCAGTTGCCCTAGTATAGAGTTGTTAGTGTTTTGTCTGAGTATTACAACATGTACGTATAACAGCACAGTCTGGTGAAGTATAGTGTAGTAAAGTATGGAAATAATACCTCCTTTAAGTCCCCTTCCCCACTTAAAACTGTCTTCACTGTTTCCTTTATAAACATTAATACCTACATTAGTTATGTTTTTTTTATTTTTTTTAATGTTTTATTTCTTTCTTTTTTTTTAATTTTTTTATGTTTTATTTATTTCTAGGAGAGAGAGAGAGAGAGTGTGAGCAGGGGAGGGTCAGAGAGAGAGGGAGTCACAGACTGAAACAGGCTCCAGGCTCTGAGCTGGCAGTCAGCACAGGGCCCGACGCGGGGCTCGAACCCACGAACCGCGAGATCATGACCTAAGCGAAAGTCGGATGCTTAACCGACTAAGCCACCCAGGCGCCCCTGTTTTATTTATTTCTGAGAGAGAGAGCGAGACAGCGAGAGAGACAGTGTGAGCAGGGGAGGGTCAGAGAGAGATGGAGACACAGAATCCGAAGCAGGCTCCAGGCTCTGAGCTGGCAGCCAGCACAGAGCCTCATGCGGGACTCGAACCCATGAGCTGTGAGATCATGACCTGAGCCGAAGTCGGACGCTTAACCGACTGAGCCACCCAGGCGCCCCAGTTATAATTTTTGCCTTAACCATCACACTTCTAAAACTTAAAGAGAAGGAAAGTTTATTGTACTCATACTTTTTTTTTTAAAATTTTTTTAATGTTTTATTTATTTCTAGGAGAGAGAGAGAGAGAGACAGCGTGAGCAGGGGAGGGTCAGAGAGAGAGGGAGTCACAGACTGAAACAGGCTCCAGTGTCCGAGCAGGCAGTCAGCACAGAGCCCGACGCGGGGCTCGAACCCACGAACCGCGAGATCATGACCCAAGCGAAGGTCGGACGCCCAACCGACCAAGCCACCCAGGCGCCCCTATCGTACTCATACTTTTACTCGTTCCGTTGTTCTTTCTTTTTTCCTGATGTTCTAAGATTTCTTCTTTTATCATTTGTTTTTCTCTGTTTTACAGCTTCCACTAGCCATTCTTTGAGAGTAAGTCTGCTTGCAGAAAATTCCTGAATTTTCCTTCATCTGAGACTGTCTTTATTCCTGAAGGTTTTTCACTGGATATAGAATTCTAGGTTGACAGTTCTCCCCGCCCCTCCGATCACTTGAAAAATGCAGTCTGCTTCCCCCCTTTCCCCCCACCCCCCCGGCCCTCTGTGGCCTCCGCTGACCCTGCAGGTGGGGGGGGGCCGTGTCACCGCAGGCGGTGGTGCCAGTCCCGTTTCTCTGCTGAGCCTCCTCTGACGTCACCCCAACAGGGGCAGAGAGGGCATCTTGCTCCCAGCGGATGGATGTGGGAGTCCAGGTTCCCTAAGGGACCCCCACTTTGGTCCTCATTACCATCGGGTGGGGCCCAAAGTCCCAGCTCCCCACTTGGCCTCTGATACCACCCTGGCAGGGGAGGAGGCTGCCTTGTGATGCCCGGCACAGGTGCAAGTGTGGGCTTCCACTCAGCCTTTGCTGATGGGGCTGGGACAGTGTTTGTTCATTAGTTAGTTTGTTTTGGTTCAGCTTGGTGTTTTTTGGAGTTTGACTTGATGGGAGTGATTACAGCCTAAAAGTTTTCTGTCTGGCTTGTCTGCCCCTTTCCTGCTCTTCTGACTGGAGAGAGCAGACTTTCCTCGGGGACTGTTTTAGTCTGTATCCAAGGATGTATCAGGTCACCAGCTTCTCCAGTATCCAGTCAGATATAAAAGGGCAAAAGAAAACCCCGGGAACTCACTGCCATGTCATCCTTTGGGTCTCAGGGTCCCTAGCAAAGTTTGCTTCTCAATCTCAAAGAGGTCTTCTCATGTCTGTGTATCGAATGCCCCAGAGTTTTCAGCCTTACTTAGTGGGCAGAATAGGAACAAATATGTCTGCCCTATTTTTCTGGAGCCAGAAGTCCAGAGTTGTTGTTTTTACTTTTATTTTTTTACTTTTTTAAAATGTTTGTTTCTTTTTGAGAGAGACAGAGCACGAGTGGGGGAGGGACAGAGAGAGAGAGGGAGACACAGAATCTGAAGCAGGCTCCAAGCTGTCATCATAGAGCCCAGTGCGGGGCTTGAACTCACAACCCATGAGATCTTGACCTGAGCAGAAGTCAGATGTTTAACCTACTGAGCCACTCAGGTGTTTTTATTATAACTTACCACATTACACTGTATTCAAGCTATCTCCCTTTCACTTTCTAAGCTGTGAGTTCATAAATTTCTTAAAGGGCAATAACTATGTTTTATTTGACTTTGTTTCCTTCCTGCCTAGCAGAGTAGCAATAAATTATTATCATAATTGAGATGCAGTATATCAAGCCTTTCCCAGGTAAGGAGTTTGTGCATATACGCATATTACCACCAGAGGGCAGCAGCAGCAACGCTTCACCAAGGGCTCTCAAGCCTACAAGCCCCACTGCAGAATGAAAGCTTTCCCCACAACTGCTTGTCCTTGATTTGGGTGAGAAAAGCAAAAATCTGGGAACTTACTGTAATTGGGCCTCTGAGGGAGGAAAATGGATCTTGGGGTGGCTGACAAGGCTACACCTGGAGCACGTGGGTCCCATTCTTTGGGGGGAATGATGCATTCTGTGTTCCTATAAAGCAAGGGAAGTCACATATTTCCAGAATCTAGAGGGACAGTCGTAATTCTGGCCACTCCTCACCGTAATTCTGCAAGGCAGGCATTATTTCCTTTCACAGATGACGAAACTGAGGTTCAGAGGGGCTCTCACAGCTCGTAAGAGAGAGCACTGAAGCTCTTTCACTGACTCCCCCAGGAGAGCCCAGGACAGCCTCCACCCCTGATTGAGTGGACAGAAGGGACCTCCTTGGGCAAAGGAGGACCGGGCCAGCCCTACATCCAGCAAGCCTCTGAGCCCCGTGTTCTTCATCTTCCTTTAAAGGGGTGAAAATCCACTTTGCTTTTACGAGCTGTGATCTCGGGCCAGCACCAGCAGGGCCCAGTACAAAGTGAAAACGTGGGACCCCTTATTAAAAGAATTAAACATTTCAAAACAACAGCAGAGCACTAAGCCAAGCACAGGGCCCTTCCACGCATGAGGGCCGGTGTGACCCTATAACACACAGGTCCGTGGAGCCAGCCTCCATGGAGGACCATGGGGGAGAAGAAGGGGAAAAAGAGTGGGGGAGAGGGAGGGAGGCAAACCATGAGAGACTCTTGAATGCCAAGAACAAACTGAGGGCAGATAGGGTGGGGGAGAGGGGAAGGGGGGTGATGGGCATGGAGGAGGGCACTTGTTGGGATGAGCACTGGGTGTTACATGGAAACTAACTTGACAATAAACTATTTTAAATAAATAAATAAATAAATAAAACCACAACAGAAACAAAATTTATTTCTGTTAACCTTTCTGGGGTTCTCCGCCCCTGTGTGATCTTTTATCTCTGCAATGAGGAGGTTGGACTAAACCAGTAGATCTTAACCCTGGTTACACATTAGAAGCACCTGGGGACTTTTAAAAACTATCCAAAGCTGCCCCTGCCCCGCAAGGATTCTAATTGAATTGGGTTGTGGTGGGGCTCGGGCACTAAACTCCCTCCTCACTCAGAGACTCTGGTTTCTCTCTTTTTAAAATAAAAAAAAAAAATTTATAGTTTATTTATTTTTGAGACAGAGACAGAGCATGAGCGGGGGAGGGGCAGAGAGAGAGGGAGACACAGAATCCGAAGCAGGCTCCAGGCTCCAGCTGTCAGCCCAGAACCCCACGCGGGGCTCAAACCCACAAACTGCAAAATCATGATCTGAGCTGAAGTCGAACACTTAACCAACTAAGCTTCTAGGTGGCTCAGTCGGTTAAGCGTCTGATTTTCGCTTAGGTCATGATCTCACGGTCTGTGGGTTTGAGCCCCGCGTCAGGCTCTGTGCTGACTGCCCGCTCATAGGCTGGAGACTGTCTTCAGATTCTGTATCTCCCTCTCTCTCTGACCCTCCCCTGCTCACGCTGTCTCTCTCTCTCTCTCTCTCTCTCTCTCTGTCTCCTAGAAATAAATAAAACATTTAAAAACTTTTTTTAAATATTTTTACTTTTTTTTTTAATGTTTTATTTATTTCTGAGAGAGAAAGTGACCAGGGAGGGGCAGAGAGAGAGGGAGTCACAGAATCTGAAGCAGGCTCCAGGCTCTGAGCTAGCTGTCAGCACAGAGCCCAATGCAGGGCTCAAACGCATGAACAATGAGATCACGACCTGAGCTGAAGTCATGCTTAACTGACTGAGCCACCCAGGTGCCCCCTTTTAAAAATTTTTTTTAATGTTTTTACTTATTTATTTTATTTTTTTAGAGAACACACACAGCACAAGCAGCTGACAGGCAGAGAGAAAGGGAGACACAGAATTCAAAGCGGCTCCAGGCTCCAAGCTGTCAGCACAGAGCCCAACATGGGCCTGAACTCACAAACTGAAATTGTGACCTGAGCCTAAGTTGGATGCTTAGCAAACTGAACCACCCAGGTGCCCCGTGAGACCCTGGTTTCTCCTCAAGGGTGATGATGACAAAAATGTCCTTCCCCTCCTTTGAAGAAGCAACTGAGGTGTCTGTACACCTCCAGGTCCCGCTACGCAGGGAATCATGACATCACAGGTCTGGGGCATTTTACTGGCATTGACATAGAGTACGTGTCCTTGGTGGGTCTGGGTAAGAGGTGGGTCTTCTCAGGAGATTGTTTCTCTTCCAACCAGCCGTTTGCTCAACTCTCCATTCAGCTCAGGCTCCCAGTACTCTGGTGTTAGCTGGTGGCCTCTAGGGGAAGACCCAAAGGCGGGATTTCTGGGCATGAAGGAAACCAGTGGCTTCCCCGTCCCTTCTGTGACAGAGCCAGAGCAATGTGCATAAAGCTATTTGGGAGAAGGAAGCAGACAGGAAAGTGTTTATCCCACACTTTCTGAGCACCTGTCATTGCACCAGAACATTCCTATTTAATCCCCCAAAACCATCCTGGGTAAGTATTTTGTAAATCTCCATTTTAACAGTTCAGAAAAGTTAAGTTCCTGGACGTCACACAGCTCATTGAGTGATCCCCTCTACTTACTGAAGGGGCAGGGCTGTGCCTCAGAGATATGGTGGGGTGAGGTTCAGGAGTGCAGATGGGGTGGTGATTGCCTCACCCCTTCCTCACCCTCTCTTGGACCCCTCCTGACCTAAGAGCCGGGACCCTAATCTCTTGTTCAAACCTCACCTCTGCTCCCACCCCAGCAGTGCTCCCTGGGAAAACAGATCTGAGGGCCCATGTGATCCCAGAGTTCTGTGGGACTGGCCCTCTTTTCTGGCTGAGAAAGCCACCCTGTGGCCAAAGCCAGTGAGGCATGGCCCAGACCTGCCTGATCAGGACTGCACAGAAGCCCTGTGGTAATTGTTTGGAACACCAGGTCCACTCACTGATGGGAGAACTCGAGATGGAAAGGAAGGTCCCGAGGCAGGCAGTCCCAGCTCCTCGCACAAGCCCATCAGATGAGGCTAATGCAGTGGCTGTGGTACCACTGAGCAGGCTGAAACCCCTCATAGAATCAAACCTCTTCTCTGAAGTCTACAAACTATACTGGGTCTGGCACACAAGGAGGCAGTTCAGAGAGACTGATCATGGCCTCAGGCTCTGCCCCAGGCCAGGGATAGCCTCACCGTGGAGGAAGGGTCTCAGATTCCCCCCCACCACACTTGGAGGGGCTTGTAGAGGCTCAGGAAAGTTTTGGGGTCCTGGCAGAAGGGTGGGAAGGAATGGAAACCCCAATCTAGGGGGGTGGGCAGGACTGCAGTCTCCCTAATGGATCTATGGCCAGACCCACCCCCTAGGCATGCACCCACCCGCTTCAGGACCGGGGACCTGCAGGTTCACAGCCCTGGGTTGGGCTAAGCCAGTGAGGCCTGGACCAGCTAATAGGAGCCATGAGGAAAGATTTCTATCACATTGTGAACCCCAGGACTGCGAAGTGGTTTGAGAGTGGAGGGCTGGACAATCTGCTTTTAATTCCTTCTTCAACAAGTATAGGTCAGATGACAAATATTTTATAAGATGCGCTGTGATAGGGGGTGAGAAAGTCCTGGAGTTAGATGGGGGGTGGTGCTGGCAGACCAGTGTGCATGTACTTACTTAAGGCTGCTGATCTGTTTACTCTAAAATTGTTAAAATGTGGGGCGGCTCAGTCGGTTGAGCATCTGACTTTGGCTCAAAGTGATCTCACGGCTTGTGAGTTCGAGCCCCACGTCGGGCCCTGTGCTGACAGCTCAGAGCCTGGAGCCTGCTTCAAATTCTGTCTCATCTCTCTCTCTCTCTCTCTCTCTTCCCCTCCCCTGCTTATGTACTCCCTCTCTTTCTCAAATATAAATGAACATTAAAAATTTTTTAAAAATAAAATTGTTAAAACAGTACAATTTATGTTATGCATATTTCACTACAATTTAAAAAAGAAGAAGAATGTGATACTGTGGTTCCCTTAGAGAGCATGTCAGGCCAGTCTCATCTGAGGCTGAAGGGAGGTTCCCACAGGCTCCAAGAGCGCCTATAGGCTGGGGCCACCCAGCTTTCAGGGGAGGCTGTGTCTTCTCCCCGTGGCTCACCATCACCCACCCAAGAGGTTAGAAATGGCTTTTAAAGAGCCTGACAGATGTGCCTCTCTTTTCACTCTTTCTGGCTATCCTTAGGTCCATGAGATGGGATTTTCTCTTATTTGGGGATGAACGTGAGGAATGAGCCAGTAAATCAGGTCCTGTCTCATGAAGCATTTTTTTGCCATCATGTTTTAGGACTGATGAACCATTTTTACAAAATCAGAGCTGATGTGAGTATGTGGAGATTGTAGTGGAGAAGGTAGACTTCCAACCTCCGAGAGCCAGATAATGACCCAGAGGGGAAGGCACTCTGGGCATAGATCACATAATGCTCCCTGTAGGGGTCCATGGCAGTGTGCCAGGAGCACAGGGGAACCCAGGAAAGAAGAGACTTCCTTACCTGGAGTGTATCTTTTTTTTTTTTTTTTTAAGAGAGAGAAAGAGCACATGTGTGTGTGCATGCAGGAGAGGGGCAGAGGGAGAATCTTAAGCAGGCTCCATGTCCAGGACAGAGTTTGGACTCAGGGCTCCATCTCATGACCGTGAGATCATGACCTGAGCCAAAATCAAGAGTAGGACACTTAACTGACTGAGCCACCCAGGTGCTCCATTGCCCAGGGTGTATCTTAAAAATTCACAGGAGTGGATGATACTATGTTTTTCTTAAAAACATACAATGTCACTTTGGCAACCCAAATACTGAAACTGGAATGATAAGGAAGATTAACTCGGTCTCCACACAAAGATGACATCAAATTTGTGAAGCATTCGATATTTTTTAGCAGTAGATAGTTGAAATGTAAAAAGTTAAAAATAATCCAATTTACGATAAAAACAAAAAAACAGAAAATACTTGAGAATAAATTTAACAAGAGATGTGCAAGACTTACATCTACAAAACAAACTTACAAACTACAAACTACAAGCTTACTTATAAACTACAAAACATTCCTAAAGGAAATATTTAAAGGACCTAAACTCAGGGAGAGGCATACCATGTTCATGGATCAGAAGATTCAATATTGTTAACTCTCCTCAATTGACTTATAGATTTAATTAATAAATCATAATCTCCATAGGTTTATTTGTAGAAATTGACATTCTGATTTTAAAATTTATGCAGAAATGCAAAGGACCTAGAATATCCAAAGCAATCTTGAAAAAGACATTAGAATACTTATATTACCTTACTTCAAGACTTAATATAAAACTACAGTAATCAACATAGTGTGGTACCATTATAAGGATCAAGCAATACATCAAGGACAGAATAGAGAGCTGAAAATAGACCCACACTTATTTAGCCATTCAGTGTTTGACAATGGTGCCAAAGCCAATCCAAGGGGAAGAGGAAAATCTTTTTAATAAATGGGGCTGAATAACTGGATAGCCATGTAGAAAAATATAAGCTTTAACTCCTACCTCACACCATACACAAAGAGTAAGTCAAGGTGGATCATAGATGTAAACATAAAAGCTAAAACCATAGAGTTCTTAGAAGAAAAGAGAAGTGGGGCACCTGGGTGGTTCAGTTGGTTAAGCATCCAACTCTTGATTTCTTGGTTCAGGTCATGATCTCATGGTTTGTGGGGTTGAGCCCTGTGTTGGGCTCTGTGCTGACAGTGTGGAACCAGCTTGGGATTCTCTCTCCCTCTCCCTCTGCCCCCTCACCCACTTGTTCACTCTCTCTTAGGCCTCTCTCTCAAAATAAATAAACATTTTAAAAAATAAAGAAAAAAACAGAAGAGAATATCTTTGTGGCTTGAGAGTAGCAAATGTTTCTTAGGATACAGAAAGCAATAACCATAATTTAAAAACTGATAAATAAGACTTTATCAATAGTTTAAGCTCTCAAAGACCTTGTTTAAAAAATGAATGGGGGAGGGCGCCTGGGTGGCTCAGTCAGTTGAGTGTCTGACTTTGGCTCAGGTCATGATCTCACGGTTTGTGGGTTCGAGCCCCGCATCAGGCTCTGTGCTAACAGCTAGCTCAGAGCCTGGAGCCTGTTTTCAGATTCTGTATCTCTCTCTCTCTGACCCTTCCCTGCTCACACTGTCTCTCTCTCTCTAAAATAAATTAAAAAAAAATTTTTTTTTTAATGAATGGGCAAGAGGTGTCTGGATGGTTCAGTTGGTGAAGCATGTGACTTTTGATCTTGGGAGTGTGAGTTCAAACCCAACATTGGGTGTAGAGATTACTTAAAAAAACAGAAGATCTTTAAAAAAAAAAATGATGGGGTACCTGGGTGGCTCAGTTGCTTAAGCATCTGGCTCTTGACTTCAGCTCATGTCATGATCTCACAATTCATGAGTTCGAGCCCCACATCAGGGTCTGTGCTGACAAGATGGAGCCTGCTTGGGATTCTCTCTCTCTCTCTCTCTCTCTCTCTCTGCCCCTTCCCTGCTCATGTGCTCTGTGTTTTCCTCTCTCAAAATAAATGAATAAAAAAAATAAAATAAAAAACAAATAGGCAAGCTATATACTAGAGTAAAAATTTACAAAACGTATGTGAAAAGAACTGGTATCCAGGATGAATAAAGAATTTCTACAACTCAATGATAAAAAGGCAAGCCACCCCAGTGGAAAAATTGGCAAAAGGTTTAAAGAGATGGCTTACAAAATATGATAAATTAATGGAAAATAGACACATGAAAAAGATAATATTAACAATCAGGGCAATGCAAGTTAAAATCAGAAGATACAATTACAGATGTAACAGAACGGCTAAAATTTAAACAACTGACCCCTACCAAAGGCTAATGAGGATAAAGAGCAACCAGAACTCTCCTATATTGTTAGTGGAAATGTAAAATAATACAACCACTTTTAAAACTAATTATACATCGGGGTGTCTGGGTGGCTCAGTTGGTTAAGCATCTGCCTCTTTTTCAGTTTAGTTATTTATTGTGACAGATACAAAGACAGAGTGAGTTGAGGAGGTGCAGAGAGAGAGAGAGAGAGAGAATCCCAAGCAGGCTCCATGTTGCCAGCAAAGAGACCAATGTGGGGTTCAAACCCACGAAGTTGTGAGACCATAACCTGAGCCAAAACCAAGAGTCAGACGCTTAACCTGACTGAGCCACCCAGGTGCCTCAAGTGTCTAACTCTTGACTGCAGCTCAGGTTTATGATCTTGCAGTTCATGGAATCGAGTCCCATGTCAAGCACTGTGCTGGCAACGTGAAGCCTGCTTGGGATTTTCTCTCTCTCTCTCTGCCCCTCCCCCACTGGTGCGTGCATGTGCTCTCACTCTCTCAAAATAAATAAACATTTAAAAAAAAACTAATTATACACCAACCCTATCACCCAACAATTCCACTACTAGGTATTGACCTAATAGAATATATATGTCTACGAAAAGACATGTACAAGAATGTTCATAGCCGCTTTTTCACAGCGACCAAAAAACTGGAAACAGCCCAGATGTCCAACAAAAGGAAAGTGGGTAACAGGGCTAGATTTATACAGTGGAATATTACTCCAAGTAAAAAAAGAACAGGGAGCCTGGGTGGCTCAGTTGGTTGAGCATCTGACTTTGGCTCATGATCTCACAGTTCATGGGTTGGAATCCCACATCAGGCTTGCTGCTGTCAGAGCAGAGCCTGCTGTGGATCCTCTGTTCCCCTCTCTCTCTTTGCCCCTCCCTGGCTTTCACTCACTCTCTCTCTCTCTCTTTCTCTTTCTCTCTCTCTCTCTCTCTCACAAAAATTAATTTAAAAACTTAAAAAAAAAGAACAAACTACTGGTACATGCAACAACATGAGTGACACAAAATCATTATGTTGAGTGACATAAACTTTACACAAGAGTATATTCTGTATGACTCAATTTATACAACGTTCCAGAACAGGGAAAACTAACCTATGGTGGAAAGAATCAGAATAGTGGTGTCCTAGCAATAGCACTGCTAGGAATTTACGTAAGGGACACAGGAATGCTAATGCCTAGGGGCACACGTACCCCAATGTTCATAGCAGCACTCTCCACAACAGCCAAAACATGGAAAGAGCCTAAGTGTCCATCAATGCACGAATGGATCAAGAAGATGTGGTTTATCTATACGATGGAATACTACATGGCAATGAGAAAGGATGAAATCTGGCCATGTGTAGCAACATGGATGGACCTTGAGGATGTTATGCTGAGCGAAATAAGTCAGGCAGAGAAGGACAAATACCAAATGTTTGCACGTAGAGGAGGATTAGGAGGAACTTAACTGAGGACCTTGGGGAAGAAGAAGGGGGGAAATGAGGGGGAAAGGGAGGGAGGCAAACCATGAGAGACTCTTGAATGCTAAGAACAAACTGAGGACTGATGGGTGTGGGGGGGGAGAGGATAGGGGGTGATGGGCATAGAGGAAGGCACTTGTGGGGATGAGCACTGGGTGTTATATGGAAACCAACTTGACAATAAACTATTTGTAAAAAAAAAAAAAAAAAAAAAGAATAGTGGTGTCCTCTGAGAGGTTGGCGGCAGGTATCCACTAGGAAGGGGCCTGAGGAAACTTTCTGGGGCGATGGTAGGGTTTCCATATCTTGACAGAGGTTGGGGTGCACAGGTTTATGTATTTGTCAGGTTTATGTAGTTATCAAACTTTGGCAGCTGTACTTAAGATTCTGTATTTTATGCTTATAGATTTCACTTCAAAAAACTATAAACAGGGGCGCCTGGGTGGCTCAGTCAGCTAAGCAGTCGACTTCAGCTCAGGTCATGATCTCGCAGTTCGTGGGTCTGAGCCCCACATTGGGCTCTGTGCTGACAGCTCAGAGCCTGGAGCCTGCTTCAGATTCTGTGTCTTCTTCTCTATCTGCCCTCCTCTCCTCGTACTCTGTCCCTCTCTCAAAAATAAATAAACATTAAAATGTAAAAAAAGAAAAAAACTACAAATACTGAGCTCTAGTTAGAGATAAAAATCCTGAAGTAACTAGAGGGAAGTTACTGATGTCTGCAATTTACTTTGAGATGCATAAAAAATTAAAATGCATTGATGGATGGATAGACGGACAGATAGATGATAAAGCAAATAGAGTAAAATATGAAGAGTAGAAATTGGGTGATGGGTAAATGGATATCTTCACTGTGAATATAATTATGTTTGAAATGTTTCATTTAAAATGTTGAAAACAGGGGTGCCTGGGGGGCTCAGTCGGTTGAACATCCACCTTTGGCTCAAGTCATGTCCTCATGGTTCGTAAGTTCAAGCCCCACATCGGGATTATTACTGTCAGCACGGAACCCGCTTCCGATCCTCTGTCCCCCTCTCTCTCTGCCCCTCCCCTGCTCACACTGTCTTTCTCTGAAATATAAACACTTAAACATGTTTTAAATGTTGAAAAAAAGACATATCATGAAGTAGCATATTTCTGTGAATTTTTATGATAGAGCAGGAGTGTTCTGGACAATTCTTGAGAATATTCCCTCTATTGGCCTGAAGTACCCCTTCCTCCCAACACTAAACCTTAGGGATTCTTTTTCATTCCTTTCTCTTGGGAAACAAACAAAAATCAAGCAAATTGTGCCTGATGGCTCTTGTTCTTTCTGTGACCAGAGATTAAGCTTCTTGGCAGTTTTAATTTGCTACTAGGTACTCAAGAGGGCTGCCTAAAGAGATAATCAAGTTAGAGTGGTTGATTTGAATGATATCAGGGCCTCCGGAGGACAAATCCCTCAGCATTCCCTGTGGAGATGTAGAGGTGACCCAAGGCCGGGAGCCCCAGTACCCCCCCCCCCCCACCACCACAACAGACACTGTGCAGAGGCTGACTTTGGTTTGGAGCTGGGGGTCCTTGGAGGGCCAAAGCCTTTTATCCCAGCCCCCAGTGGGGGTCAAGGGAAGAGTCAGGTTGGGGTCTGCTGACCCAGTGCTGGGGAGCTGAGTGTTAAGGCATCAGGCCAAGGGGATCTTCCCAGGTCACTATGGAATGCCCCAGCCTCCTGGCCCGCTGGCTTTTACTACGAAGTTGGGTGATGGCTCAGTTAACCTTAGAGTGCTGGGACCAGAATTGGGCTGGCTGGGAAAAGGAGGTCTCCACAGGCAGGGCCAGATGAGGAGCAAGACGAAGATGACTTGACTTCTTTCAGCCGAGGGCCAGGGGCAGCCTGCCCTGGCCAGCCCATCCTGCCCACCCCACCCTGCAATTAATGTGGTAACCGGGAGTCGTTGAGATGACAGGGAATTGGCGTTGATGAATAGGTGTGCAAAGTCCCCACAGGTCCCCATGGGCCTGGTGTCCTTGCTTCTGAGCATTGCTGACCTTGGGGGCACAGCCCTAGGTGTCACCCCCCTTACTTGTCACGTCTGTTCTTTGAGTATCTTTGTTTATCCTGATTTCTTTTCTTAAAAAAAAAAACAACAACCCTGTTATTAAAAAGTATTATGTGCTCACCATAGAAAATTTAGACAGATTAAATAAATTGAACTAATCACCCAGAAATAACCTCTATTAAGCCTATGATGAGGGTCTTGTCCATGTTTATTTCCCAATGGGTATATACTCAATTAAAAAAAATTAGATTATAATATGTGTGCTATTTTGTAGATGGTCTTTTCCACTTAACAGTGTATCATGGAGGTCCTTCCTGGTCATGAAATATAAGGAAATAATGATCATCTTCATGAGCTGCTTACTATCCCAGTAACATGGATATGTTTTAAGTTGTTTAATCTCCTCTTAGTGGACATTTAGATTCTTAAAATATTTTGCTATTACACACAGTACTATGATTATAAACATCCTTGGAACAAGTCTGCCCTTGTCTGTGATCTTTTTTGCATGAATTCTTTGACGTGAAATTATTCTCTTGGATGGGAGGTAAACTGTTTTAAAGTCTTTGTTGGCTTTTTTTGCTAAATGTAATGGATGGCCCATGTGCTCCCCTGTTTAGAATTCTTTCCTCCGTCTTCTAATAACAGCATTTTGTTTTTCCTGTAGGGAGCCACACGTCCCCCACTCTCTGTGGTCCTTGAGGGCCCTCAGTCTCTACGCACCTCTCCTCTACAGGGTCGAATATGTCACTTGAGGCAGCCAGAGTACTCTCTTGACCCTGGCTATGGCGTTCAGTTCAGAGATGGGCATAAGTTCCAGAAAGAATTAATCAGACTATTCCCTGAGACTCTATATAAGCTTCTGGCAGAGGGGGCTCTTTCTTTCTCTCCCTTTTGGGTCAGAAGCCACAAAGATACAGACTTGGGGTGTTGAAGGCCATCTTCCCTACCATGTAGATAGAGTCCCATGAGAATGAAGCCAACACAGTCAAGAAATAGCAAGTGGACACCCTGTTGACCTTGCCTAAGCCCCTGAATCCAGCTATGCCTAAAGCCTTCTCTCCCTCAGTCTTCCTAGTTAATAGAGCCAACGAACATCCTTTGTTCCTTTGTTTAAGCTAGTTTTGTATGGGTTGCTGTCACATGTAAGCGAGGGAGTCCTGAATAATACTCAAAAGTGATACAAATTTATACTCTCAATAGCATGGGATGAAAATGCCAATTTCCAAGGCCCTGTTCTCTGCTACCCCCTTAACAGTAGATCGTGAAGGTCTTGCCGTGTCACAATTTGGGGCTTGAGGCAGTCAGCTGTTCTGAAATGCTACGGGTCGTGAAGGTGGGAGGGGGACACAATATAATCCTAAGGCAGTGGGACCAGGTTTGCGAGCGGACAAGGCAAACCTAGATTATGAGAAAGTTATTCGCTAGAATTCTGCATGAAATGAGGAAATGCACAGGCCTCGGTGAGGTGGGTCCTGCACAGATGTGTGTCATGTTTAAAAACAAGTGGCCCACCGATAAGGGCAACAGCAACGTGCACAGACGTTTGATTGCTTGTGTCTTGTAGCATAAAACTACAGAAACTTAAGAGCTAAGGTGGCAAACCAGCATGTCGGAGGCTGTATCCAGCTGAGGATATTGAACGTCCAGACTGCCTCTAAAATATTTGAAAAAGGAACCTGAACTCTTGCAAAAATGGCTACTTAATTGCTGGAGCAGGAAAACTTCTCCTGGGGAATGTGGGGCATCAAGGTGTGCCTGGACGGGGAAGGGGATCAAAGGCAGCAGAGATATGTCAAAAAACACACGGAAACCATCTAGAAGGGCTCCCGCTGGCCAAAGATGGAACAATTTGAGCATCAGAAAAGAATAGTCTGAGAGGAGCCTGGGTGGCTCAGTCGGTTAAGCATATGGCTTTGGCTCAGGTCATGATCCCATGGTTCATGAGTTCAAGCCCTGCACTGGGCTCTGTGCTGTCAGCGCAGAGCCCCCTCTGGATCCTCTGTCTCCCTGTCTCTTCTTCTCCCCTGCTTGTGCTCTCTTGCTCTCTCAAAAATATTTTAAAACAATTTAAAAATAAAATTTAAAAAGTAGTTTTTAAAAGAAGAATAAAGCATTAAAAATTAAAACAAAACAAAACAAAAAAAAAATGAGGAGTGCCTGGGTGGTTCAATCGGTTAAGCCTCTGACTTCAGCTCAGGTCATGATCTTGCAGTTTGTGGGTTTGAGCCCCGCGTCAGGCTCTGTGCTGACAGCTCAGAGCTCGGAGCCTGCTTCAGATTCTGTGTCTTCCCCTCTCTCTGCCCCTCCACTGCTTGCTCAAACGTGCTCTCTCTCTCTCTCTCTCTCTCAAAAATAAGCATTAAAAAATTAAAAAGAAAAAAAATAAAGACTGTAACTGATTATGCAATATTGAATACATACAAATCTAAAAAAGCAGCCCATAATGATACTTAAAAAAGGAAAAGAACACTTTGTCATGACAGCAATCCCTTCTGATCTGCAGTTTCAGTTACCCATGGTCCTCTTTCTGGCATATTATCAGTAGTAGCCTGACGCTAATCACAGTGCTTACGTCATTCACCTCCCTTCGTCTCCTCACTTAGGCATTTTATCATCTCACATCCTCACGAGAAGAGTACAGAACAATAAGATATCTTGCGAGAGAGACCATATTCACATAACTCTTAATATAGTATATTGTTATAACGGTTCTGTTTTGTTATTAGTTATTGTCCTTAACCTCTTACTGTGCCCCGGTTATAAATTAAACTCTATCCTAGGTATGTATGTAGAGGAAAAAAACATAGTATCTGTGGGGTTCAGTACTCGATGCAGTTTCAGGGCTCCACTGGGGGTCTTGGAACATCCCCCCCATGGATAAGGGAGGGCTACTGTGCTGGTCAAAGCTGTTACACCAACTCCTTACTCTGAGAATTGGTAATTAAAGCCAAAACATCGTGCATTTTTTTTCTGCCATCCAGTAGGAATCAGTAGTTCCGGTTTCAGGATAAACATACAACCCCAGTTGATGACACATGAAAGCTCTTCTTTACAGAACAATGCCAGCTAAAAAATGTCAAAGAAATCGCATTAGAAAGACACCCTCTTGCAGTCCCTAATGAAGTAATTGATTCAGGCAAGGAGTAGCAATGGATGCTAAAACCATTAGGTAAAATGTTTCTGGGAGGCAACAACGATCTAAGGAAGAAAATACCAGGTTACGAGACAGGGAATGATCTCAACCTCGCCTTTCGTCTAACGTCTGTGCTGATAGGACAGTGTCCTGTGCCTTCTGAGGTCCTGGATTAGGCAGTCAGCATCAACCGTGATACATTCTTGACAAAATGTTAACAGAAATTTAATCAAGCCTTTATTTTTTTTTAAATGTTTTATTTATTTCTTAGGAGGGAGAGAGAGAGAGACAGCGTGAGCAGGGGAGGGTCAGAGAGAGAGGGAGTCACAGACTGAAACAGGCTCCAGGCTCTGAGCTGGCAGTCAGCACAGAGCCCGACGCGGGGCTCGAACCCGCGAACCTCGAGATCATGACCTAAGCGAAAGTCGGACGCTTAACCGACTAAGCCACCCAGGCGCCCCTAATCAAGCCTTTAGATCTCACTTCCAGTTTGCAGGAAATGCGGAGGATAAAGGAACAAGCTAAGTGACATCACAAGGGAACCATCAGGCCTATCTAGATAAATAGGACAGTCAACAAATGCTGCTCTGAGGTCTCCAAATCAGTGTCAGTTGAAACACGCACAAAAAATAACAAAACAGGGGCACCCGGGTGGCTCCATTGGTTAAGTGTCCAACTTTGGCTCAGGTCATGGTCTCATGGTTCATGAGTTCAAGCCTTGTATTGGGTTCTCTGCTATCAGCTCAGAGACCACTTTGGATCCTCAGTCTCCCTCTCTCTCTCTGCCCTTCCCTGCTCATGCTCTCCCCCTCTTTCTAAAAAATAAACAAACATTAGAAAAATAACAAAACAAACAGAACAGTGGGGATCTCTCTCTTCTAGATTAAAGATACTTAAGACACATAACTACCAAATGCAATTGTTTGTCCTCGATTGGATTCTGGTTTGAACAATCCATCTGAAGCGTCATCTTTGGGGTAGTGAAAGAAATCTGAGCGAAAATAGGGTATTTGTTAATTTTCTTTTCTTTTCTAAGTAGGCTCCACAGCCAGTGTGCAGCATAGGGCCCAACATGGGGCTTGAACTCACGACCCTGAGATCAAGACCTGAATTAAAATCAAGAGTAGGACAGTGACTGAGCCACACGGTTGCCCCAGTGTTTGTTAATTTTAGGTATTGTTAAGTAGCTACTACTTAGGAAAATAACTATGTTTTGAAGAGACACCTATCGAAATGTTTAAGCATAAACTATTTTATTAGCTTCTCTCATTTTGTTACTTTAAAATACTTAGGCAGGAGGGGCGCCTGGGTGGCTCAGTTGGAGAAGTGTCTGACCGGCTCAGGTCATGATCTCATGGTACCTGAGTTCAAGCCCCTCATCGTTCTCTGCACTGAGAGTGAGCTGACAGTGCGGAGCCTGCTTGAGATTCATTCTCTCTCTCTGTCTCTCTCTCTCTAAATAAATAAATACACTTTAAAAACCCAAAGGCCCAACGAAACATACAAGCAACAATTAAGCCATTATTTCTGGGTGACACAGAGAATGAAGGCTCTTGGTAAGGAGTCGGGACCAGCTTTAGGAGCGGCAGAGTGAAGATCTGAGGACCCAGGCAGTGGGTCAGGGCCCAGGGGCCTTTCTCAAGGCAGTGGGGCTGGCTCTGGGGCGGGTGTCTTCATCATGTGATGTATGATCACTGCTTAGATGTGGACATTTATTGTCCCACTTGCTCGCCCACACATACTTTTCTCATTTGGGGATGGCCTCCACCTTTTGAATCTATGTCTCTCTGAAATAGAAAACAGAAATGTACCCGATCGTGTCCACCGATCACGAGTTGGAAAGTGAGGGCCAGTTTGGGGGTGGGGGTGTCAGAAGCTCCCCCTGCCCCGCCCCGCCCTAGGCAGCAACAGCCTTGGGAGCAGCCACATCTGGCCTACACTCCATCGCAATGGCAGCGATGTCTCCTCACGGCAGCTCTGCCTTGTCCCAGCTCTCACACCTGGCCTGGCGTCCTCACAGCGATTCTCAGAGGCTCCCGAAAGCCTTTTCTGCTCACACTCGCCATCGTGGGGTCTATGTTTGCAGCCAAGAGCTCGGAGTGATTCGCCACCTGACCTCCCCACTCTGTGCCTAAAGAGTGAAGGAGACAACATTGCTGAGGTCCAGTCAGAGCCCTTTTCACCCATGCCCTCCCCTTCCCCAAGCCCTGGTCATGCAGGGAGCCACCCCCTCAGAGATGGGAAGCCCCAGGGTGCAGGGGTGGCATCCTCAGGAGAGATGCTGAGGGTGAGAGTCACTGTTCCACTGGGGAAGTCTGTAAAAAGGTCACTGTCTTGTCTACCTTGGCAATTAACTTAATGTTTCTTGGCACGGAAGAGTCATTCTCCTTAATCAGATCATACAAATGAGAGCCGGACTCCTTCCAAGCCAGCCCAGAAGATTTTCCCCAGGGCCTGTTTGAAACAGAAGAATCTCCTGGAATGAATACATCTTTCCAGATGCTCCCAAAACTCAATGGATAGTTATCACCTTGGTCCGAGGACCCTGTGAGCCCGGGATCCCCAAGAATCCTAGAGACCAAGTGCAGTAGATGTGGGGGAGGGGAATAGAGAAGTAAAAGAAAAGAAAACCACACCCATAAATTCAGAGTATTGAGAAAGAGATATCCAAATCAATTAGCCGAATGATATATAGCAGCCGTGTCTGAGCAACGCGCTCTGACTCAGCTCTGTTGGTACCATTGTGAGGATAAAACTCACGCACATCCTGGGCTCCAGCCCTCCACCCCTGACCCCTCTCAGCACACAGCGGGTGGGAGGGGAAGACTTCCACTGCATTGTCCGCTCACTCAGCCCAAACTCCTCCTTAACCGCCTCGGTCCACCCACCTTCTTGCCTTTCTCTGGGACTTGAACCAGGAACATAATTCTCTGGGCACACGTGGACACCATCCAGCAGCCAGCCGTGCTGAAACTCAGGAGTGGTCACGGGGTGACTTGCACCGCAAATAATAATAAAGAATCGCCAGCATTTTGATAGCATCCACTGTGTGCCACACACCGTTCTAAGAACCACAAGTCAAACCTTGCTTTAATGTTTTATTGATTGTCTAGACAAAGCGTTGGAAAATGTTAATAATTCAGATTCAACTTATAAGTGTGTTATGCCTGTGGTCATTACACTGTAAATAGTGCATGTGCATGCACACACACGCCCAAGGAGATACTTTTTCACTACTCAAAAACAATGATCTGGGGCACCTCGGTGGCTCAGTTGTTGAACACCCTCCTCTTCGTTTCAGCTCAGGTCATGATCTCACGGTTTCGTGAGTTCAAGCCCCACATTGGGCTCTGTGCTGACAGTGTGGAGCCTGCTTGGGATTTTCTCTCTCTTTCTCTGCGCCTCTTCCACTCACACTATGTTTCTCTCAAAATAAATTAATTAGTTAAAAATAATAATAACCTGATTTAGCAAATAAGTAGCTTACATTGTCGATTAACCAGTGAAGTCCCAACATGTCTTTGTCGTTTTATTTCATCTTCCTCCTTCACATAAACCAGAAAAGCGCCCACCAGCATTCATGTTAGATGTGTAGTGAACCACAACTGTAGCTGGCAATGGATAGGAGGTTTGGTAAAAAATCATCATAAGTGTTTTATGCGAATCAATTGTCTGTGTGTAATTTACAGTAAAGAGTATGTTTTTTTTTAATTTTTTAATGTTTGTTCATTTTTGAGAGAGAGACGGAGCATGAGCAGGGGAGGGCAGAGAGGGAGGGAGAAAGTGCTCAGTTTGGGAAGAGCAACATTCCATAGAAGGGAAGCCATTCCTTTTAATTGGCATCCTTGGCTGACTGGTAGTAGCTGGGCTCCTGGTATAGTCTGGTTGGGCCGCCAGAACAAAATACCATAAACGGATGGGTTAAGCAACAGAAATTCATTTCCCAAGCCTCTGGAGGCTTGAAGTCCAAGATCAAAGTGCTGGCCAGGGAGATGGCAGGGACTCAATATATCCTTTCCTGGATGGTGCCCAAGTGTGGTCCTTGGACCAGCATCATCGCCTGAGGCCATGACAGAAAGGTGGAATGTCAGGCTCCATCCCCGACCTGACAGATCAGAATCCCTGTCTTCACACCGTTCCCGTGATGGGACACAGACTGGAGTTCTAGAAGCACTGATGTACATGGTGTGGATTGCCCCAGCGGGGTCCCGAGGCACGTGGAGAATGTGGTGGTACAATTCAGGGAGGCTCAAGGAGGGAGCCAGGCCAGGTGGCTCTGTGATTGCCCTTGGCTAGCTCGGGGCCCCAAGGAATGCTGGGCTGGCCGCCCGTGCTTACAGAAGGTGGGTCCTGGGCCAGTTCCTGTCTGGTCTGAACTCTTAGTTGGCCATGCCTTCCATGCAGACAACCACATTATTCACTAGGATGGTGTATCTCCTCCTCTCCAAATCCTTTTTCCTTTCCTTTCATTTTATAACCTGACTCTGACCTCTGGCACTTCGCTAAATAGAAAAGGTGGTAGGGAGCCTTGGTGTCCTCATCTGGACTTTAAAAAGAGAGGTTTCCTGGGGCACCTGGGTGGCTCCGTCAGTTGGGTGGCTGACTTCAGCTCAGGTCATGATCTCATGGTCTGTGAGTTCGAGTCCCACATCGGGCTCTGGGCTGACAGCTCAGAGCCTGGAGCTGCTTCGGATTCTGTGTCTCCCTCTCTCTCTGCCCCTCCTCCACTCACATTCTATCTCTGCCTCTCAAGAATAAATAAAACATTTAAAAATTTTTTTTAAAAAATAAAAGAGAGGTTTCCTATTTTCCCCGCTAAGAATGATGCCTCCTATAGGATGTTGGGGTGTTTACATCCTTTCTTCTCTGTTTGCACACTTGCCCTCACCACTGGCCCTCAGACCCTGACAGGGAGAAGGAGCCGTGAACTGGACTATTCCCTCGGGGCGTCATTTCCCAGAGGACTGGGGTTGACCAGGGCTCTGGGCTTCCTTCCCCACTTCGAGGCTATGCTGAGTCCAGCCCTCAGCTGCCCCTGCACTGTGCCCCCCTCCCCCACCCCTCTTGCCCCACTTCTGGTTGATTTTAAGAGTTTCATGGGATACTTTTTTTTTTAAACATTTACTTATTTTTGAGATGGGGAGGAACAGAGAGAGAAGGAGACAGAGCAGTCTGTGCTGTCACCGCAGATCTGGATGCAAGGCTTGAACTCACAAACTGTGAGATCATGACGCTTAACCAACTGAGCCGGCCCCTCATGGGATCCCTTTTGAACAGAGAAAACCTCAGCCACCTCCTGTGTCTCCTGTACTGTCACACACAAACACGCCCACAGCACCTCTGACCCCAGATGTGTGGGGTTCCCCCCCACCAAGCAAATCTGTGTGACCCCTGCTGGGTGTCCTAGAATTTAACTCCATGCTGACAGGGTCTGCCTGGAGATAGCATCAGATCCCCCAGGTTAAGGGCTCAGTCCCACAGACCGCCCCCACTTCAGGTGCCAATCTCAAGTAGCAGTCCCCAGGCTACCCACAGCTTTTTAAAAAATATTTATTCATTTTTGAGAGAGACAGAGTGAGCAGGGGAGGGGCAGGGGAGGGGACAGAGGATCCGAAGCAGGCTCTGCGCTGACAGCCATGAGCCTGATGCAGGGTTCGAATTCACAAAGCAGGAGATCATGCATGACCTGAGCTGAAGACAGACGCTCAACCAACTGAGCCACCCAGGCACCCCTCCCCACAACTTCCGTCTGATTTAATCACCAACCAGAGGTTCCTGTGACCTCCTCTGCCTTGGATGCGATGATTTGCCAGAGTGGCTCACAGAACTCAGGGCAACACTTAACATTTACCGGTTTATTAAAGGACACGGTCAAGGCTGCAGATGAAGAGCCAGATAAGAGGTACAGAGGGTGGGGACTGGGAAGGTCCCCAGCCCAGAAGCTTCTGTCCGCATGGGGTTGGGATGCCGGGCCCTTCCAGCGTGGACATGTGCGTCAGCCTGGAGGCTGGCTGAACCCCGCACCGTTGGGATTTTATGGAGGCTTCCTCACGTAGGCATGGTCATTCCCAACTCCTCTTTCCTCTCTAGAGGAGGGGGTGCTACGAAATCCCCAGGCTCCTTGAGCAGCCCCCATCCAGAAGCCACCCAGGAGACCGCCAAGAGTCACCACACTAGAACAAAGACACTCTGATGGCCCAGGAGATACCAAGGGATTTAGGAAGTCTGTGTCAAGAACCAGGGTCGAAGACCAAATATTAGGACAAAAAATGCTCCTAGTGCTATTATCATTTAGGGCAAGAGTTTTGGGAGCCCAGTGTCAGGAACGGGGGCAGAAACCAATATATATTACTTTTTATTATGTCATGTCTTTTTCCCCCCCCTCCTAAGTTTTTTTTTTTTTTTTAATATTTATTTTTGAGAGAGAGAGAGAGGCAGAGTGCAAGCAGAGGAGGGGTGGAGAGAGAGGGGAACACAGAATCCGAAGCAGGCTCCAGGTTCTGAACCATCAGCACAGAGCCCGATGCGGGGCTCAAACTCATGAGCCGTGAGATCATGACCTGAGCCAGTCGGACGCTTAACCGACTGAGCCACCCAGGCGCCCCCGTTATGTCACATCTTTACCCTGCTTTCACACCCAGGAGTAGATGACCAAAGGAGTCACTGCCCAGACCCATGGATCAGGCACTGGCTGACCTCTTTCTGGGACTCTGACTTCTAATCTCATGCCAAAAAAGGCCCCGAGGCAGATCTGGCCTACAGGTCAGTGGGCATCTTCCCCAGTGGCAGGAAGACTTTTCCCAGATTCTTATTTAGGACCTTTCCCCTCTCTGGGGGGCTCCCACAAGCCCGGGCCCTGGGTGGGGCCCAGCGATGCTCTGGGGAATCTGGCTTCCTCACACTGCAGGCAACAAACGCCCGCCTTTCTCCCTGTTCTCCGCCTCTGAGACTCCCCCAGCCACTCACACGCTGTTCCCCTTTCCGCCTCTCTGCCCAGCAAGGTCTCCCTTCCTTACGGCTCACTCTTCCCCATATGCCTTGTCAGCCTCTCTTTATAAATGGCAGGGCACAGGCAGCTGCTTCCTGTCCCCAGAGGGGAAGGAGGCGCCCTCTCAGGCCCTGAGGCTGAGCTGGCCCCTGTCACACTCAGCTGGACCCACTCTACCCCTGGTTTGGGGAGTGACTGCCAGGTCTGCTCAGACCTTCAGCTCTACTCGATTCCGGCTTTTCTGGAACTGTCTGGCTTTCTCACAGCTCCGGGTACCCACACCTCCCTGCTCGGCACATAGGGACAGACAGCCATATCCACTTCTAGACAGACATATGCTTCATGAAGAGGGCAAAGGTCTGCTGGGTTCCATAGTGTCCTCAGTGGACAGCTGATCATCCAGGCGAGGGCTCTGGGGCCTGGAGGAGCCGGGCAGAGGCAGGGCCTTGGGGACCTGCACTTTTGGAAATCCCGCCTCACATCGCACAAAACATTTTAAAGGACCTCTGCATAAATATGCATTCGCCATAAAATAATTTGAAATGATGTGGGGACACTTCTTTCTCCTTTTTTGCTACCAAAACATATTTACATTGTCATTGCATTTTTCATGTGTAAAAACAAGAGATAAAGAATAATACAGTAAAAGTCAGCGGTACTCACCACCCAGCTTAGAAATAAGAAAGTTACTGGGGCACCTGGGTGGCTCAGTCAGTTAAGCGTCTGACTTCGGCTCAGGTCATGATTTCGCGGTTTCCACATGGGGCTCTGTGCCGACCGCTCAGAGCCTGGAGCCTGCTTCGGATTCTGTGTCTCTCTCTGCCCCTCTCCTGCTCACACTCTGTCTCAAAAATAAATAAGCATTAAAAAAAATTTTTTTAAAAGAAAAAAGTTACCAAGATAGTTCTGTGTACCCCTCCCCTCCCTGCAGAGGAAACTACCATCCTGAATTTGGAGTATATTGTTTCCATTCATTATGTTAAACTATATGCACAATATATACTTTATGTATATTTTTATTATTTTTATTTATGTATTTTTTAACATATTTCAAATGTTTGCATTTTTCAACTCTATCCCAGTGATCGACTAAAACGATTTTTACAATCTTGCATTTCAGGTTATTTGGCTACAAATTACTTAAATTATTATTGGTTCTGATTTCTTATCATCAGTCACTGAAATTCTCATGGAATGAGAAAATCTAGCCTATAAATGAATTTCAAACGTTACTAAATGTTTACAAACACAGTTATTAAAGTTAAAAATAATGGTATGTTCGGGGGACACTTAACAAAGCGTTCACCAATTTTGACCTTTTGGTTTTTCTTTCATAATTTGAGGCCGATCATTTTTTCTCAGGTCTTGTGAGCATTTCTGGGGACAGGAAAACCTCGCAAGTCCTGCTCTGTGTGTAGTCTGTGGGGGTGGGAGTGGGGCACCATAAAGCAGGTGCCACACAAGAAGGCCGCAGCTCTGGAGCACCCGCTGAGCCAGGCCCCCTCAAGAGTCTTTCACATCCGGGAGTTCACTTACTCCGACCAGGTGGGTGCTACTGCCCCCCCCCCCACTTCCATTAGAGGAAACAGACACCAAGAGGTCATGTGCCAGATACCACCGGGGCTGGGATTTGAACCCAGGCAGCCTGAGACCTTCTTCATGCTGCCTTCCATTTTCTGAGCCGCGCATCTACATGTGTGGAATTTTCTCAAAATCTTCACAAGGGTCAGGGATTGTTAGCCCCATTTCACAGGAAGGCAAACTGGCTAAGAGAGGCCCAGGTCATGCGGTTGAAAGTGCGGGCAGGGGTGTCTCGGTGACTCAGTCCCTTAAGTGCCCAACTCTTTTTTTTTTTTTTAATAGTTTATTGTCAAGTTGGTTTCCATATAACACCCAGTGCTCATCCCCACAAATGCCCTCCTCCATGCCCATCTCCCCCCTCCCCTTCTCCCCCACCCCCATCAGCCCTCAGTTTGTTCTCGTAAGTGCCCAACTCTTGATCTCCGCTCAGGTCATGATCTTACAGGTCGTGGGATCGGTCACATGCAGGGCACAGAGTTAGTCACACACACTCCTAGAAGGAAAAGATCTTGGAGACGTGTCTGGTCCAGCCACATTCTTCCCAGTGGAGGAAACTGGGGCCCAGAAAGACGACATGACTACAATTAGTGAGGTTGGGATTCTTTCGTTGCTTGGGATTCTCTCTCTCTGCTCCTCCCCTGCTCACTTGCTCCCTCCCCCCCCAGATAAAAATAAACTTAAAAAAAACATTTTTTTAAAAAGTGTTGGCAGGGGTACCTGGGTGCCTCAGTTGGTTAAGTGCCTGACCCTTGGTTTCAGCTCAGGTGATGATCTCATGGTTCGTGAGTTCAAGCCCTGCATCGGACTCTGCGCTGACCGTGTGGAGCCTGCTTGGATTCTCTCTCTCCCTTCTCTGCCCCTCCCCCACTCATACTCACACACTCTCTCTTTTATTTATTTATTTAAAAATATTTTTATTTATTTCTAGGAGAGAGAGAGACACAGCGTGAGCAGGGGAGGGTCAGAGAGAGAGGGAGTCACAGACTCTGAAACAGGCTCCAGGCTCCGAGCTGGCAGTCAGCACAGAGCCCGACGCGGGGCTCGAACCCACGAACCGCGAGATCATGACCTAAGCGAAAGTCGGACGCTTAACCGACTAAGCCACCCAGGCGCCCCCACACACTCTCTCTTTTAAAATGAATAAATAAACATCAAAAAAGGAAGTGTTGGCAGATTCAGGATTTGAATCCCTATGTGTGTGATTCCAAACACTGCCTGTGACTGTAAAGACAGCAAGTGGCTGCCCTTCCCTGACTTACCACTCTGTAGCCTGGGGTGATATCCTGCCCCCTGTTAGCCCAGGGCCCCAGCAATGGGGAGGCGGCTATTTATTTGCAGGCCCTTGCCCCATGCTCCTTTCTCCCCTCTCCCCTCCCCCCTTCCTCCACCCCCTCAACCCAGGTAGGTGGCTGGGAACAGGCTAGCTATTCCCGGGCATTAGTCTCAGCTGGCTGCCTCTCCTCCCCCGCAGATCTCCCTTATCTTGGGCCATCAGGATCTCTCCTGCCTTGCCCCCCAAGCCAAGGTCACCTCCAGAGGGTTTGGCTTGCTCACTACACAGGCTCCCTTCTGCCTGGAAACAGGGGATGGTTTTAAAGAGCCAGCTCCTTTCCTGGAGTCCTCCATTTTCCACGCCGAGGAATCAAGGAATAGTGAGGGGCAGAAAGGATAGCGGGCCTCAGACTGGGATTTTGTCCCAGGCTCTGAACCTCTCTCAGTGTGTACCTTGGACTAGTCATGTCGTCTTTCTGGGCCCCAGTTTCCTCCACTGGGAAGAATGTGGTTGGCCCAGACGCTTCTGCAAGATCTTTTCCTTCTAGGAGTGTGTGTGACTAATATGTGCCCTGCACAGCTTAGTGACTTTGTGACATTTTTTCCCCTTTAATTAGCAATACTGCGGGGCCTGTCTCCTGCCATCTCAGGATGAAGTCTCACGGACCGTTTGGCCCAGAGCTGGGGAAGAGAAGGCCCATCCATACCCAGGGGCCAGGAGAGAGCAGAGCCCGAAGCAGGAAGAGGAGACGGAGTCCCAGGGCTCAACTCTGGCCTGGCACCAGAATCAGAGATGGAGATCTTGAAAGTGAGGTGCCTGAGCCCTCCTCCAGAGCAATTCATTCCGAACTTCTGGGGGTCAACCTGGGTGTTCATGGTTTTTTGTTGTTGTTTTAAGAAACTCCCCCGCTAAGTCTGCTGCACCATGAAAGCCAGGAACCACTGTTGGGAGCACCGGTTCTCCAACGTTAGCCCCTCTGCACCCCTGGAAGAGCTCAAGAACACACAGCATGCAGTTTCTGACTCAGCAGGTCTGGGATGGAGCCTGTATTCAGCTCTGACTGCTGCATTTTTTTTAAAGGAAGTACAGCTGACACATACTGTTACATGCGTTTCAGGTGTGCAACATAGTGATTCACTCTCTAGGTTTTTCTGGGCTCAGGGCAAGTGTAGCTACCACTTGTCACCACACAGGCTATGACAGTATCATTGTTGTTGACTATTTCCCTGTGCTGTACCTGTGTTATTCCCATAACTTGTTCTTTCCGTATCTGGAAGCCTATACTTCCCACTCCACCTTCACCCGCTTTGCCCATCCCCCCTCCCTGGCCCCGACAACCCTTAATTTGTCCTGATTTTTTGTTTGTTGTGCTTTGTTTTTTAGATTCCACATATAAGTAAACTCCTACGGTGTTTGTCTTTCCCTGTCTGACTTATTTCTCTTAGCATAATGCTCTCTAGGTCCATTCTATTGCGGTGGTAGCAAATCACCACAAACCGAATGGCTTACACGATAATCTATCACCTTACAGTGCTGGAGGTCATGAGTTCCAAGTGAGTCTCGGTGGGCCGTAATCAAGGAGCTGACAAGGCTGTGTTCCGCCAGAGGCTCAGGGTCCGTCAAGGCTCAGGGTCCATCGCCTGTCCCAGCTTCTGGAGCCCGTCTACCTTCTTGGGCTTGTGGCCTCCCCCTCCCTCTTCAGAGCCAGCAGTAGAAGCTTCCTGCCTTCCATGATCACATCTCCCGCTCGACCCTAGCACACCTCCCTCCCAATCTCATTTACAATGAACCTCTTGACAATCCCGGGCCCACTCAAATAATCCAGGACCATCTCCCCAGGTCAAAATCCTTAATTTAATCAATATGAGAGCCCACATGAAGTCACATTTTCACAGGTTCTGGGGATTAAGAATGGGGTCCCCGAAGCCAAGAGCACACTGTGTACACCGCATGTTAGCGAACTTGACCATAAATTATATTTAAACCCTTTTAAAAAAATAAAAAGAGGGGCGCCTGGGTGGCTTAGTCGGTTAAGCGTCCGACTTTCGCTTAGGTCATGATCTTGCGGTTCGTGGGTTCGAGCCCCACGTCGGGCTCTGTGCTCACTGCCAGCTCGGAGCCTGGAGCCTATTTCGGAGTCTGTGTCTCTCTCTCTCTCTGACCCTCCCCTGCTCACGCTGTCTCTCTCTCTCTCTCTCTCCTAGAAATAAATAAAAAAAGAAAAAGAAAAAAATAAAAAGAATGTGGACCAGTATTCTGCCTACCACAGGGCCTAATAATTTACATTTCTTTTTTTAATGTTTTTTAACTTTTTATTTATTTCTGAGAGAGAGCGTGAGCAGGGGAGGGGCAGAGAGAGAGGGAGACACAGAATCCGAAACAGCCTCCAGGCTCTGAGCTCTCAGCACAGAGCCCGACACGGGGCTCGAACACACAAACTGTGAGATCATGACCTGAGTCGAAGTCAGATGCCCAACCGATTGAGCCACCCAGGCACCCTTACATTTCTTTTTTTTTTTTTTTAATGTTTATTTATTTTGAGAGAGAGGGCGCAAGTGGGGGAGGGGGGAGAGAGAGACAGGGAAAGAGAGAATCCCATGCAGGCTCTGTGTCATCAACGCAGAGCCTAATCCCATAAACCGTGAGATCATGACCTGAGCCAAAATCAAGAGTCAGATGCTCAACTGACTGAGCCACCCAAGCGCCCCAGTAATTCACATTTCTGACAAGCTTCCAGGGGAGGCTGGTGCTGCTGGCCTGGGGACCGGGCTTTGAGAACCACTGGCCTGGGGACCAGGCTTTGAGAACCACCACTCTGGGGTTCACAGAGAATGAGACCCAAATGAGTGGCAGTTGTCCCCAGAAGTGGGTGTCTAGGGGTACAGATGGGTAAGGAGGGTTTTGGCTGACACTGGGGGAAATGACTTCTCTTTTGCCGCACCTATCCCGAGTCCAGGAAAGCCTCCAGGAAAGGCATAAAAACAAGATATTCAAAATAAGATTGGTGTTTCCTTTGGGTGTGACCATGGGGATCCACCCCAAAGTGGGAGCAAGTAGGTTCAGCAAATTTAAGCCACAGGCGGGAGAGAGGATTATGAAATCTTTCTTTACACGCCTGGGATTCTGAAAAAGGGCCCTCACAGGACGGAGCTGAGCCGGGTAGATTGGAGCCCAAAGGCATTGCTCTGTCCAGGTGGGCTCAGAAGGCTCGACTCCCTGCAGACTGATAGCTTTCAGACCTACAGCCTGGAGTGTTCCCATCCCCCGCTCTCCGATCGTATGGCACTGTAACCTCCCCCCTAAAACTCTTCAACCTCCGGGAAAAGACTTTCTTCCGGAGCACTTCACAAACTCCCTTCCATGTTTTTACCACGTTCCCCAGTTATTCAACCTTTTCCCCGACAACTGAGAAGAAGGATCATTTCATTATTGCTTGTTTGCTTTTTACTTATTTGTATTAGGTCTGAGTTCAGAAAGGTCTTGAATCAGAACCCCCCACGACCCACATCTCCCGTTCATGAACTTCCCAGCTAGAAGTGGCCGGTCTGATCTAACCTCTTCAATTCAGAGAAAACGTGCCAAGGTCCGCAGTTTGTCAACAGCAGGACAGAAGTTTGCATCCCTGACTCCCGGACCAGTGCTCCTTCAGGTTCACCTTCCTTTGGTTCTGGGGATCAAACACCACTATCACTAGGGTGGCCCCAGCTATCACCCAAAACAGAGTGAGAGGGGGCATTATTAATCATTACACCAGGACGCAAGTGTAAACAGGACTGCCCTGGGCAAATGGGACACATGGTCACTCTAGCGTGACATCTGAACGCCACCCACTTGCCCACCAGGAAGGCTTCTCGGTAGCCTTATGACTAAGGGGACCGTGAGATCTTGTTCTCACTCTCCACACCCAGTGAGGGGCCAGAGGACCAAGCAGCCTGGAGGGTCTGGCCTGCCCAGCGATTTTCAGGGTGCTCTAACGTGACCTGCCTAACCCACCCGGAGCTGTGTACACACAAACAGAGGCCCCGTTTTACGGTCCCCGCCTAGCAGAGGGCAAGGGCCCCGCAAAGTCCAGCAGAGCTCTGGTTCCTGGTGTTCCCTCGAGGCGATACCCACTGACCCAGCGCTCTGTGCTGTGGGGCTTGAGTCTCTTAGAGCTGCTTTATTTATCTATATTTTTAATTTTTTAATTAAAAAATGTTTTTAATTTATTTCTGAGAAAGAGAGAGTGTGTGTGTGAGCAGGGGAGAGTCAGAGAGAGGGAGACACAGAATCTGAAGCAGGCTCCAGGCGCTGAGCTAGCTGTCAGCACAGAGCCCGACGTGGGGATTGAACCCACGAACTGTGAGATCATGATCTGAGCTGAAGTCGGATGCTTAACCGACTGAGCCACCCAGGCGCCCCTATATTTTTAATTTTTTTAATGTTTATTTTTGAGAAAGAGACAGTGTGAGCAGGGGAGGGGCAGAGAGAGAAGGAGACACAGAATATGAAGCAGGCTCTAGGCTCTGAGCTGTCAGCACAGAGCCCGATGTGGGGCTCGAACCCATGAAAAGCGAGATCACGACCTGAGCCGAAGTCAGAGGCTTAACCAACTCAGCCACCCAGTCGCCCTATATACTTATTTTTTTACTTGCACGGCTAACATACACCCAGAGGTCTGAGAGTTTTCTAACAGAAGGACTTCCAGGCAGCCTAGCCCAGACTTCTTCGCGCGGCAGCATGGTTCCAAGGAGACACGCCCCCTGCACAGGTGTCCTCAGGCCGCCGATTGCATTATCCTTCGAAGGTGCCATTGGCCCCTGCCAATCACATGGTCGGCACTCACCCAGGGATTACAAAGCCTCGGGGGCGCCTGGGTGGGTCAGTCGGTTAAGTGTCTGACTTCGGCTCAGGTGATGATCTCACGGTTCGTAGGTTCGAGCCCCGCGTCGGGCTCTGTGCTGACAGCTCAGAGCCTGGAGCCTGTCTTCGGATTCTGTGTCTCCCTCTCTCTCTGACCCTCTCCTGCTCACACTGTGTCTATCTCTCTCTCAAAAATAAAACAAAAAACAAAAACCCATTACGAAGCCTCATATTTCCTATCTTAATGTTAATGCATCCTGTCTCTCCATCTTCTCTAAAATTTTTTTAAAACATTTATTCACTTATGAGAAACAGCACCAGCGGGGAAGGGGCAGAAAGAGAGGGAGACACAGAACCCAAAGCAGGCTCCAGGCTCCAAGCTGTCAGCACAGAGCTCAATGCGGGGCTCAAACTCACGACCTGTGAGATCAAGACCTGAGCTGAAGTCAGACACTTAACCGACTGAGTCACCCAGGTGCCTCCCCTATCTCTCCATCTTTTTTTTTTTAATGCCTACTTATTTTTGAGAGACAGAGACAGTGGGCATGGGAGGGGCAGAGAAAGAGAGAGAGAGACAGAATCTGAAGCGGGCTCCAGACTCTGGGCTATCAGCACAGAGCCCGACATGGGGCTCGAACCCACAAACCGTGAGATCATGACCTGAGCCAAAGTCAGAAACTCAACCGACTGAGCCACCCAGGTGCCCCCTTCCCCCCCACCCCCCTGCCGTCTCTCCATCTTAAAGTTAACCACCTGCTGGAGGGTTCAACCCAGCTCTTAACAGAGTTGTCTGAGAACTAACGGAGGTGACTTACAAGCAGGAAAGCACCAGAAGGTTCTGCAGAAGCTCTCACTCCTCAGCCTCACCTCCCAGATGAGACATTCTGCTTATCATTTAACTAATGTGTGGGGCGAAGCAACATGGAAGCTGTTATAATCCCTTTAAAACAATTATATAGCTGTAGTCATCTTTATTCTCATAACATTATGTGGCTACATTCAACTTCCAGCCCTGACCTGCTCCTTTACGCCTGCTTTGGAACACTTTGTTTCAGTGGAAAGAACACCAGCTCCTCAGCCTGACACGTAATGAGCTGTATGTTTATAACACAGGTTTTATTGCCTTGTATCCTGGTATCTTCCTTTTTGCTGAGAATATATGATTTTCTGTGGGGCAAAGTAAGCAAGCAAGCTAGAGTTTCTAGTTTCTGTTGCTGCATAACAAATGATCCCCAAACAGAGCAGTTTAAAAAAAAAATCTTTTCTTGGGGGCATCTGGGCGGCTCAGTTGGTTGAGCATTTGACTTCGGCTCAGGTCATGAACTCACTGTTTGAGAGTTCAAGCCCCGCATCTGACTCACTGCTGTGAGCGGAGCCTGCTTTTGGATCCTCTTTCTGTCTCCCTCTCTGTCTGCCTCTCCACTGTTCATTCTCACTCTCTCTCAAAAATAAATAAACCTTAAAAAAAAGAAATCCATAGAAACCCATAGAAATTTCTATGGATTCAATAAAAATGTTACATTAAAAAATTTTTAATGTATTTTCTTTGTTCGTAATTTTATAGGTCAGACATTTGGGAAGGCTCAGCTAGACAGCTCCTGCTGAAGTTCCCCCAGGCAGTTGTTGAATGGGGATGTCATCATCTGAAGGTTCGACTGGGTTGAGTATTCAAGATGACACATTCACTCGGCTGGCAGTTGACGATGGCTGTTGGCTGGGGCTCCACCTGACTGTCAACAAGACCGCCTACACGTTCCTGTCCAGTATCTGGGTAGTTGGATTTCTCATATGGGGACTGACTTCCCTATCAGAGCAAGCATCTCGAGGGGACCAGGCCAAAAAGGCATGGCTGCTTATGACCTAAGTTTTAGAGGTCACAGAGGATTCGCCTTCTGCCCTACTTTATCTGTGGAAGCCTGCTCAGACTCAAGAGGAGGGGGCATAGACTCCACCTCTCCATGGAAGGAGTGGCAAGGTTATATTGACAATCAGCATGTTGGATGGGAGAAATTGTTGAGGCCATCCTGGGAAAATGTAATCTGTCACATCCTCCAAGTTCATAAGTCAGTTGGGGCTTTTTATCAGACAAGATTCTTGCTCATAAACTACAGAAGTTGGCTCTGGTTAGCCTGATAGGGAAAATCTGTTGTAAGATGGCCAACCAGACTGAGAAGAAAATACCTGCCCCTGACCAAAGACTCCCCCTTCTGGGTTCTTCTTCCCACCCTGCTTGTCACGCCCATTAAGGAGGAATGCAGAAGAAACAGGCTATAAATGCTCCCTGTGCTAATGCTCTGGGCTCAGGCCTCTGTAGAATGATCTTCTCTTAGCCCACTGGTATAAAATAAACCTCCTGTCTTCCAAGATCTCCGAGTGCCGCTTGGTTCTTCCGCTGGGTGATCCAGACCAGATTCCGTAACAAGCTCAAGCAAAAAAATTTTCGTAAGCCCTTTAGGGCTCACAATTGATGGAGGCTGGAGGGCCAGGATTGGCATATGGGCCAGAACCAAGGAAGTCTGGAGACCTGGGCTCCAGATGCCCCCACAAAGGAGGAGCCTAAGGATTGTCCAGTTCAAACACAGAACACATACAGCCTCTACATGCCCAGCTTTGTTGCAGCTCTCTCAAGAGCAAAGCTCAGGAAAAGCGAGTTGATGGATTGAGTCACTTGCCTTCCTTCTAACTGGGCCAGTGTAGACAGATGGAGAACCCTGTGCTTTCATGCTGGGGAGCTGGGGACATCTCGCAGTGGGAGAGTCTCCAAAGGAGAGGCAGGGTGCTATGCGGTAGGGGGAGTAGATGCTGGATAGTCCTGGACCACAGGTCTCCACCAGAGAGTCCGCAGAAAGATGCCCCTCTGCCGTGGCTGGTCCCCTGATACTGAGGAAGAGGAAAGAGGGCTGGAGAAGATGCTTGGAGGTAGCAGATTATTGTCGTAAGGACTTAGAGGGCTGTCCCTTAGAGGGGCAGTTTGTCTTGTTCAACGTGGATCAATATCAGAAAGAACTTCTATATATTCATTTATTTATATATATACTTTTGAGAGAGAGAAAGAGAGCGTGAGCAGACAAGGGGTGGGGGGAGGGGGAGAGATAGAGGATCCAAAGAGGGCTCTGTGCAGACAGCAGAGAGCCTATACGGGGCCTGAGCTCACAAACTGTAAGATCGTGACCTGAGCCAAAGCTGGATGCTTATAATTGACTGAGCCACGCCGGCACCCAAAGAACTTCTTCTTCTTTTTTTTTTTTTAAGTTTATTCATTTGTTATTTCTGAGATAGAGACAGAGCACAAGCAGGGGAGGGGTAGAGAGAGAGAGGGAGATGCAGAATCCAAAGCAGGCTCCAGGCTCTGAGCTGTCAGCACAGAGCCCGATGAGGGGCTCAAACCCACAAACCGTGAGATGGTGACCTGAACTGAAGTCGGATGCTTAACCGACTGAGCCACCCCAGCGCCCCCTTGAACTTCTATTTCTTTTTAAATAGTATTATATTTTCATGTTTGAAGAGGCAATACATTCACTGGGAAAGTATTAAAGGCATACAGTGCAAGTCTCCCACCCACTGACCTCCCGTCTCCAACTTCTCAAGTCCTCACCTCCACGCCCCACACTCTTCTTAGTAGGACTTGTTTTTATTTGTAATTCTTTTGCTATTCTAGTTCCACTGCCTTTCCAAATAAACTTTAAAATAAGCTTGTCAGGGGATGAGCCTGGGTGGCTGAGTCAGTTAAGTGTCCGACCCTTGATTTTGATTCAGGTCATGATCTCACAATTGATGAGTTTGAGCCTCACGCCCTGAGGCTCTGGACTGACAGTAGATCAGCATGCTTGGGGTTCTCTCTCTCCCTCTGCCCCTCCCCCACCTGCACCCTCTGTCTCTCAAAGTAAATAAACTTTAATAAAATAAAAATCTATAGTGGGGTGCCTGGGTGGCTCAATCGGTTAAGCCGACTGAGATCAGGTCATGATCTCAGGGTCTGTGAGTTTGAGCCCCGTGTCGGGCTCTGTGCCGAGAGCTCAGAGCCTGTAGCCTGCCTCGGATTCTGTGTCTCCCTCTCTCTCTGCCCCTCCCCTGCTCGCCCTCTGTCTCTCTCTCAAAAATAAATAATCATTAAAATTTTTTTTAAAACCCTATAGCTCCCTTTTTTAAAAAATCGGCTTGTCAGTTTCTACAAAAAAAAAAAAAAACACTGATGGAATTTTTGGCACAGTTGCATTGAATCTACAGATCAATGTGGGGGGAATTTTATTAAACCCAGATTCCAAAACATGAACATGGTCTATCTCTCCATGTTTTGGGCTTGCTTTGGTTTCTTTCACCAATATGTTGTAATTTTCAGCAGAGATCTTGAACATATTTTGTTAGATTTCTACCTAAGTATTTCATGTTTTCTGTTTAAACAATGTTCTCAATTTTTTTCAATTTCCTCTTGCTAATAAATAGAAATAAATTTGATTTTTGTATATTGACCCTGCATCCTGTGACCCTGCTAAAACTCACTTCTTAGCTAACACGTATTACTTAGTATTAGTTAACATATAATGACACTAATGTTTTAATATTAGTTAAAATTGCTATCGAGTCCTTGCTATTCCTAATCCATTTCTGCATACTTCCCCTCCTTTTTCCCCCCATAGTGTTTACTACTCTCTAGGACATTATAATTTATCTATTTTGTTTAATGTTTGTCCTCCCCAACCCATACCATTAGAAGGTCAGATTCAGAAGAACAGAGATATTTGTGTTTTACTCATTGATTTATTTCTTTAAAAAAAATTTTTTAAATTTATTTTTGAGATAGAGAGACAGCATGAGCTGGGGAGGGACAGAGAGAGAGGGAGACAGAAACCAAAGCAGCCTTCATGCCAATAGCAGAGAGCCCGATGTGGGGCTCGAACTCATGAGCGATGAGATCATGACCTGAGCTGAAGTCAGATGCTTAGCTGACTGAACCACCCAGGCGCCCCTCACTGATTTATTTCTTAGTGCATGGGAAGCACTGAGTACATAGCACTTAGTACCTACCATTTGACTGAACGGATCAGCAAATACTCAGTGGTATCCTACAGAATAATTGGGCCACACTAAGAGATCAAAATCTCCTTGCCAGCTAATATCCCCTGAAGGTGTGGGGATCAGAGAGAAGATTCCATCCTCAGCAGACCAGGTCAGTTAGACAAGGTGACCTTGAAGCTCTTTTCCATCCTCATGAAAACAAATGCAAAACTTGCCTGAGTTCCAGGGCAGCAGTATAAACACCATGTGCCTGAATGGTCTGGGGGGCAGGTGCATACTGAACAGTGTAGTTCAGCGAGTGGTGGGTGACTGAGGAGACAGGATTCCGACAACGTGTTCTGTCTGGGAGAAGCATCTTCTCATTCCCCGGGGGCGTGCATCACAGAACCAGCGCCCGGACCTCCTTACTCATAGCAGCTGCTCAGGACCACGGATGGAAGCCAGCAGAAGGCTGGGTCTTCGACTCCCAGCATGCCTGTCTTCACTGAAGGCGTGAGCATCTCCTTCGCTTCCCCACAAAGCCTGTCAGGAGGGGAAGAAGGGGGTGGGTCTTGTTCACCGCTCCACCCTCGGAGCCTCACTCAGTGCCTGGAGCAGTAAGGGATCCCTAGTGCTGGGGTGGTTCAGTAGGTGAGGGATGCAACTTCAGCTCAGGTCATGATCTCATGGTTCATGAGTTTGAGCCCCATGTTGGGCTCTGTGCTGACAGCTCAGAGCCTGGAGCCTGCTTCAGATTCTGTGTCTCCCTCTCTCTCGGTCCCTCCCCTACTTGCACTGTCTCTCTCTTTCCCTCTCTCTCAAAAGTAAATAAACATTAAAAATTTTTTAAATTAAAAATTATATTTTGGGGCTCCTGGGTGACTCAGTCCATTGAGTGTCTAACTTCAGCTCAGGTCATGATCTCACAGTTTGTGAGTTCGAGCCCCTGATACGGGATCCATATCAGGGGCTCGAACTCACAAACCATAACCTGAGCCAAGATCAAGAGTCAGTCACTCAATAGACTAAGTCATCCAGTGTCTGTGTGTTTTAAAAATGACACTGTGAGGGCTGTTACATCCTCCCCAAAGTTGTTTTTAACAGCAAAAAACTGAGGAGAGATCCTAAATGTTCAAAGAGGTTAAATAAGTGAATTATGGTACCTTCAGTCACTTAAAATATCGTCAGCCTGTTATAATGATGTGAAACTGTATTTGCTGCTAGGGAAGAGTGTTCATAAGGCATTACTGAATGGAAAAGAGCAGGTTACAAAACATTAAGTACAGTGTGATTCCAGCTGTGTTTGCTTCCAAAAATATTTTCTATATTGAAACATGTCGATACACACGTATATATACATTCTAGAATGATATGTAACAAAATGTTGACAATGGTTATCTCTGAGATTTCAGGTCATGTTTGTATTCTTTCCTTTGTTTCTATTTGCTATATTGCACTTTCCTTTATATTCAGAAAAAACAAGACTGCTATTGTCATTTTATGAAAAACATTAAATTAAATGAAACCACATTTCCCTGTAAGAATACAGCTCGGAAATTACGTGAATCAGGTAGAAATGAATAAGGACTTGGGGTGCCTGGGTGGCTCAGTCAGTTAAGTGTCTGAGTTCTGCTCAGGTCATGATCTCGCAGTTCGTGAGTTCGAGCCCCACGTCAGGCTCTGTGCTGACAGCTCAGAGCCTGGAGCCTGCTTCGGATTCTGTGTCTCCCTCTCTGCCCCTCCCTAACTCGTGCTCTGTCTTTCTCTCAAAAATAAATAAACATTAAAAGAATTAGAAAAGAAATGAACAAGAACTAGATCTAATGGCAATCACTGCCACTGAACTATCCCTTGGCCCCCAGAGCTGTCCGCCCTCATTCATAAACCCCATTGTAACCTGTGCCGATGGCAACCCCCAGCTCTGAGGCTCAGCAAGCACCAGCCTGGGCCGCCCCACTCCCTGGGCTGGGCCTGGGGGTGCAGGGCAGGGCCACGGAGCAGCCCAGTCCCAGCGCCGGGAAGCCTGAGGGATTGTTGCTTTGGACGAAGCCCTGTCTATGGAGCAGGGCTGAGCTTTGGACATCTGCAAGCTCTGGGCACAGGAGTCCTCACCTCCTACCCTCTCCCCTTCCTTTCTCCTTCTTCCACCGCCCCCTCCACCCTTCCTTCTCACTCCTACTTCCCTATCTCTCTCTTCCTTCCTCTCTCCCTCCTCCCATCATCTTTCCCTCCACATCCCCGAGCACCTATCAGGCAAAAGGAACACGATGATGGATCACCCACTGTTCCCCCTCAAGGGATCTGCAGTCTGGGGTGGGGGGTGGGGGGTGGGAAACAGCTGGGTCCAGAGTGCATTACTGTGGGCTCGGAGCCTCGAGAGAGGGCTGCCTGGAGGAGGTAGCTGTGCTGAATCCTGACAGACTCAGAGGAGCTGGTCAGGGAGGAAAATGGACAAGAGTCAACCCTGATGGGCAGATCTGTTGTCGCTTCAGTTTCCTAACCAGCCTCCACAGAACCAGCCCTGCCCAGAAGCCCTCCTGGGCAGGGACAGACTCCCTTAGCCACTTCATGCCCCTGACTCCCTGGCAACGTATGCCACCTGGCCCTGCATCGGTGCAGGTCATCCCTACAGGGCTAGGCTCGGGCTCGGCCCATAAATGCAGCTGAATCAGGAACTGTCTTTGTGCTCAGGACTTCCCAGGGGGAGCCTGCCTCACGGCTCCTGCCGGGTCATGCCCAGGTTCCGCGTTCTCGCTGCCGGTTTGGCAATTCTTCCTGCTTTGGAGCCCAGATCCTTCCAGCTACTTTTAATCAGGGCCATTTGCTTTATCCCCAAGGATTTAAAACATGAAAATTAAGTCCTGCCTTCTCGCTCTGTTGGAGAACAGCTCTTCATGTCCTAGACAGATGTGACAGTTAAGTCCCTGTCACTGCTCGGCTCTTGGAACCACTTTAAGCCGAGATGCAAGGGAGCAGAAACACGTCAGGGGATCTTTCTCACTACTCTCACTTCCGCCAGAGGCCCCTCCTGGGTAGCCTGATCCACCTGCCATGTTGGGATTATAAGATGTTAAAAGATCCAATCAGGGATTATGAGCCACTGCCCTCTCCGAATTACTCTCGGTTTTGAAAGGTGTTTCATGGGAATATAGGCAGAGGGGAGGTTGGTTTCAGGATGAGTCACCCTTAAAAGTCAGACATGGGAGCTGGAGATCGGGATGAGAGGTCTGGAGCAAGAGAGAGGAAAGAGACCCACTGATCTGTTTGAGGAAAGGAGAACAAATAAATATGTGTGGTTGTGTGATAGGAAATAAAACTGTAATATGTTTTACTCAAAAAAGGAGAGAGAGAGATTGGTAGGGAAGCTGAAGGGCAATCAGAAGGGAGCATCCACCACGGACAGGGATGGAACAGAATCGGGAAGAGTTGCCCCGGGCAGACCTCTCACCCGAGCCAGCCAGAGGGAACTGGGCTGAAGCAGGGTCTACAGTATGATCTAAGGTTGGGGCATATGAAAGACTTTGGGGTCAGCATGGCTATAGGGCCTTGATTTCTCTCCGTCCTTCATTCTCTTATCACTGATGGCCCTTCTCAAAATCCTTGGAGTGTATCCTGAATGCTCTGCAGTTCTTGAGACCGGCCCACCTTAACCTCCCATAAAGGGAGCCGGGGGTAGAGGACTGTCCCGATCCCAGGCACAGACCAGCCTCTCTGCTCACTGCCCCTCCTCCAGGTCCCAGATCCCCAACCAAGGCCAGAAATCAACTAGGGAGACAGATGCATAAACGTAACCTTGTGAGACTGATGTGATGGTGCCTAAGAGCAATCTCAAGTTCATTCATTCATTCAGTACTTCCTGTGTGCTATGAAATGCAGACCCTGCTCTAATCTCTGAAGAGACAGAATTGAGCCAAACAGACAAAAATCTCTGTCCTTTTGGAGCTTAGATTTTTTTTTTTTTTATTTTGTATTGAGGAATAATTTACATACAGTGAACTATACTAACCGTAAGTACAAAGCTTGATAACTTGGTACAATTATATACATCTGAGTATCCACCATCCACAATCCATTACTGCTTCCCTCTCCCTGAGGTAACCATTCTCCTGACTTTTTTCATCATCACTGAAATTTGCCTGTCTTTACCCAGCAAAGGAAACAGTCGACAAAACTGTAAGGCAACCTACGGAATGGAAGAAGATATTTGCAAACGGCATACTTGATAAAGGGTTAGTATCCAAAATACATAAAGAACTTATGAAACTTAATGCCCCCAAAATGAATAACTCAATTAAAAATGGGCACACTTGAGATTCTGTTTCCCTCTCTCTCTCCTTCTTCCCTGCTTGCTCATGCATGCTCTCTCTCTCTCTCTCTCTCTTCTCTCTCTCTCAAAAATATTTTTTAAATGGGCAGAAGACATGAAGACATTTCTCCAAAGAAGACACACAGATGAGCAACAGACACATGAAATGATGTTCAAAATCGCTCATCATCAGGGTGATGCAAATAAAAACCACACTGAGATATCACCTCACACCTGTCAGAATAGCCAAAATCAACAACACAACAAACAACAGGCGTTGGTGAGGATGCGGAGAAAGAGGAACCCTCTTGTGCTGTTGATGGGAATGCGAACTGGTGCAGCCGCTCTGGAAACAGTATGGAGGTTCCTCAAAACGTTAAAAATAAAACTGCCCTGTGACCCAGCAATCACACTACTGGGTATCTACAAAAATACTAATTCAAAGGAATACATGCACACCTATATACACATATATGCCTATATATGTGTGTGTACATATATGTGTGCATTATATATGGCAGCATTATTCACAACAGCCAAATTATGGAAGCATCCCAAGTATCCATCAATAGATGAATGGATAAAGAAGATACGATATATATATATGTGTGTGTATGTGTGAGTGTATAATATGAGATATTATATATATTATTCAGCCATAAAAAGAATGAAATCTTGCCATTTGCAACAGCATGAATGAGCTGGAGTATTATGCTAGGCAAAATAAGTCAGTCAGAGAAAGATATATACCATTTGATTTCACTCACATGTGGAATTTAAGAAACAAAACAAATGAGCAAAGGAGAACAAGAGGGGGGTGCAACTCAAGAAACAGATTCAACAAACTGCTGGTTATGTGAGGGGAGGGGGTGGGGGAATGGGGAAACAGGTGACGGGGACTTAGGAGGGCACTGGGTGATGTATGGGAACTGTTGAATCACTGTATTGTACACCTGAAACTAATATCACACCGTGTGCTAACTGGAATTTAAATAAAAACTTTAAAAATTTTGGCTATCTTTTTTTTAATGTTTTTTTTTTTTTTTAAATTTCTGAGAGAGAGAGAGACAATGTGAGCAGGGGAGGGTCAGAGAGAGAGGGAGATACAGAATCTGAAACAGGCTCCAGGCTCTGAGGTGGCAGTCAGCACAGAGCCTGACGCGGGGCTTGAACCCACGAACCGCGAGATCGTGACCTAAGTGAAAGTCAGACACTTAACCAAATGAGCCACCCAGGCGCCCCAATTTTGGCTGTCTTTAAAATGTACATAAATGGACTCATACAGCATGCACTCTGGCTCCTGACTTCTTTCATTTCTGTTTGTGAGAGCCATCCAGCTGACTGCGTGTGTCAGTAATTACTGAGATTTTACTTCTGTGCAGTAATTCCATTGTGTGAATAATTCACAATTTGTTTCTCTTTTCCCTGAGTGATGGGCATTTGAGTTATTTACAGTCTGACAGTTTTGTGAATAAAGTTGCTCTGAACATTCTTGTCTTCGGTGGACATATGCATTCATTTCTCTGGAGTATATTCAGTGGCGTACCTAGAGTATCTGACACTTGGAATGAATTTTTTTTTTAGAGAGAGAGTGAGTGGGGGAGAGGGGGCGGGGGGGGAGAGAATCTTAAGCAGGGTCCATGCTCAGCACCACCCCAATGTGGGGGCTCGATCCCACAACCCTGGGATTATGACTTGAGCTGGAATCAAGAGTCAGATGCTCAACCAACTGAACCACTCAGGTGTCCCATGGAATGAATCATTTGTAATGCTCCCAGTCCTCTATATAGCAAAATTATTTTCAGCAATAATAATGAAATTAATAATACTAATAGGAGTACCTGGGCGGTTCAGTCAGTTAAGTGTCCGACTTCAGCTCAGGTCATGATCTCAAGGTTCGTGAGTTCAAGCCCTGCGTCGGGCTCTGTGCTGATAGCTCAGAGTCTGAAGCCTGCTTCGGATATTGTGTCTCCCTCTCTTTCTGCCCCTCCCCCGCTCACACTGTGTCCGTCAAAAATAAATAAAACATTAAAAAAAATTTTAATAATACTAATAATAATGGCAAGAAAGGAGACAGTGATATTTTACTTTATTCCATGGACTTCACGTACATGTAATCACACCAGCAAAAAAGTTAAAAGTAAAATATTACCATACCAAAAAAGGATTAATACTCTTAAAATAGGTTAACCTTTTAATTTTTTTTAATTTTATTATTATTATTTTAATAGTTTTTTAAATTTATTTTTGAGACCGAGAGAGACAGAGCATGAGCGGGGGAGGGGCAGAGAGAGAGGGAGACACAGGATCTGAAACAGGCTCCAGGCTCTGAGCTGTCAGCACAGAGCCCGACACGGGGCTCGAACCAACGAACTGCGAGATCAAGACCTGAGCCAAAGTCGGACACTTAACCGACTAAGCCACCCAGGCGCCCCTATTATTATTATTTTAATTTACATCCAAGGTAGTCAGCATACAGTGCAATAATGATTTCAGGAGTAGAATCCAGTGATTCATTCCCTACGTATAAGACCCAGCGCTCATCCCAACAAATGCCCTCCTTAGTGCCCTTCACCGTGTAGCCCACCCCCCACCCACAGCCCCTCCAGCAACCCTCAGTTTCTCTGTATTTAAGAGTCTTATGTTCTGTCCCTCTCCCTGTTTTTATGTTATTTTTGCTTCCCTTCCCTATGTTCATCAATTTTGAATCTTAAATTCCACATCTCATGAGTAAAGTCGTATGATATTTGTCTTTCTCTGACTAATTTCACTCAGCATAATACCCTCTTAGTTCCATCCATGTAGTTGCAAATGGCAAGATTTCATTCTTTTTGATCACCAAGTAACAGTCCATTGTATACATATACCACACCTTCTTTACCCATTCATCCATCAATGGACGTTTGGGCTCTTTCCTAAAGTACATTAACTTTTTTTAAAAGAAGACCGAAACTTTTATCAGTTTATACTCTGTTTTACTGTTCTCAATTTTAAACACAAAATTGCCAGTAATCCCATAAAATGAAGGAACTAAAGTACCTTAGGCTCTGCTGCTTTGTCTTTAAAATCATGCTGCTATCCTTATTGCAAATCACGGTCAAGTGCAGGAATCTGTCGTACCATGGGGACTGGAGACAGGAACTATAATCTGAAAAGGATTGAACGGTTCCGAATCTTTAGGAAATTATTCTCAAAACAAATGCAGGTACGTGGGAATATGATTCAGCCATAAAAAGGAAAGATGTAATCACCCATGAGACAACATGGAGGAACCTTTGAAACTTTATACGAAGTGAAATAAACCAGACACAAAAGGACAAATCCTGTAGGATTCCACTTACGTTGGGTACCTCGAGTAGACAAGGTCATAGAGACAGAGAGTATATGAGAGGTTATCAAGGGACAGGGAAAGGGGTGTGGGGGGGTAGTGTTTAATGGATAGAGCTTCCGTTTGGGAAGACAAAAAATTCTAGAGGTAGAGGCTGGTGATGGTCGCGCAACAGTGTGAATGTAATTAATGTCGCTGAATTGTACATTCAAACACGGGGTTATCATCGTTTGGAATTGCGAGTCCGGGTGCACAGATAATAAAAAATAGACAGACTTTTTTTTTTTTTTAAAGTAAACTCCACGCCCAACGCGGGGCTCAAACTCATGACCCTGAGATCAAGAGTCACATGGTCTATTGACTGAGCCTGCTAGGATCCCCCCAAAACAGACTGACTTTGTCATTTTTATTACTGTCCTAAGTTCTCTACAACAACATACTGCCTTATTGGCTGCACACTGATTGAGCTATAGCTACTGCCTCACTTTGGATATATGACTAGGAGTGGAATTTCCAGAACAAAGAGTAGGGTATGTTTTGTTTTTACCTATTTATTCTTCCCATGGGCAAGATAGGGGCTCCAGCTCTTCCACATCCTTGACAGCTTTTCTTATTGCTCATTGCTTCAATTTGAGCCATTCTGATGAGTATTATAGAATCTCACTGAGGTTTTATTTTGCACTTCCCTGAGGACTAATTGTGTTGAGAGCCTTGTCATATTCCTACAAGCCCTTTAAGTAGCCTCTTTTTCAAGGCTTTTGCTCCAATTTTTGTTCGTTTGGTTTTCCTTTTCTTAGTGATTTGAAAGACATCTTTACATATTAGGGACATGAGTCCTTCGTCTAATATATATATTGTGAAAGTCTCCTCTTGTCCTTTCACTCTCTTAACGGCATTTTTTGATAAACAGAGGTTTTTATTTTAATGAGGTCCAATTTACCAATTTAAAAAAAGTGCCTTTGTGTCCTGCTCAAAAGATCTTTGCAGGTTTGTAAAGAGTCCCTCCTGGTGTTTACTTCCAGAAGCTTTATTGGTTTAGTTTTCACATTTAGGTCTATGATCCACCTTGAATTAATGTTTATGGTGTGAGGAAGGGATCACTCACTTTTTTCCCCTTATGAGTATGCACAGAAATGTTGTGTTCCCCACAGAATTGCGGAAGCAATTCTATACCATATATGTGTGGATTTACCATGAACAATTTTAAAAATACCACTTTCCAGATCTTCAACCTCCCTAGGCCCTCCTTTTATTTATTTATTTTTTTAATTTTTTAACGTCTATTTATTTTTTTGAGAGACAGAGCATGAGCGAATGAGGAGCAGAGAGAGAGAATCCAAAGCAGGCTCCAGGCTGTGCTCTGAGTTAGCACAGAGCACAATGTGGGGCTCGAACCCATGAACCGTGAGATGGTGACCTGAGCCAAAGTCAGATGATTAACCTACTGAGCCCCCAGGAACCCCTAGGTCCTTGTTTCTAAAACAAATCCTCTGCTTCTACCATCAAACATCAAGCCAGTTTTCCTTTCTCATCTCATTTACCTTTCCAAGGAAGGTTTGCTTTTCACTCAAGCCCAGTCTGACCACAGTGCATCATCTTGATGTGTGCAAACCACTGGGGACCTAAACAAAGGGGCCATTAGAACATGTGCACTTCTGAGCGAGAGACCCCTTCAGAAAAGCACACTGAGCATCAGCCATAAATATCCAAGGGGCAGCATGTTATCCCATCGAAGGGGGAAATTCTAGGTGACAAGGCATCTACTTAGCTTAGAATTCGAATACGGAAGTGAGATGGATGTCACAAGTCTATGCATTAATACATTTATTTGAACTGATAAATGTATCCAGATTTTCTTCGGACAGATAGTCTAATTGGGCTGACTGGTTTGGTAATGAATTCTGACTTTGCCAATTAGCTTATATGGCAGAACTTTTCCATAAATTAAATCAACCAAATTTGTAACTCTCACCTTTGGGAGAAAATATATACAACATGCAGGAAATGATATTTTAGCAGCTACTAAAGTCATGCTCATGGGGCGCCTGGGTGGCTCAGCCGGTTAAGCATCCAATTCTTAGTTTCAGCTCAGGTCATGATCTCACGGTTTTGTGAGTTCGAGCCCCACATCGGGCTCTGCACTGACAGTGTAAAGCCTGCTTGGGATTCTCTGTCTCCCCTCCCCTCTCTCTCTGCCCCTCCCCCACTCGTGCTGTCTCTGTCTCTCTCAAAGTAAGTAAAAATAAACTTTAAAAAATTATGATTAAAAATTTAAGAGTCCAGGGGCGCCTGGGTGGCTTAGTCGTTTAAGCATCCGACTTTCGCTCAGATCATGATCTCACGGTTCGTGGGTTCGAGCCCCGCGTCGGGCTCTGTGCTGACTGCCAGCTCAGAGCCTGGAGCCTATTTCAGAGTCTGCGTCTCCCTCTCTCTCTGACCCTCCCCTGCTCACACTGTCTCTCTCTCCTAGAAATAAATAAAAATATTTTTTAAAAAATTTAGATGTCAATTTAAAAATATGAGAGTATGTCGTTTTCCAGAATCCGTTTAGGGGGTACACGAGCATGAAAGTTTGAAGACACCTGATCTATAAGGCAGTGGTTCTCAGTTCCTGGTTACAAATGGAATTACTTGGGTGATTTAAAAGAGGATGACGCTTGGGCTTTACTCCAGGCCAATAAAATCAAAGGAGTTGGGAGTGAGTACTGTTTAAAAGCTCCTTAGGTGATTCAAAGAGCAGCCGGCTGAGAACCACTGGCTTTCTCCTCCACCCTGCTCTGTTCTACTCAGTCTAAACCATTCCACTTCCTCCCCACCCAGCACCCAAGGCTATTCCCTGACCCACACCCAGGTCTAGCTCTGAGCCTCCTTAGTGTCTCTTGGACATTTACATCTCCCAATACAACATGTCCTAAACCAGGCTTGGCAACAATTTGGATTATGCGTCAGTAAAAAATGTTGGGGTGTACTCCTCAGAATATGTGTATTAAAAACAAACCATATATATATATATGCTAATATGTCATGCCCACCATTAAGTGTCTATAAAATAGGAAATATAGAAATATGAGACTAAAAAGGATTCTAATATTTTAATATTTTCTTTTTTTTTAATTTTAATGTTTTATTTATTTTTAGGAGAGAGAGACAGGCAGCGTGAGCAGGGAAGGGTCAGAGAGAGAGGGAGACACAGACTCCAAAACAGGCTCCAGGCTCTGAGCTGGCAGTCAGCACAGAGCCTGATATGGGGCTCGAACCCATGAACCATGAGATCATGACCTAAGCAAAAGTCGGACACTTAACCAACTAAGCCACCCAGGAGCCCTTATTTTAATATTTTCTAATATTTTTCTCTCCACAACCTGTGGATGACCTCTGTGCCTTTGCAAATGCTGGCCCCTTCTCCTAGAATTCCCTTCCCTCGTCTTTCTATGAACTTCCACTTATTCTTCAGAGACTCCCCCACAGAGGCTTCCTACCTCCATGCTGCCCCCAGGCAATAAACGTGTGTCGAATGAGAAAGTGAGCCAGGAGGAGGTGGTCAAAATATCTAACAATCAGTGTAGCAGCGAGGGGGTGGGGAGAGAGGGGTTAGGGGTGGGGAGAAGGTTCTGGAAGGTCCCCATTGGAAAAGTGTTACCCCTTCAGTGGCTGGTTTGGGGAAAGCTCAGGGTCAGGTCAGCACTCAGGGTAGGCCATACCACTGCACTCTGGCCACACTTCAGTGCCACTGGCAAATTCCCAGAGACCTGGCTGTCCATGGACTTGTCCATGGGTGGGGGAGGGGCGGGGGGCGTCTGGTTGGCTCAGTCCGTGGAGCATCCGACTCTTGCTTTCAGCTCAGATCATGATCTCACAGTTTGTGAGTCTGAGCCCCACGTCAGGCTCTGCGCTGACAGCATGGAGCCTGCTTGGGATTCTCTCTCCATACCCCCCCCCGCCCCCGCCTCTCCCTGCACGCACACACTGTCTCAAAATAAATAAATAAACTTAAAAAAAAACTGTGTACTGCAGAGAGAACCCCAGCCGCCCTGCTTGGGGACGGAGGGGTCGGCCCCTGTGCAAGTTCCCTCCCTTTGTGTCTCACTGTCTGGAAGGCCAGGCCTGGCCGGTCACTGAGGTCACTGAGACTCCCCAAAGTACACTGCACACTGGGGCCACTGGGGCTCCAGCCTGGGAGACCTCCCCCGGCCTGAGGGTGAGAAGCAGGGCTCAGCCCGTCTCCGGTCCGTCTCCTCTGTCCCAGAGGGGCTGCCACGCACCGGACTCCCCAGGGAGAGCAGCTAGGGCAGCTGTGGAGGCGAGGGCAGGGTGGACACAGAAGCCACGTCCAGCCCTTCTCCCCCCAGCCCTGCTCTGCGGGAGGAACCTGCCGAGGTAGCACAGAGCTTGCGCCAGGGCTCGGCCGCCTGCTCACCTCGGGGACAGGGGCACAGCCCCCCAGCCAGGAGCAGGGCTAGTCCAGGAGGCACCTTCTCAGCGGGGAGGGGCTCTGCTCCGTTGTCTGGCAATATCTGCAGGCATCTGTAGCTGTTCCAGCTAGGAGTGGAGGGCGCTATGGCTACCGGCACCAAGGATGCTTAGATGCTTTAAAAAAGAAATCAAAATAAAAAATAAAAATTTAAAAAAGCTTGGGTAGGGGCGCCTGGGTGGCTTAGTCCGTTAAGCGTCCGACTTTCGCTTAGGTCATGATCTCGTGGTTCGTGGGTTCGAGCCCCGCGTCGGGCTCTGTGCTGACTGCCAGCTCAGAGCCTGGAGCCCGTTTCAGTCTGTGACTCCCTCTCTCTCTGACCCTCCCCTGCTCATGCTGTCTCTCTCTCTCTCTCTCTCCTAGAAATAAATAAAATATTTAAAAAATAAAAATAAAAAAGCTTGGGTGGCTCAGCCGGTTAAGCTCAGGTCATGATCTCACAGTTCATGAGTTCAAGCCCCGCATCGGGCTCTGTGCTGACAGCTCAGAGCCTGGAGCCTGCTTCCGATTCTGTGTCTCCCTCTCTCTCTGCCCCTCCCCTGCTCGCTCTCAGTCTCTCTCTCTCTCAGAAATAAATAAACATTAAAAAAAAAAAAAAAAAGGATGCTTAGATGCTGCTCAGTACCCTGCAAGGCTCAGGACAGCCTCCACCACTGAGATGTACTGGGCTCAAAACGTCACGGGTGCCAAGGCCATCCACACATCCTTCCACGTCTGTACAGAGGTGGTTTGGGGTGTGCACCGCTCCACTAAACCAGCTCGTTAAACCCCTTCGTGGCTCCTTTTCCAGAGCCACCATCCTCTAGCTGGGTGATGTCAGGCAAGTGGCTTGAACTCTCTGAGCCAGAGCAAACACACGACCGGAGAATCCCTCCTGCACAGTCAGCCGTTGTGAGCAGGAGACACAGTAATGCCCAGAGAAGGCCTGTCTTTGGGCCGGGCTCCCAGGGGCCCCCAGTTCGCAGAGCCGCTGCTGTTCCCGTGTCTGCGTCTGCCTTCCCCGGGACCCCTGCAACCTGCCTGTGAGTCTCCGGATTCCTGCCCCCAGAACACACCCTGCAGTGATGCGAGCTGATCCCTGCGAGCTGATCCCCACGAGCTGTGCATCCTGACGCCGCAGGGGCCCCGTCTTCGTGTCTCCCGCCTCGTCCCGGGCCTTGGCCGGGAGCGGGTGCCGAATCGTACGTGCCGGCCGCTGGGCCGTAAGGAACACAGAGAGCTCCGTGGAGGCTGAACTGTAATCCGGCAGAGGGTGTGCGTGGGAGCCTCTGATGCCAGGACTTGCGCCCGAGGCCTTGGGGAGGCACGTTTTCCCTACAACCATCCGAGACTCCCAACGACAGTCCCGCAAGGGCTTTTCTCAACTCCTTGTGTACAAATTTGCAAACCTACAGAAAAGCTGCAAGAATCAGTACGATGCCCATGCATGTACCTCCACCTGGCTCCACCGCTTTGGCCTCTTCTCTCTCTGTACACGTGTACACAGCTCGGGCATGATCTCACAGGGCGAGGGTTCGAGCCCCGCATCGGGCTCTGCTCACAGCTCGGGGCCTGGAGCCTGCTTCCGATTCTGTGTCTCCCTCTCTCTGTGCTCCTCCCCCGCTCATGCTCTGTCTCTCTCTCAAAAATAAATATTTAAAAAAAATTTTTTTTAATTAAAGAACCCCAGGCCAGTCATCTTGCAGAAGATCCCTCGATTTGGAGCTGTCTGCTGTTTCTGTGTGATTAAACTGATGCTAAGCATTTTTGGCAGGAATAGCATGGATGACAGGCTGTGTCCTTATCGGAGCAGCTCACTGGGCAGAGTGAATGAGATGTCCAGTTTCCCACGACTGGTGACCTTATTTTCGATCCCACAAGTGGTCACAGAGGAGAGAACTTTCCAGAAAGGCCTGCATCCTCTCCCTTACCGGCAGGCCGGCCACGCCAGAGATCACCCCGTGCACGTGGGGCAGCGGCACTGTCCGGGCATCTGAGAAAATGAAGAGGACGGAGCGCGGCCAGAACTGCTTCCCAGGGCCTCAAACCGTGCTCCCTGCCCCGTGATTCTGGGGAGGGCATGGGGCTTGCTCTCCGGGACCCTACATTGTGCAGACTTTTCAAAGAGCGCCAGAGAAGAATGCAATCATCCACCATCCGAGAAGCCACCCCTGATGATGCTCATGACTCTACAATTTGCAGGGGACTTTCGCATTCATTTCCCATTGCATCGGAGAGCGCTTACCACACCGTGTGAGCAGCATCACGGGAAAGCCTTGGAATCATCCAGACCTAACCACCCTGAGAGGCTACCGTCACCCCATTGTGTGGGTGGGAGAATGGAGTCACGAAGCAGTGAGGCCGCCCGAGGTCACCCAGCTAGGAGGTGGCAGCTGTCACGACCTGGCCCCTCTGAGCCTCTGCGCCAAGGTGCTCCGCCCCACGTTGCTGTGCTCTGAGTATCACAGCAGATCCGAGCAGTGAGCGGGGCAGACACAGAGGCACCTGTTTGCAGATGGAGGTAAGACGGCCCTGACAGGGTGTGCGTGTATAACAGCAAATCTGTGGGCCTGGGACCGGCCCCCGGACCTTGTGAGAGTCCTGGCCTGTGCCCTTGCCACAACCTCAGGCTGGATGTGGGACTGAGGCCAAAAATGCCAAGGGTGCTGTGATGATCTGCCAAGAGGGACGGGCACAGGGAAGGGCAATGACAGTGACTCAGTGACTGTCCCTGCATAGCTTCCTCTCCCATGCAGGGACAGGAGACACCACCATGGCTGGAAGAGGGACACCCTGACCCCAAACAAGACAATCTGAATCACCTCTGCCCCACACCTCTCCCCCCCCCCCTCAGCCCATGCAGCTGCCATACCCCTCCCCTCCAGCTGGGGAGGGAACCATCCCAATTTGTCATCCCTGCCCATCTTCCCCACTTGTCAAGTCACCCACATTTTAGGAGGAAGTGGCTAGCCTCTCTGGCAAACCCCTGTCTGGCCCGACAGACCTGAGCAGCCAGTTTCTTAAACCCCAGTCACAGGTGACGAGCCCAGAATTCCAGACTGTTGGTGGCCAGGGGAAGTACCAGTCAGGATGGGGACGTGGCCTGGAATCATCTGGATGGGGGGGGGGGGGGCAGGTGAGATAAGAAAAGCCAGAGGGCAGAGAAGGAAAGGTCTACTTCCTGTGTGCTCTGCAAATCCTAGATCATTTTGCCTACTCCACGAAGCCCACCCTGATCACCGCAGTGCCCACCAAGCTCCCCTCAACTACACGGGAATGTCCTTGATTCTGCTTTGACCACCAGGGCAAGTCACTTGTGCCTCCTCCTGTATAGTACAAACCAGGGGGGGTCGGAGAGGGGGGTGTCTTTGTGAGGCTATCTGGGACTAATGCTGAGCCGTGTATGCAGTAGGTGCTCTGTACATGCTTTGACTGCTGAATAAATTGAGTTCATTCATTCATTCAAAAAATCATTAATGAGCAACCATCTTGAGTCAGGCTCTCTTCTGGGGGCCCTTGCCCTTGGGGGCTGACATTCTGGTGCAGGAAGACAGACTACAGAGGGACAGATAATGTGAGGCCGGTGCTAGGAAGAAAGATCAGAGATGAATGAATGAAGTGGAGACTGAGGGTAGGAGGAAGTCGACAAAGGGCCGGGGTGGGGGAGAGAGCTGCCATCTTCCCGTCCCCGCTCTGGCGCCCCCATCAGGCTGGAAGCATGGGCACTCTGGGGAGAGGGGGGGGGGGGCTCATCCGAGGGGAGGCAGCCCGCCGGCCTGGCCTTATCATGGTAGTGGCCATTTTCTCCCCCGGGGCCACTAGCAATAAAACCACTGGTCACTTTGGGGAAAACGCTGAGAGCTTAGTCTGCCATGAAGACCAAGGGGGGCAGATGGGCTGGAAAGTGCGGTCGCATCCAAATGCTGTCCACAGGGTCGGGGCGAGGCGGGACTAGAGCCTGCAGAAGAATCTTCTTTCTTTCTCTGTCTTCCTTCCAGCCTCCCTCCCTCCCTTTCTCTCTCTGTCCCTTCTCTCTCCCCCACCTTCCCCCAATGTGACCTTCCCAGGCCACTTTGTTTACTTCATGCTCCCAGCCCTCTCTCGCCCATTTTCCATTTTCTTTTCCTGCATGGCACTCGTCACCCTCACACATACTTATCTACTGCCGTTTGCTTTTGTCAGGCATCCCCTCCCCCCATGCCCCGCCCAGCAATTTCCATGCGGACAGTGATTTACCTCCCAGCACCTAGAATAGTGCCTGGAACACAGTAGGTGCTCAAAGAATATTCTTCTCTCTTTCCTCCTTCCTTCTTGCTCTGTATCCACACTGCACTGTGGGAAGGGAAGAGAGTCATACATAAGACACACTCTTGGCTTCAAGGAGCTCATGGCCCCCCAGGGAATGGATGATTCCAGAAGAACCTTGTGCGCCCACAGACTTCATCTCCAAACTTCCCCAGCCCTTGCCTCCTGCCCTCTGTTTTCCCTTTGCTGGGTGCTTAGATGTCTTTCTCGGCAGTGGAAGCACACTGGGTGCATGTACCTGAAACCAAAGCTTCCTTCTGCCCTGTCCAGAGGAGGCAAGGGGCATGGAGCAGTGACCTAGGACAGCCCTGAGTTTGAATCTCAGCTCAGTTTTATCTGTAGGATGGAGCTCCACTATCCACCTTGCAAGGGGTCCGCTGAGAATTAGAACACGTCTAGAAGGTTTAGAGGCACCTGAGTGGCTCCGTCGGTGGAACATCCGACTTTGGCTCAGGTCATGATCTCACGGTTCGTGGGTTCGAGCCCTGCGTGGGGCTCTGTGCTGACAGCTCAGAGCCTGGAGCCTCTTTGGATTCTGTGTCTCCCTCGCTCTCTGTCCCTCCCCCATTCATGCTCTGTCTCTCTCTCTCTCAAACATAAATAAACATTAAATTTTTTTTTTAAAAAAAGGTTTGGCCACAGCCAGCACTAACAAGTGGGCCCCTCTTGCTGGCATTGCTTCTGCAGCGTCTGGTTGTATCTTGAAGCAGGTTTCTTCTCTTGCTCAGGGAACGGGACACCCTGGCGCCCATGCGGGTGCGGTGGGGCCACAGGGAAGTTCCCAGCACCCTGATCAGCTCAGCCTGCATGGCACTCCTGGGTTTTACAAATCTGGGATTCAAACCGGTAAAGATTTTTTTTAATTTGTTTTAATGTTTTTTATTTATTATCGAGAGAGACAGAGCGCAAGCAGGGGAGGGTTAGAGAGAAGGAGACACAGAAGCAGGCGCCAGGCTCTGAGCTGTCAGCACAGATCCTGACACAAGGCTCAAACTCACAGACCGTGAAATCATGACCTGAGCCGAAAGTTGGATGCTTAACCGACTAAGCCACCCAGGCGCCCCAAGATTTTTTTATAATCCAGCATTGGCAAGGGTACAAAGGTGCCACTCTCACACATGACTCATGAGGCACACGTTCCATTTGGGGGACCTTTAGCAACATATATCAAGGCAATTTAGCCTCTAGAAATTCACTGAAACCCGTGCAAAGATCTATACACCTGACTGTTCATGACAGTGTGATTTATTATACCAAACAGACCCAAAGCAATGTCTTCGTCTAACACTGGAGGATGCACCGGATACAGCATGGTATATTCACCATGAAAAATGACTTTGAGGAACAAGAAAATGGGAAGATGCTTACAAAATATTAAATGAATAGGGCAGCTATAGTCCATATTACAGTAGGATTCTCTCTTTCCCTTCTCTCTCATATTGTTGTTGCCTCTAGTGAAGGAATTACAGGTGGTTTTCTTGTTTCCTTCTTTGTGCTTTCTGTATTTTATTTTTTTAATGTTTATTTATTTTTGAGAGACAGAGAAAGAATGTGAGTGGGGGATGGGTGGGGAGAGGGGGACACAGAACCTGAAGCAGGCTCCAGCACAGAGCCCAAGGCGGGGCTCGAACCCACGAGCCGTGAGATCGTGACCTGAGCTGAAGTCGGACGCTTAACCGATTCAGCCACCCAGGCACCTCATATGCTTTCTGTATTTTCTAAAATCTCTATAGTCTACATGTGTTACCTTTTTAAAGAAAAATTAGAGGGGCGCCTGGGTGGCTCAGTCGGTCAAGCGTCCGACTTCGGCTCAGGTCATGATCTCACAGTTCGTGGGTTCAGGCCCCGCGTCGGGCTCTGTGCTGACTGCCAGCTCAGAGCCTGGAGCCTGTTTCAGTCTGTGACTCCCTCTCTCTCTGACCCTCCCCTGCTCACACTGTGTCTCTCTCTTAGAAATAAATAAAAAACATTTTTAAAAAATTAGAAAATCACATTTGACAAAATATAGGAAAAGTATAGGTTTGACTTAAATTCTATGGTTTACCCGTGTCAAGATCACACCTATTGACCAACAGATCATTCCCAACCGAGCTTAATGAACTTGTGAAAAACTTAACTGTTTGGACCATTTTTTATATATTTTTTCCTAATACCCTTTTTTCCTTTCTATTATTAAAAACACTTTTAAGTTTATTTTTGAGAGAGAGGCGCAGAGTGTGAGTGGGGAGGAGCAGAGAGAGAGGGAGACACGGAATCCAAAGCAGGCTCCAGGCTCTGAGCTGTCAGCACAGAGCCTGATGTGGGGCTTAAACTAAGGATCATGACCTGAGCCAAAGTCAGATGTTTAACCGACAGAGCCACCCACGTGCCCCATCCCCCCTTTTTTTCAGGAATAATTTTAGATTTACAGAAAAGTTGCAAAGATAGTACAGAGTTCTCCTATACCAGGCACCCAGTTTCCCCTGCTGAGGTCTTACCTACCTGGAGTACATTTGTCACAACCATGAAACCCACATGGGCACAATGCCGTCAACTAAACTTCAGACTCCATGGGGATTTCACCTTTTTCCCCCCGGTAACATTCTCTTTCTGTTCCAGGATCCCTTCCGTGGTAAGACACACGCAGCACTCAGCCGTCCCGCCTCTCCAGGCTTCTGCGTGTGTGACAGTTCTTAGACTTTCCTGGTTTTTCATGTTCCCTATATGACTTCTGTGACCAGAAAAAGAAAGGGATGGCGGCTATCTAGGAATTCCTCTGTGTCTCCTCGGGGAGGGGGGCGCAGATAATCCGGCTTTTTCTGTCTCTGGTCCCCCGACCAAAAGGGGAAAGGCACGGGGCCCAGTACCGATGGGAGGGGCTCCTGGACCCCCGCCCCCCCCCGCCGCCACGCCCCCGTCCCGACGCGGGGAGCTGCGGGGGCTCCCGGACCCCCCCCACCGACCCCCGCCGCCCCCCCCCGCCGCCGCCGCGCCCCCGTCCCGACGCGGGGAGCTGCGGGTGCTCCCGGACCCCCCCCATCCCCCGCCGCCGCGCCCCCGTCCGGACGAGGCGAGCTGCGGGGACCCCGGAGCCCGCGGGTCCCCTCGCGGGTTGGGCGAGCCCGCGGGCGGCACCCGGGTCCGCCGTGTCGCCGCCCGACGCGGCCGCCCCGCCCCTGCCCCGGTCTTATAAGCCTCCCGCGCCGCCGCGCGGCTCGCGATCCGCCCGCTGCCGTCCCGGCCAGGCGCCCCCTGCAGCATGATCTGGAACACGAACCTGCGCTGGCGGCTGCCGGTCACCTGCCTGCTCCTGCAGGTGGCCCTGGTGGTCCTCTTTGGCGTGTTCGTGCGCTATGACCTCGATGCCGACGCCCACTGGATCGACTCCCGGGGCGGTGCGAACGCCACGAGCGACGTGGAGAACGAATTCTACTACCGCTACCCAAGTAAGTCCGGCCGCCGCGCGGGCCCGCGGAGGCGGCGGGCGGGTCCCCACGCGGCGGGGAGCCCTGCCTCGCCACCTGCGCAGCCTGCTGCTCGGGAACGGGGCGGGGGCGGGGGCTGGGGAGAAGCCCACAGCCCGCGGGCGCTCCCCACGCAGCCTCCCCGCTAGAATCGGGAGGGCACGCTTGACCCGTGGTCACGTGGGCACCAACTCTTCCCCGCGCTGAGGCACTGGGGAAAACTCGCCGGGGTGAGCGAGCTCACTCCAGGTGCCGTCAGAGGCCCCCAGCCTCCCCATCAGAGAGCATTACTTGACCTCAAAAGACCCTAGCCCCTTGGGGGCGCCTGGGTGGCTCAGTCGGTTAAGCGGCCGACTTCGGTTCAGGTCAGGATCTCACGGTTCGGTTCGTGGGTTCGAGCCCCACGTTGGGCTCTGTGCTGACCCCTTAGAGCCTGGAGCCTGTTTCAGATTCTGTATCTCCCTCTCTCTCTGACCCTGCCCTGCTCACGCTGCCTCTCTCTCTCAGAAATAAATAAAACTTTAAAAAAATAATAAAAAAATAAAAGACCCTAGCCCCATCTCAGTCACCAACGTGGGCAGGGGGAGGGCCCTGGCTCCCTTGTATCCGTGGTGCCCTGGTGAAGAGCATGCCCTTGGGGCACCTGGGCAGCTCAGTTGGTTAAGCATCTGACTTCAGCTCTGGTTATGATCTCGCAGTTTGTGGGTTCGAGCCCCGTGTGGGCTCTGTGCTGACAGCTCAGAGCCTGGAGCCTGCTTCGGATTCTATGTCTCCCCTTCTCTCTGCCCCTCCCCCACTCATGCTCTGCCTCTCTCTGTTTCTTAATTCCGTTTCTTAATAATAAATAAATGTTAAAAAAAAAAAAAAGAGCATACCCTTGGAATCACCAGTCCTCATTCCCATCACGGTTCTGCCATTAACCAGGTGGATATCCTTAGGCAAATGGCAAGTCCGCTGAAACCCCATTGCCGCATCTGTCAAGCGGGGGATAATAATGGCACCTACCTTACAGGGCTGGGGTGAGGCCGGGGTGATGCAGTGCACAGAAAGGTCGGGCACAGTGCTGGGCATGGAACCCTCACTTCCTAATGAAGCAATTGCAGAGGAGCACAAAACACAGATGCCCTAGGACTCAGCAGTTGGAAGAACTGGTCCAAGGTCACTCAGGTCAGCCCAACCTCCAGACTCTGGGCCCAGGGCTCCTTCCATGCCCTTGTGTTTTCTGATCTTCTACGCCATCTACCAGCAGCCAATGGCAATCATTCCAGCTGTTGGTGCTCACAGAGTCACGGACTGTTCGTTTCTGCAAGGACTATAAAGCTCATATGCAACACCCACCTAGGTCAACTGGGGTTCCCTCCATGGCTTGAATACCCTCAGCAATGGGAGCCTTTACCTCCAGAAATAACATTTCACTTAGATCCAAACAAGTAACTGCACACATTCTGGATATGACAGCCTGCATGAAAAAAGATAAGAATTGGGGGGGGGGGGTTTACCAACTCAGTGAGTGCCGGCCATATTAAATGGCTGCCAAAAAGCGAATGCAATCACAGGTCACATTAATAGAAATACAAAGCCTCAAAGAAAGGAGGTTATGGAAGAGGAGTGTGCCCTGTGCTGGTTGAAACCACAGCCTCTACTGGGCTCCACTCAGAGTTGTATTTTAAGAGACCATGACAGGGGCGCCTGGGTGGCTCGGTTGGTTGGGTGTCCGACTTTGGCTCAGGTCATGATCTCACAGTTCGTGGGTTTGAGCCCCATATCAGGCTCTGTGCTGACAGCTAGCTCAGAGCCTGGAGCCTGTTTCTGATTCTGTGTCTTCTTCTCTCTCTGACCCTCCTCTGCTCATGCTGTCTCTCAGAAATAAATAAAAAAAACATTTAAAAAAAAAAAAAAAGAGAGACCATGACAGGGGGCGCCTGGGTGGCTCAGTTAGTTGAGCGTCCGACTTCGGCTCAGGTCATGATCTCACAGTTCGTGGGTTCGAGCCCCATGTCGGGCTCTGTCCTGACAGCTAGCTCAGAGCCTGGAGCCTGCTTCGGATTCTGTGTCTCCCTCTCTCTGTGACCCTCCCCTGCTCACGCTGTCTCTCTCTTTCAGAAATAAATAAAACATTTTTAAAAAATTTCTTTTAAAAAGAGGCCATGACAATTGTGGCCTCAGAATTAAGACTCCAACAAACCCACCTTTCACTGCCCACCTTTTCTCTCCTTGGATGGATCTGGCAAACGGAGAGGCAGGGCCAGCTTGAGATCCTCCTTTGCCTGCTCTACTCCTTCACTCTGGCTCTTGCTTACCTCTCGGCCATAATCAGCCCTCAGCGAAGCCAAGAGGGCAAGTTCTCCCGTGGGCATTCATACGTCCTTGAGGGGTCCAGGCAGTGGAAGGTCTCAAAGCCCTAAAACAGGAGCTACAAAACCTCCCCCAAAGAGGGGTGCGGCCCTCACATCTCCCCAGCGCCTACCCCCACTCTGTCCACACCCACCTGCCACGCTCCACTCTCGTCAATTCACCCAACAGCCATTTGTCCACAGAGCGGCCATATAATTTATCAACCAGAGACACTTTTGAGAGTGAGGGGCTGGAGGGGTTGTGCTCATAGTAATTCACCAGAGGCCACAGACGTAAACCACGACTGTCTCAACAGACCCAGTCTCACGGCCGTTGTGGATGAAGAAGGTGCATAGCCTTGCTCTCTGATCCCAAAGGGCTTCCAGACTGAGAGCACCCCAGTGCCCTGACCTCAGTGATGTCAGGTTCTCTGGGCAGAAGAGATAGGAGACAGCTTCCTGGAAGGCGGTGGGGTGGGCAGGAGGGGTGAGGCAGGACAGGTACGCCAGGAGCAGATGGGGGGTGCAGAGTGGCCCGGCGGTGGTGTTAGTGAAAGCGTGGGAGGGAAGCAGCTAAGGAGGATGAGACGCCCCAGCCATCAAGGATGACCTGAGTGTCTCTGGCTGGTTCCCCTTGGTTACCAGGCAGGAAGTGATGGAGAAGAGAGTAGAGGGAGAGACTGTCGGCCTCCGGACTCCAGCAGCAACGACTCAAGCCACCAGGTGCACGTTCTCTCCTTTAACACCCCCCCCCACCAGGAAGGCGCTGTTGGGACTCCCATTTTACAGACAAGGAGACTAAGGCCAGAGAGGGGGTGACTAGGAAACCAGAGAGCCAGGGAAGGTGCCCTGGACATCCAGGTGCATGCCCCTTGACCCTCCCCTTCCTCCAGGCTCGCCTTTCCCCTTCCCCCCTGCCCAGCCCTTCTCAGGTCCACTGGGTCATGGCTGTGGTTAGGAGTTAGAGCGCACATGGCCTGTGGTGCAGGTGGGGCCCCAGTGTGGCCGTTCCCAGGGGCAGAGGATGAAGGTACACCTTGTGGTACCTTCTGGGTTGTTGGCTCCAAGCTTATCCACCTAATATCTGTGGGCCTCACTCCTGCCCAGGGGATTAGCGGAGGCCGCTGGGTATCTCGGGTTTCTAGCGGAATCCAGCTCCAGCTGGTTCACGCTGGGGCTCAGGAGGGCCTGAGGGCTGCTCCCCACACCTGGGCCCCTCGGCAGGCAGCAGGCCCAGAGTCGCCGGAGACCTGCCCTAGCAGGGACCTCCGAAGCCTGTGCCACGGGCTCCGGCTGCTGAACACAAAACTCCCTCCTGGCCTGGTGCTCTGGGGCCTTGGAGGGGAGGCCAGTGGCAGAGCCTGGGGGAGGTGCCATCAGAGCCCAGGCTCCCGAAGCTTCCTGGAAAGACTGAGGGAGGAGCGGACACATTTCCGGGAGGTGATCAGGGCAGAGGAGGCCACTGTGGGAATGTTAGTGAATGCACTGGGTCTCCAGGAAAACCGAAGACTGTAGGCAAGTGACTCGTAGGGCACATCCCGTAGCATGAAGTGAGGGGACAGTAGAAGCTGGTATCAAGCGTCCCCAGAGGGGAGTGAGCGCTCCATCACTGAAGCTATGGGAGTGGAGGCTCAGCCTCTCTTCAGAGATACAGCCAAGGAATGTCTCTCTGAATAGGAGTTTCAACTGTTGCAGCATTTACACTCCTCTGTGCTTCACACTCTCGGCCGTGGCCCAGGCAGGGACCAGCTGAGCCCTCCCTGCCCTGCGGCCACCTGCTTTCCCAGGCCTCTGCGCCATTGCTTCTGTGCGGTGATGGGGGCGCTGTGAGGCGTGGGAGAGGTGGGCACGGAGCCTCGGGGAAGAGAGGGACTGGCCAGGAGGTCTCAAAGAAAATTCTGGGCCAGACTGGCCACAGAGAGTGGGAAAAGGGCGGCCCCAGGCTGCGCCAGGCAGGGCACCACCCTCTCTGTGCTGGTGCAGTGGAGCGGAGGAAGCTGCTGTGGCCCAGAGGCACGGGAAACTCTGCCCTCAGATTGCAGAGATTTCAGGGACTGGGCCAGCTTCACCGGGGGGCCCTTGCTGGGGGTGAGGAGAGTGAGCTAGGGAGGGGGTGGAGACGGGGAGAGCAAGGCTGGCTGTGTACTGCTGCCCCCTCGTGGCAGCTCTTGTGGCTGGCACGCCAGCGGGGTCTCCTCGTTCAGAGAACAGACTGCTTGCGTCACTCTATGCTGGGGAAAGGGGGTGGGGGGGAGGGGAGGTGTCTCTCCCACTTCCACTGTCCCTCAGCAAGTTGCCCACTCAGTGCAAAACACCTGGACAGCCTTGAATGAGAAAAAGAGAAATTGTAGCTGATACCACCGATTAGTAAGGAGCCAGGCCTGCGCCCAGGTTGGATGAAGCCATTAAATGTGCACCATAAACCTCTGGGGTGAGCACCACCTGAGCACCTGTACAACCCTTTCCCCGCCTCCCCCACCCCCCATTTTACAGAAAAACAAACTGCAGATCAGAGAGATTATGTCCTTCCCGAAGGTCACACGATTGGGCCTTTCAAACCATTACTAGGAAAAGCGTTTTAGGAACTAGCACTAAACTTTATGAAACGTAAATCATTCAACTGTTATGTCTGGAATCTAAATTAGGACCCGTGTGGGAGATAAAGAGGAAGGGAGCAAGAGAATGAATAGGGAGGGGCCCAAGGGGAGAAGGTGGCGTCTGTGTACCTGAGGTGGGGGGAGAAGAAAGAGACACCCCCAGAGAGGGTCAGAGAGAGAGGCTGGGACCCCCGAGGGGTCACAGAGGACAGAGAACTGGTGAGAGGAGGCAGGCAGGGGTGATGCACCGAGAAGGGAGCCCTGAAATTGCAGATTTCCCCCGGGGAGGGGCCCCCCCTTACCCCACCCCCTGCCCACAGGGTTCCTTTATGCCACCAAACTGCCTCTTCTGAAAAGGCCCCTACCCTCTGTGATGCTGCCTCTGCCCAGGGATTCCTCCACCACCCCCGCCAGCGCCTTCCCTGTCCTCCCAAGCAGGCCAGTTTGCAGCTTCTGTCTACCCCTCCTTACACCCACATTCTGACTCACATCTCCATCTGCGGGCCGCCGGCTCTCAGATCCCCGGCCCGCCCCCCACAGCCAGGCTCCCCTCCTCCCACCTGCGCTGCAGACGTCAGGATCTCCGCGTCCCCCAGCCCTCAACCCCATGGTCGTCTGGAACTCCAAGGACACCGGCCCCAGCCCCTCCCGCCTCTCCACAACCGCCTCCAATCCCCTGTGTCTTTCAGCAGCAGCCCCGCCGCCCTGGCAGCTCCCCTCCCCCGCTGCTGCGGGAACCGAGGTCTGCAAGTGTCACCTCCCTCTCTCACACCTCTCCTCCAGTCTGCCACCCATCCGTTCTCCCCAAGAATAACCAGAATGCCACGTACGGCGTTTCACACGCATCAGCTCAAATTCCCCCACAACAGTTGGAAACGTGATAAACCATGAAACGCGATAATACACGCAGTTAGCTGCACCCATCGTGAAACTGACACCCAGCTGCTGTGTGTTCGCGCACATTCGCACAGGTCTCCAGACGGGAGTCCAGGGCGCCATGCGGGGGGGGGGGGGGGGCAGATGGGGCAGCTGGGGGCAGGCAAGGCTAGGGCAGCTCTTAGCACAAACACCACTGGCCCCTCCTCCTCCAGGCTATCTGCCCCGTGGGTAGGAGGTGTCGCACTGGAGAGGGGCCACAGCCTCATCTGACCGTGAACTCCTACTCTGACTGGGGCTCCTTGTTGGTGGCTTAGCTGGCTGGGTGCTGCTGGGATGACGACAGCAATTCTCATTCATTCACAGATACGTCCTGGGAGGCTCCCCAGGCACCGGGGAACAGTGGGGTGAACCAAGCCTCCTGGGGGGTTTAGGGTCTAGTGGGCCAGACAAACACACCGTTCTGCAAACTGTAATAAGAACCAGAAAAGCAAGAAGAAGGTGCCGTGAGGGAGAGAACCCACGCTGAACCGGGTGGTCCAGAAAGCCTCCGTGATGAGGCGACACTTCGTTGAGATCTGCATTAAGAGACGCTGGCCCTTCTGCGGGAACAGCATCGCAGGCAGAGGGAAGGACACAGGCAGAGACTCCTGAGTAGGACTGAGGAACACAGGAGGCAGCGGTGTGGAGCGTGGCGCAGGGGGTGGGGGGGAGGGGAGGGCGAGGAATGAGGAAGGGGGAAGGCCGGTGGACCCTGCAGTCCACCCCCCTTTTCTAACTGTGTACTTGGGAATAATTTCAAATTTATAAAAAGTTGCTAAAACAAAAATAGCGCAAAGAACACTGTATACTTTTAACTCCCGATTCTGCTCTCTGCTCCTTCTGTCCTGCTCTCTGCACAGAGATGCAAACACATACTCTTCTTCCCCGAACCCTTTGAGGGCCAGTCATACACGCCCTGACACTGTCACCTTAAAGATTCCGGATGTTTCCTGAGAATGGAGGTATTCTCCGCAACCACAGTAATCAATTTCATGAATTTACATCGTGCAATACCTTAATAGATGGTTTCTATCGAATTTTATCAATCTAATTTTCTTTTCTTTTTTTAAATATTTTTATTTATTTCTAGGAGAGAGAGAGAGAGACAGCATGAGCAGGGGAGGGTCAGAGAGAGAGGGAGATACAGACTCTGAAATAGGCTCCAGGCTCTGTGCTGGCAGTCAGCACAGAGCCCGACGAGGGGCTCGAACCCACGAACCGTGAGATCATGACCTAAGCGAAAGTCGGACGCCTAACCGACTAAGCCACCCAGGCGCCAGTCTCTAACTTGCTCAATAACAACCTCTATAGTTCCCCTCCCCTCTCCCCTCCCCTCCCGGGGCAAATCCAGGATCCAGTCCTGAGTTAGGTATTGAACGCAGTTGGAGTTGTTTCTCTTTATACTCTTTTAACCTGGCACATTTCTGCGGTCTTTCTTTCTTTTATGACGTTGACATTGCTCAGGACTACAGCCTCACCCCGTTTCTAACAGCATGTTACTCATTTTCTGTTTGTCTGATGCTTCCTCACAAGTAGAATGGGATTATGCCTTCCAGGCTGGAATATGATACCCGGATGTGTCTCCTTCAGGGTAGCACATCTGAAGGCGTGTGCTATCCATCTGTCCCTCATTGGTGATGTTAATTTTCATCACTCAGTCAAGATATTGCCCTGTTTCTCCACTTCATAATTACTGGGTTGTTGTTTTTTTTTTCTCTCTCTGTACCTTGCAACTCATAAGCAATCTATAGGGAGACCCTTGAAGACAATGCAAATGTTCTGTTCTTCCCCCAAATTTCTCCCTGGATTTAACATCCACTGATGGAATCTCTACTGTGAAAATCATGATTTTCCAACTTCGGCATTCACTCTACATTTAGCAGTCTGGCCCTCCGCATTCTGTTACAAGCAAGAGCCCTCCTCACGATTTCATTTACTTCCTACTCTGAGTTCCTGTTTTGTAATGGTTTTAAGTCAGTACAGTACCTAATTATTTTGGTGCTCAAATTGCCCCTGATTTGGCCACTAGGCACCCTTTAATCTGGCTCCTTGTGTGTCCTGTGACATCTGTAGTTCCTTTTAGCGTCTTATATTTTTGTAGCTATCTTTGCTTCCCTTCTATCCTTTTCTGAGAATCTAGAACCAGGCAATGTTAGCACTGGAAGGGCAGTTAAGATCATTCTAACCGATCTTTTGGTTTTACGGAGAAAACTGAGGCTGAAGGGAAATGGCTTGTCAAGACCGCACCATGAGCTGGTAAACTCATTAGCCTATACCTAAGTAATAATAAAGCAACAATAACGACTTGTCCATTTTGAGCACCTATTATGGGACGGACACTGTTAGGTGCTTCGCATACACATCTGCATTGAATCTCTGCAGCATTTGTGAGTAAGCATTCCTGAGGGCTCTGAGACCCAAGTAGGTTACCTGACTTTCCAGTGTCATCTGCCTCGCAGATAGAGGAACTGGGGTCCAAATTCGGGTCTCAGTGATGCAGGAAAGGATCCTTGCTGGAGGTAGAGATGGGATGTGACCTTCACGGGAGTGATCAACTCATGTGCTTGGTCAGTCAGGATGATACTAACTTCTCTGTACTAAAAGGATGGAGCTGACGGGGCGGAGCCGCAGAAAGTCTGGGTTCTAGGCCCTACATTCGACGTGTAATCCACAGCCTGGCCCTGATTTCAAATGCCCAGCTGCCCACCTCCATCCAGGGTGTGGATGGAGAAAGGAAGCTGCCATCTCCTGAGGGGGACACCCAGGCATTCCCTGACACTAGAACGAGTGATCTAAAGTGGGAGGCTCACCTCGGTCGCCCCCCCACCCCCGCCCCCGCCCAGCCCCACCCAGAGGTTCTTAGGACAAGCTGGGGGTAGTGGCTGTTCTATGCCCGGAAAGCCATTCATTACTGGGCCTACCCCCGGGATCCAGATGCAGAGATGGGAGAATGGGGCTCCGGAGGCTACCGGGCGGCCAGTGGCCGGAAAGACATAGGCTCTGCGCTGGGCCGCGCTGGCCCAGACCCCGGACTAGGGCGGGCTAAACGACCGAGCCTCGACCCCCCGCCCCCCACGGCTGCTTCTCCCCGTAGGCTTCCAGGACGTGCACGTGATGATCTTCGTGGGCTTCGGCTTCCTCATGACCTTCCTGCAGCGCTACGGTTTCAGCTCGGTGGGCTTCAATTTCCTGCTGGCGGCCTTCGGCATCCAGTGGGCGCTGCTCATGCAGGGGTGGTTCCACTCTTACTCCGAAGGCTACATTCACGTGGGCGTGGAGAAGTGAGCGCGGGGCCGACCGGGGCGGGGGCGGGGCGTGGGGCGGGGCCCGCAGGTAGAGGGCGCGGGAGGGAGAGCGGTGGGTTAGGGGGCGGGGCACACGGGGGAGGGGGCGGATCCGGGGGCGGGGCCCGGAGGTGAGAGGCTGACCCAGGGGCGGGACCCGCAAGGCGAGGGGGCGGGGCCCTCAGGGTGAGGGGGCGGGGCCCGGAGGTGACGGGCTGACTCGGGGGCGGGGCCCACAGGGCAAGGGGGCGGGTGTGCAAACGAACGGTCCTTCGCCCGCTGGAAGACCAAATCCACAGAAAGGGTTTAGAGGCAAATTGCCATAAAACCATGTTTAGCGTGCAAGCCCCCTGCTGTCTCATATAGGGCACCAACCGGGGATCATAGGCTAGCTGTCTGAAATTTAAAACATAATGCCAAATACTTGCAAGATATTAATTCACTCAAGCCAGTTAATGAATCCATGACTTTAGAGACACTGGAAACATAGTTGACTAGATAGAAAATGTTTTGGAGCCGACAAATCAGTCTTTTGCATAAAATCTTTGACAAGAACGTCTCCCTCCCAAAGCCGTAGATCCAAAGTATGAAAACACCCGTAATATATTTCACTGGCCACCACAGCACCAGACCTATGGCTGAATGAAAAACAAAAGTATACAACTGCTTAAAAATCTCCAAAGAGAATTATTATTAACTTTGTGCGTTGGCAAGCTTTTGCCGAGCCGGTTATTGGACGAGTCGGTTCACTTGACAAATTGAGTTTCGGCAAATTGGCTTTCAGGGAATTGATTTTCAGCAACTGAGCTGGAGCCGATTTTGGTGCTCAGGACAGGATGATCATGTTGTCCCCAGGCCCTCCTGCTGGCTCCCGTCCCTACTGAAGAGCCCTCCAGGTCCCACCTGCCACCTAGGGTCATGGCTCGTCTACAGGCTCTGCCCAACACTCCGAGGGCCCTCCTATGATGTGACATCCGAACCCCCCTCTGCCGGCAGCTGAGGCCCAACGTGGGCCACGCATTCCTGAGTAGTCACCTCTGTCCTGGGTCTTCTGGCTACAGTTCTGGGAACATGAGCAAATAACTCTGCCTCTCTAAGCCTCCGTGTTCCTCCACATGGTGTGACCAGTAACAGGGCCTGTGTGGCCCAGGAGGCCGTATGCAGTACCAGGCAGGTATTTCTGTGCCTGGCACTTAGTAACTGCCATGATGCATTCAGCCAGGGTCTGTGTGAGGCCCAGGGGACACAGCCGTGAACAAGGCTCATAGTGAAGCAGACATTTCCAGTGAGCATCCTCTGTCTTGGGAGGGACCTGACAGAATTGGCCCTACAGTCAGCTGGCTTCTCACTTCTCGATTCACACACACACACACACCTGAGCATGGGGCAGGCGCACATCCTCTGGCTGTGAATGGTTTGTGGGACTCTCTACTGTCCCTACACCCATCCCTATTAACAACTCTCCTGACTGCGTCAAAATGCAGGACAGCTTTGCTGCTGGCCGAGCACGGGAAAGCCTGGGTTAGGAGGCACGTGGACAGAGCCGGCGTCTCCTTTGGATGCATGGCCTCCACCTGGCTGTCTGCCTCTCCGTGAGCCTTCTGCTGGCTGGCCAGGCTTTCAGGGTCCAGCCTTAAGGAGGACCTAGGTGCTCCTCTGCCTCTGTTCTCTCTGTTGGCCTTCCTGCCCCCTCCATGCATCCCCCAGCTCCCTACCTCCTGCAAGAAGCCCTCTCTCTCTTCCCTGGACATAGGTCCTCTCTCTCAGGTAAGGACATGAGGGCTCAAACCCAAGCAGAGCCCTGGTAACCAACAGAAGAGGTGTGTATAGAGTGAGATCTAAGAGCCTGGAGGCAGAGATCACATGTGGGTGGAGGAATCAAGGAAGACTTCCTGAAAGAAGAGGCAGCCAGAGGAGGTTCTAGAAAGGCAGGTGGAGGCTGGAGGGCAGGCCAAGGCTCCAAATATGCAGCATGTTGAACAACAGCAGCCAGATGACTTGGGTGCCTTGACCACAAAGCTGCCTGTGAGGAGGGCGTGCTCAGATGGGGGCCACAAAGGAAGGGTAAGACATCCGGTATGTGCCTTTGCTGGGCCGGACCCTTCACCTGTTATCTCTTTTCATTCTTAGAGTACCTTTAGGATGTTATATGCCATTACCACATCGTGAAACGGAGGCTCAGCAAGGTTAAGCCACAAGTCCAAATCCATAGATGATCAAAGTCCAGAGTCAAACCCAGGGCTTGGAGTGCCCACTTTTTGCTGCTGCCTCAGCCCCGTCTCCCCTGACCTGTCTCCCCACAGCCTCATCAATGCGGACTTCTGCGTGGGCTCTGTCTGTGTGGCCTTTGGGGCAGTTCTGGGCAAAGTCAGCCCTGTCCAGCTACTCATCATGACTCTCTTCCAAGTGACCCTCTTTTCAGTGAATGAGTTTATTCTTCTCAGCCTGCTAAAGGTGAGCAGGGACCAGAACGGGGGTGGTGATGGGAGGGACACTTGGGGGTGACAGCAGGGAAATAGAGAAAGGGAGAGCTGGGAAGACATGCCAGCTGGATTTGGTTCAATCTTGTCAAGTCACTTAACCTTCTGAACGTCAGATTCCTAATCGCTAAAGCGAGAGTCATGATATTTATTGGGCAGAGATGGTGGTCCACCTAGCAGACTAGTCCAGCACCTGGGCAGAGCCGGAGTTGCTCATATCCGTTGTCGCTCTTCTTTCTCTTTCCTGCTTATTGGGTGGAAAGAGTGGGTGTTCCTGAACATAGTCTCTTTCTTTTTTAATGCTTATTTATTTGAGAGGGAGAGCGAGCAGCATGAGCTAACATTGCAGAGCCTGATATGGGGCTCAGTCCCACAAACTGTGAGATCATGACCTGAGCCAAAATGAAGAGTCAGACACTTAACCAGCCGAGCCACCCAGGCACCCCCCTGAACATACTCTTACATACACACCACATTCCCAGATTGGTCTCCCAAGAAAAGGACCCAGTGTATTGAGGGGGCACATCTGTAAGGAAGGATCCTTGGGGAATGGCCAAGGTGAACATGTACGGCTGCATAGGCTGTGCACTGCAAAACTCTAGGAGGGACATTCACATCAATTATGGCAGGAATGATGCCCCTTAAAGTTGGCCAATTCAATGACCCAAGTAAGGGCAACTTAGACCTCTGACTCTAGCTCAGATACTTCTTTGGTACCTTTGCAGGGGTGAAGGTCATTCAGAGACTTCACCCATTTCTTCACCCCAAGTCCTCTACATTTGGACTCTGCCTTGAATACCCTCACCTCCGACAAGGGGTAGAGTTTTATTTTTGTTTTTTGTTTTTTTAGTTTACACTACATTCAGTCATTCATTTTGTTATTTTTTTCAGCCACCATATCTCTTCCTCCTAACTCATCTCCTTATCTTCATCCTTGCCCCACTCACCACCTCAGGCCAATGTCCACCAGCGGCCATGGAGACCTGTTAGTAATGCATATAAGACCACGCCCTGATTAAAACCCTCCAGTGGTTTCCGAAATTTCACTTCAAATAAAATCCAAGTTTGTTATAACACCCTACAAGTTCTGCCCCAGCCTTTCTCTCCAAGCTTATAATCCACTCTCCCCCTCTTTCGGAGATTTGGCCACACTCTCCTGTCTGTCCCTCAACACACCAAGCTTAGCCCCACCTCAGGGCCTTTGCCCGTGCTATTCCCTTTACCTGGAATGCTCGTCCCTCAGTCGCTTTCATTACTGAGATCTCAGCTGGAATATCACCTCTTCAGAGAGGTCCTCCCAGATACTCCGGCCTACACAGTGCTGCCCTCTGTCCTACTTCCCCGTCCCACCCCTAGTCACCATCTCTCACATGGACTTGGTTTATTTTCTTCATAACGTTTCTCCTTCTCTGATAAACCTTATCTGTCTGGACCATCTGTGTCCCCAGCACCTAGTCCAATGCCCATTATGTGCTCAACAGCAACAATAACAACAAGTGCTCAACAATATTTACCAAGTCAATGAATTTTGGAGTCTGACTGCAAGGCTCCAGGCATTCTCACTCAGACCCCGAGGAGCTCACAATCTAGTGAGGAAGCCGGGAGGTACACAGACGGTCACCATGCAGTATGATGACGCATGAGGTCTAGGGCTTGGTGGCCTGAAGGAGGGTGCCTGAGCCAGCACGGCAGGTCAGGGAGGCTTCCTGGAGGAAGAGATGCCAAAGCTAGAAGTCAAGTAGAAAATAACCAGGCACAGGGGTGAGGCTGAGAAAACAGTGGGAAGGCCTTGAGGGAGGCCCGCAGTGAGAGGACTCCACCCAGGGGAGGGCTTGGAGGGGGTAGTGGTGTGGAGGAAGGGGGGCGGGAGAGGGATCATCAAGGCTCCTGGAGATGGTGTTAAAGACTCTGACATGGCAGTGGGGAGCTATGGAGAGTTTTGGATGGGGGGAGTGGCACAGTCAGACATGTAATGGCAACACCACTTTGGCTACGGTGAGAATGGCGGGGAGCAGGGAGCCCTGCTAAGAGGCTGTCCGAGTCATCCTGGTGACAGATAATGGGCCTGGCTGGGGAAGTACAAGGAGAAGAAAGTGACTCAACAGATAGAAAGGAGGTGAGTCCACAGGCCTCAGGGACAAGGTGGGGTGGGAGGTGTGAGAAAGAAAGAAGCGAGGCTAGGTGAGGGGTGCGCAGTGGGGCCAAAGGGCATGATCTGAAACAGGCTGAGAATGCAGTATCTTGGGCATGAGTTTAAGAGGCCCTCAAAAATCCTCCCAGCCTGCTACAGAATTTTATTTTTTTCTTGAGAGAGAGAGAGAGAGAGAGCGCGCATGTGCCGGCGCAAGTTGGGGAGGGGCAGAGAGAGAGGAAGAGAGAGAATCCCAGGTAGGCTTCTTGCTATCAACACAGAGCCCGACCTGGGGCTGAAATCAAGAGTCAGACACTTAACAGCCTGAGCCATCCAGGCTCCCGCTATAGAAATTCTTTTAATGCCTGACACTCTTTAGGCCTGTGTCTGTGAGAGTTAAAGTTCAACAGTCACTGCTGACACATAAGGAGTACTTGCCCTTGGCTGAGACTTGCTCTGAATACTTCACACACGGCGTATCTCACTTAATCCTCGTCCCTGAGAAAGGCACAATTATTACCCCCACTTTACAGACGAGAAAGCTGAGACTCAGAGAAGTCAAGGGGGCTCATCCCAGGGCTCGCAGCTAGGAGAGGCCCCCACCAGGCTGGAAACTACGAAATCCAGCCCTGTCAGCAACCCCATAGCTAAGCTCTGTGACCTTGGACCATACACTTACCTCTCTGGTTGGATTTCCCCATCTAAAGTGGAGGAGCAAGTCCGTGATTCGGATTGGAATTTCCCCCGAGATTGGTTCCGAGTGGGGAGGAAGAGGAGGCTGGAGAGAGAGGAGGTGGGGGCACGTGGAGGAAGGCTAAGTCCACCAAGCGCCTGTTGGGTGCCAGGCGCTCGCCAAGTGCTTTACACAAGCTGTCTGATTTAACTCTCGAGACAGCCCCGCTAAGTCACCGCCATCTCCCCCACTTTGTGAATGAAATCCAGAGGCACAGAATGGGGGAGGGCAGAAAGTGATAGAAGAGGAAGAAACCTATCTATGTGCTCCGACTGTGGGGGACGGGACACATAAGGGTGGGGATGGGGTGAGTGGTAAAAGGTCAGCTGGGAGGTCATAGGGTAAGAAGTAGGGCAGGATGCTGGGGAAACGAGGAATGGCAGTCTAGACGGGGAGGTGCTGGACCAGGCTGTGTAGAAAGACATGTGGAGAGGGGGGGCCCAGAGGAAGGGAAGGGCTCCCAGGAATTAAGATAAGGTGGAAGCTAGTGACAAACTAGGTGACAAACCAGAGGGTTGCCCTAGGCTCTAGGTCTGCTTCACCTCTTCCCACTGTGTGACCGACCAAGGTCCTCTCTAAGGCTGGGTTTCCCAGTCTGGGCGCAGTCCCATCTGCTGGGTGAGGATGCCCTAGTATTTTGCTGACAAGCTCACTGCCTGGGTTCAGAGATCCCCACCTTCTCCCCTTCTGAACTGATTGGTCTGTAGGGGACCCTGGGCTCCCATCCTGCAGCATGTGGAATCAGAGACAGATGGACCTGTGCGTGTGCGTGTGCGTGTGTGTGTGTGTGTGTGTGTGTGTGTGTGTGTGTGTGTCTGGTGGGGAAGGAGAGTGCTAACAGGTGGGAGGGAGAGACGGTATCAGAGCCTCACAGAGCCCTGTACTTCAGGTGAAGGATGCAGGGGGCTCTATGACCATCCACACATTTGGTGCCTACTTTGGGCTCACGGTGACCTGGATCCTCTACCGACCCAGCCTACATCAGAGCAAGGAGAGGCAGAGCTCTGTGTACCACTCGGACCTCTTCGCCATGATTGGTGAGAGCTGCTATCATGATTGAGGGCCACCATGATGGGTGAAGGTGGTCATGATGGATAAGGGCCATCATGATGACTGAGGGTCGCCATGATGGGTGAGGACAACCATGAGGATTGAGAACCATTATATGGGAGTACAGGCTCCCACAATTATACCTGATCTCTACGCGGTCTGGAGGGTGGTGGCCGGTTCCCTTTGGGGAAAGGGCAGAGGGGGTTGCCTGTAGACACTTCCTGGATCCCAGATGATGGGCCCTTTTTCCCATGGAGCTGGAAGAAGTTGGCCACCCATCCTGTTTTCCCTAGGATGCCCCAAGGCAGACAAAGTGGTAACCAGGACCGGGTGACTCCATCCCCTGAGTTAGGGCAAGGTGTGAATTCCTACTCCCTGTGTCCGTTCATTCCAGAGAACATATATCAATCACCCACTCTGGTCTAAAACCTAGCTCCGCCTTCAAGGAGCTCCTCACAGTGCGGTGGAAGCGATGGCAATGTTACCAAATAATAATGTCCCTACGGTGGGGGGAAAGATCCTGCGGCATGGTGCTGTGGGAGCAAGGTGGGAGGTATTTAGCCCGGTTATGGGCTCAGGCTAGACTTCCTGGAGCAGGGTCAGGAAGTGAGGAAGACAGGGTGGATGTTCTAGGAAGAGCCCCCAGCAGGGGGGTGGGAGGCTGCTGGAGCACGTGAGTCATCTTCTGTCTCTGGAACTTAGTTCTGCCTAAGCTCTGCGGGGCCCATCTAACACCTCTTCTCCTGGGCCCACCGGCCCTGTCTGGTCTGGCTAGGCACCCTCTTCCTGTGGATGTACTGGCCCAGCTTCAACTCAGCTGTGTCCAAACATGGAGACGCCCAGCACCGAGCTGCCATCAATACCTACTGCTCCTTGGCAGCCTGCGTGCTCACCTCGGTGGCACTGTCCAGCGCCTTGCACAAAAAGGGCAAGCTGGACATGGTGAGCAAGGGGGGTGGGGAGCATGGGGAGCCCTGGGGGGTGGGGGGGGGGACTCTGACCTCCGGTACCCAGTGGACACTGATCTCCATGCCCTGTCAACAATTCCTTGAGGCAGGCAGCATCAGGATTATCACACTCCTCCTGCGGATGAAGAAACTGAGGCTTGGGAGCGAATGATTTATTCAGATGACATAGCTGGTTTTCGGCAGAGCCCAGAACCAGATCCTCAGAGATTCTTGATTACACTGGGTGCTCTGGATGAGCAGCTCCTCCTCATTTACTACGCGCAGCCTGGGGTGCTGAGCGCTGTTCTGGGCTGAATACCCCGTCTGACCTGCCCTGTAGGGTTGCCAGGGGCACTTCCCCTCTCCCTGGCTTCTGATCTTCCAAATACTGGCCCTCAGCCTTTTTTTTTTTTTTTTTTTTTAAGTTTGAGATGGAGAGAGGGAGAAACCGTGCACGAGTGCACAAGTGCGGGAGGGGCATAGAGAGAGAGGGAGAGAGACAGAATCCTAAGCAAGCTCTGCACTGTCAGCACAGAGCCCAGTGTGGGGCTCGAACTCATCAACTGTGAGATCATGACCTGAGCCGAGTTCAAGAGCCAGATGCTTAACCATCTGAGCCACCCAGTCACCTCAGTCTTCTTAAAGCTACCTCCGCCTGCCCCATCCCATACACTCAGAAAGGAAACCCCTTTGATGCCTTGTCTCCGCCCCTGGGAGGTTGGTGGGGGGAATATGTTTCCCTGTGTCCTTCCTGTCACATCACCAGGACAGGTTGTTCTGTTGTCAGTGGGGAGGGGCCAAAGGCCATAGATGTTGGTAGATTTTTCTATAAAAAGAAGACCACTTCTCTATCTCATAATCTTGACACAGGCAGGTGTGTGCTGGGACATTGCCCTGAACCCCTGGGTACACCGAACAATGACCACACAGAGAGGCAGGGATGCCCACATCAGGGGGAAGAGAATCAGACACGCACCTGTGTGCACCCAATACCCCCACGCAGGCAAGGACAAAGAATGGGGTCAAGGTCAGGAGCTCTGGCTCCACACAGACCCAGATGGAGATAGATACTTTTCTGCCTCTCGCTAGCTGTGTGGTCTTTAACAAGCCGCGTCACCTCTCTGCACCTCAACTCCCTCATTTGCACAAACATCAAAAGATAACTGCTCTTACCTCCTGGGCTTGTTGTAGAGACGGATTGAAATTATCCCCGCAGCCGGCAGCGCAGTGCCTGGTGCAGGTAGACCTGGAGCCGCCGTAGGCATGGGTGTTTGCCCACGAACAAGCCTGACGTCGGTGTGTGTCACATAGAGACCATCAGACATGCCAGCCTGCGCACAGATACACAGGGGGCGTGCAGACATGTCAGTAGGTCTCACCGGCACAGACACAAGATGTGTGCCCGTGCACAGTGGCCAGACCGCTGGTGCAGAGAGCGCAGGAGCTGGGCCCGGGGTCCTCTGCAGGCTCCCGGCTGGCTGAGACGCGCTGTGAGTCACCTGTGCCCCCCAGAGCCAGACGGCCCGCCCCTGCCCACAGCGTGCCGTGCAGGCTCTGGGGGAGGACTGAGCTCCGGCCCTCCGTACCCAGGTGCACATCCAGAACGCCACGCTTGCGGGAGGGGTGGCCGTGGGCACCGCGGCTGAAATGATGCTCATGCCATACGGCTCCCTCATCGTCGGCTTCATCTGTGGCATTATCTCCACCCTGGGCTTTGTGTACCTGACGGTGAGGGCCCCCGGCCGGGGGGCTGAGGGCTGGGGAATCCCGGGGTCTCTGATCCTAACTTGGGGGTGGGATCAGGAGGGGATCTGGGGGCTGGAGGATCCTGGGCCTCTGGGGCCTCCGGAATTCTGACCTCCCCACCCTCCTGCCACACCCGCCTCCCCTCTCCAGCCATTCCTGGAGTCTCGGCTGCGGATCCAGGACACGTGTGGCATTCACAACCTGCACGGCCTCCCCGGCCTCATAGGCGGCATTGTGGGGGCTGTGACGGCGTCCTGCGCCAACGCTAGTGTGTACGGAGTGAAAGGGTGAGTGTGGAGGGGGTGCAGGGCAGGCTGGGCTCCCTCCTAACTGCTCTTCCTCTGGGGTCCAATGTTGCGTCTCTACCCCTAGCCTTCCCCAACCTGAACCACTGTCTGTGGGCCTCTCTCCCCAACCTCTGTCCTTCCTCAGGGGTCTTAGAGACCATCTCATCTGTCCAGTGCACCTGGGGAGGCTCAGGCCAGGGGGTGCTGAGCCCTGGGGCCTACTTGCATTCGTGGGGTGACAGCAGGTGCTTACTTGGCCTCTCTCTGGAGCCCTGACCTGCTCTCTGTCTCCACCCCAGGCTTGCTAATGCCTTTGACTTTGATGGTTTCAAGACTGCCTGGGACTCAAGCATGCAGGGCAAGTTTCAGGCTGCTGGTATCTTTGTGTCTCTGGCCATGGCCCTGGTGGGCGGCATCATTGTGGGTGAGTGGCAGTGTCTGGGCCAGAGAAGGTGGGGCCGCTGCGGGTGGGGGTACCAGCGGTCAGCCCGGAGCGCCCAGAAATCCTGTGCCCTGTTGCTGTGGGACTGGCTTGGGTTGGGGGGTGGGGGTAGCTTCCCAGCTGTGGGAAACGGCTGGGTAGGCAGAGAGGAAGTAGTCCCTGACCCCTTGTGACCCCCAACTTTCTTTAGGGATCATTTTGAAATTGCCATTCTGGGGACAACCTGCTGATGAGAACTGCTTTGAGGATTCAGTCTACTGGGAGGTGAGTTCCAGGAACTTGTTCTCCAGCACAAAGCAGGTCTCTCCCTTCTCCACAGACCCCCACCCACATCAGCTGAGCTGGGCTGAGGGACCGGAAGCTGAGGGTTAGGGACAGAGCCCGAGTCACCTTGCTTCTCCACCTGCAGACTGTGTCTCCTGGGGGCTGAAGGCTTTATTCCTGAGCAGTAATTCCCAAAGTATGCCCCCCCCCCCCCCCCCGCACTCTCCGTCAGCAACGGCACCTGGGAACTTGTTAGGAATACAAATTTCTTGAATCCTACCCAGTCCTCCTGAATCCCAAATTCAGGGCAGCATGAACAAGCCCTCCCCATGATGCTAGTGAAAACCACACCCGCCTCGGAGAGCCAGGACCCTTCCATGCACATGGGAATCACCTGGGTAGCCTGAAAGGCTCTCCAAGCCCCAAGAGGCTCGAGTTCATTGGTTTGGGGGTGGGGCCTGGACACTCCCAGGGCCAGAGTTTTTTTTTTTCCCCAGGTGAATCCAATATGTAGCCCAGGTTAAGAACCACGATGTGGTGTTCCACTTCCGTCTCCGTAAGACCCACCTAGAGATCTTGTAAAAATGCAGCTTCCCAGGCACTAGCCCAGGACGGTAATTCAGGAGGGCCTCTGCATGGGAACAACTTTCCAGCTGATTCTGGTCCAGAAACTGAGTTCTTGACATTCCATTGCTTTCTGTATCAGTACAGAAACCCAACTCGAGAAACCGTGCTCTAGAAGCTGAAAGTACTAGGATGTCACAGGACTCGGTTTCTTTAAAAACATGCTGTGATTTGGGTTTTCAGTGACTTCTGGCAGGACTCCCTCCTGATCAATCATTGTTAGAGGTGTTTACCTGCCTCCAACAAGTAATGACAGCCACCTGCACTTCCTTTCATGATGGGGGGACAGGACCTAACCTGTGTTGGTGGCCCCTGTGACAAGGGCCTACCCATCACCGCCTTTCATGTGGCTCTGTATTTTTATTTACTTTATTTTATTTTTTAATTTTAATTTTTTTTAATGTTTTATTTATTTCTAGGAGAGAGAGAGAGAGAGAGACAGCATGAGCAGGGGAGGGTCAGAGAGAGAGGGAGTCACAGACTGAAACAGGCTCCAGGCTCTGAGCTGGCAGTCAGCACAGAGCCCGACGCAGGGCTCGAACCCACGAACCACGAGATCATGACCTAAGCGAAAGTCGGACGCTTAACCGACTAAGCCACCCAGGCACCCAACTTTATTTTATTTTTAAAATATTTATTTTTTTGAGGTGGGGGAGAGAGAGAGAGGGAGGGAGGGAGGGAGGGAGGGAGGGACAGATAGGGAGAGAGAGAATCCCAAGTGGGCTCTGCGCTGTGGGGCTCAAACCCACAAACCATGAGATCATGGCCTGAGCTGAAATCAAGAGTCGGACACTTAACCGCCTGAGCCACCCTTGGCTCTGTATTTTTAAACCGCCCCAGAAGCTTTCTGGGTAATTTTAACTGATATCCACTATAAGCCAATTTCATGTTCATAGCTAATAATGCTTCTGAATTCATTCTCTTTAAGTTATTTTTTAATTATAAAATGAATAAAAGCCCATTAAAGGAAATCTGGAAATAGAGAAAAATAGAAAGAAATCCTATCATCTTAACCCAAGCACTGTTAATGTTTTGAGTATATTTACCTCCAGTCTTTTTTTTTTTTTTTAATCCGCACAGGTTTTTTTTTTAAATGTTTATTTTGGAGAGAGAAAGAGAGAGTGTGTGTGTGAGCAGGGGAGAGGCAGAGAGAGAATGAGACACACAGAATCCAAAGCAGGTTCCAGACTCAAGGCTGTTAGCACAGAGCCTGATGCATGGCTCAAACTCACAAATCATAAGATTATGACTTGAGCCTAAGTCAGATGCTTAACTGACTGAGCCACCCAGGTGCCCTGATTTTTTTTTTACACAGTGGAGATTATATGCCCAATTTGAGATCCTGCTCTTTCTAAGAAGTATTCTATTATTACATTCTTAATAAACTTTCTTTTTTTAGCAGCATAATTATTTTCATCCCATATTTAAAGTCAGAATTTAAACTACTTTAGACACCACAATTAGAAATCACAGATTTGACACCAGTGAAGTAAACTAAAAGATGTTATCAATTCCCATATATAGAAGTTCACTCTTGGTTCTGTTTTGATCTTTATAATTTATTCTAAGTTCACACCTTCTCTCTGCTGTGTACTTTTCAGCAGTGCTCGGTTTTGAGGACTGTAATTCTGTGTCAGTGAAAGTGAGCCACCATCGGGCCGTCCCCTCAGCCCCTGGCCTCTGGGTGGTTTTCCTAGGAGATGAGGTGGCTTTCCAGAGGACGGGATGGCACAAATGTCCCCAGGACCTCAGATGAGGCGATCTTTCTTTTAAGTTTATTAATTTATTCTGAGAGAGACAGAGACAGCTTTAGTAGGGGAGAGGCAGAGAGAGAGGAAGACAGAGAATCCCAAGCAGGCTCTGCACTGCTCAGAGCCCGACGCAGGGCTTAACGTATGAAACCGTGAGATCATGCCCTGAGCCAAAACTGAGAGTTGGATGCTCAACCAACAGAGCCACCCAGGCGCCCCAGATGAGGCAATCTTTAAGATCAAGCTAAGCCTTGAAGCCAAGGCAATGCAGATCCATCCCACTCCCACTCCACCTGCCAATCCATTTATCCCCCTTCCCTCACCTCACCCCCACTTTACGACCTGCCTGCTATTCAGGGCGCTTGCCACTCTGCGTCTCCCTGGCACATTATTGCTCATCTATCAAAAGTGGGTTCAGCACAACCAGAATTCCCCACCCCCGACTGGGCTATCGGCCTCTCGTGCATTTGCAGCTCGTATTGTCGCTGTGCCTGTCAGCTGACCGCCTTCGCATTGCTCTAGAGGGGCAAGGACTCTGCCTCAGGCTCGCAGTGCACCAGCACCCTGGACAGTGGCCAGCCTGATGTAGGGGGCAGGACACCTGTGTGAAGGAACGCCCTGCCCCTCGGCATGCAATCTGCACAGCGATCACAAGGTGGCGCCCGCCACACACAATACGCTGCTCCTGACTTGCCCAGGCTGTTCTAATTCTACCAGGGACACCGGCCTGGCCTAGGGCAGGCCCCTTGGACATGCCCTCCTCTCTCTGCAGATGCCTGAGGAGCTGAAGAGCACTGTCTTACATCCTGAGGACTCCACCCTCAAGCCCTCAGAACCTTAAACCCTCAGGGCAGGTGAGAAGCAGGTGAGAGCGTGGGCCGGGTCTCCCGGTGGGTGCCTAGCTCTGGGAACTGGGTGACACCAGCAAAGGGGCAAACAGAAAGCACCAAGAAATGGGGATGTGAGCTTCCACCCCTCCTGCCTGGATTGGAGTGAGCACCCAGCAGGGGGAGGGGGGGAGGGGTAGCACTTAGTCAGACTCCTTGCAAGCTGGACGGGCATGGGAATATGTGGAAGGCACTCGGAACTGGAAGGAATATACAGAAGGTGACCTGGGTGCACACTTGGCTTTGCTGCTTGCTGGCTGTGACTTTGAGGCTCTCTTCACCCAGAGCCAGAGCCTCAATTTCCTCATTTATAAAAGTGGGACTGACAGGCCTGGCTCTATTCAGTCGATCAACTCAGGCTAGTTCTTCCTTCCTTCCCTCTGTCTCCTCTCTTCTCCCCATCCGCTGGCATCTCCTTGCCCCTGTGTGGAATGCACCAAGCCCTTTCTCGTGCCTTTTGCAGCTAACCTTCCCCAGAGAGCTCTACGCAACAGGTGCAACTACTTCCCTCTTTCCAATAGATGAGAAAATTGAGGCTCAGAAAAGTTCAGGTTCTCCAAGGCTGCAGAGTGCAAGTGGAGAAACCGGGGTCTTTGTAGGTCATTATCATCTGCGCTCAGTAGTGCTATTTGATCCCCCTTGGAGGTCAGAGCTTGGAAAGCCCTGCGTCTGGGCCACAAGACTGGGTGATGTCGCAGGAGAGGGTGTGGGGGTTTAAGGACCATAAGAAAACCAAGGCTGTGACCACTTGCCTTTAATGCCCACCCTGTCCGGAAAAGGCGAAGGGGCCCGAGGGGCTACAGCGGGTCCCCACAGTGGCCCCCTTCTCTCGGCTCTCTCCCCGCAGGCTCCACAGACTGTCCGGGCCTCCCAAGGGAGCAGTACTGACTGAGCTGGGAACAGGAGCAAAGCAAGCAGCACCCCACCTGCTGGCCTGGCCCAGGGCACCCCCGACTTCCTTTCCCCTTCATCCCAGGGAGCCTGCCTGAGAATGGAGGTGGAAGAGGTATAGACAAAGTGGGCATCGAAGCCCGGTTCTGGCGGCAGGAGGCCTGCCTCCAGGGGTCTTGATGGCCACATCCTGAGAAGAGAAGGCAGGAGGGGGCTGGCAGCGAAGAGTGGCCTGAGCCTTTCCTGGAGACAACTTAGCCCGACTGCTGGGCACTTCTGCTCCCTGCCTGCCCCCCCACTGCCCCTCCACCAGGGCCTCCCTTACCCCCAGGGCCCCCCAGACCTCTCTGTGCCATGCAGATGGAAGCCTCTGTGAATAAACATTCTTTGTAGAATGGGTGTGAATGCTCCAGGGCGAGTTTGAGGGACAGAAGCACCCCAAAGACCTGGCCGCCGGCCTCTGTCCTGACCTTCCATTCCAAGCTGCCCCCCACAATGCAAGGGAAGCCATCCTGGGCTGCAGAGGAAGAATTCGGGGTGCTGGAGGCTGCCCCCACTTAAGGCCCGCTGCCAGGCTCAGCTTTGGGGCTGGGGTCTTTCCCCAAGGCCCGTCCTTACTTTACATCAACCACCCCAGAAACTCATCCACTGTGAACACTGCCATACCCACGGTGCCCTCCCTGTGACCCTGCTCTGTTTCAAGGGCACTCGGGGGGCAGGGTGGGAGAATAGGGGAGAAGGGCTCCATTGGGCTAATCCCCTACCCCAACCCTTCCCTCTTCCTCCCTGCCAAGCCAGCCTGCCCTCCCTCCACTGTGGCAGGAAGGTTTCTGCAGTTTGGATCTCACCACTTCTTGTGACCAGCCACCACCCCGGGCTGAGGAACACACACTTCCCACCTACTTAGGGGTCCCGCTGTCTAGCTGAGGGCCCACCTGACACCGGGATCCACCCTGAACTCTCGACAGCCACTGCATACCCAGGTGGCCTACCAGAGTGGGTGCTCTGAGCAGGGTTTTGGAGACTGAATAGGAGTTTACCGGAAGGATGGCACGGGCACAGCCTGGGCAGAGACCCAGAGATGGAAATCAGCAGAGCGAGGTTTGGTGTGGCTAAAAGAGACGTGAGGCAAAAGTGTGCCGGCTGGAGAGTTAGCAGTATAATCCGGATCCTTTGTGGAGCAGACTCCAGCGAGGAAGGGGTGAGGAGAGAGGGAGGAGAAGGTCTCTCCTGCCTCCAAATCCGCCCTCCCCGCCCCCCTCACAATTCACACATACATACACACTCGGGCCTTCATTCTCCGTGCCAGAGGAAGCGGGGGGTGAGGGATGGGGAGGCGAAGGAGGGGAGGAGGGAGCTGAAATGCAACCTATTCATGTTCCCGCGATGTAACACCCCTCATTTTCCATGCTGGGTAAAGACAAAAACCCTTTACAACCTGTTTCTGGAACTTGTCAGCAGCTGCCAAGAGGAGCATGTTAATTAAACGTCGGCAAAGATGGAAGCTGGAGGCCCCGGCTCTAATTGGACAGTTTGCTTCACCGGATTGAAAAACATTGTGACAAAGGAGGAGGTGCGCGGTGGCGCGGCAGGGGTGCGGCGTGGCGAGGAGCGGAGCGGCGGCTTTGATTTCCGCGGAGCCCGGCCCCCGGCCGCCCGCCCCCGGCCGCGCCGCCCAGCCCCGCGCCACGCCCACCAGCGCCCGGGAGGGGCGGGGCGCGCGCCGCAGGGGACCTTCCCGAAGCCTGCCCCGAGGGTCCGGCCGGCAGAATGGGGTGAGACCCCGCGGAGCACCGGGCTTTGAGGCTCTGGGCCCTCCCCCCCTTCCCCCGTTACCTGACCTGGGTCCCGGGGACCGTGCAGCGGGCGGTCGCTTCAGGCCACTGTGGAGGCCGCGCTGGGAGCCCCTGACCAGGTTCCACGGAGGGAGTCACCTGTGTCTAGGCTCCTGGTCGCCCAGACTAGCTCTGCGTCACGTGATCAGAGACGAGGTCTTTAAGAAGGTTGGCGACTGACTTGGAGGCTTGTCCTAGAACGCCCACCCCCCGCCCCCCTGCATTGCAGAGCGTCGCTTTTCCAGCAGGGCTGTGGGGGGTTCGCAGAGACTGTCCCCCCTCCCGTCTGTATTTGTAACCCCAAGTTTCTTTCCGGTCTTGACTCACGAATGATGACACCGGCCATGTATCCATGCTAATTGTGTGCGGGCGCCATGCTGAGCGCCTTACTGTTCTATGTTACTTACTCTACCAGCCACCCAGAGAGAAAGCGTGGAGCACACCCATCTCACAGGTGGGGAGACTGAGGCCCCAGAGACGATAAGCAACCTTTCCAAGGTGACAGAGTTATTAAAGGTGGTGCTAGGGTGAGACTGGGGCCCAAGTCCCTCTGATTCCAGCATCTCAACCTGGGCTCCCATGGTCCCCGCCCTCTGGCTCCTGGCCCAGCCAGACGAAGGTCTTCCGGACAGTCAGAGAAAAGAGCGGGATTCCTAAGTGGAGAGAACACTTCTCAGGGCCTCCAGGCTGAGGACCCTGAAGTACGGGGGTGCAGCAGGCTGGGAGGTCACTTGTGGGGGGGGGGCCTGGGCGTATTCCGCACCCACACAGGCCTCACTCGCTCCTCCTGGGGTACAGGTGGTTAGCTAACAGGCCCAGAGCCCCACCTTCTGTCCCCTCTGCATCAGCCCCAGATTTGCACCGCGCCCCCACACTCACCCTAAGCTGCTGCCCGGGGGGGGGGGCTCCATCTGGGGTGGGGCCTGCGAGAGGCAGGAGAAGGAGCCATTGTGGCTGGGCCTCGGGGATTAAGAGCTACAGAGTGGCCGTGGAGGGCTGAGGCCATTGACAGCAGCCCCGTGAACGAGCCGAGTTCCCAGGAGGGGTAGCCGGGGCGGCCTGTGCCCGAGCTGTGTCCAGGCTGGGCCTCATCCCCTGGGAGCAGCAGCAGAAGGAAACCCAGAAACAGGCTGCTGCGGAGAGAGGGCCGCCCGGGCTGGGGTCCCGCAGCACCATCCTGCATGCTCTGTTTGGGGAAGAAGGCCCCGTGATGTGGCGGTGTGGCCGTGGGGTGTGCGTGTCCACACGTGCCCCTTGCCGGGCCGGTGCGTCTGTGCGGGACCCTAAAGATAGGTGACCCAGGGGCGCCTGGGTGGCTCAGTGGGTTGGGTGTCCGACTTCGGCTCAGGTCATGATCTCACGGTTCGTGGGTTCGAGCCCCGCATCAGGCTCTGTGCTGACTGCCAGCTCAGAGCCTGGAGCTGCTTCAGATTCTGTGTCTCCCTCTCTCTCTGACCCTCCCCTGCTCATGCACTGTCTCTCTCTCTCTCAGAAATAAAAAAAAAAAAAATTTAAAGATAGGTGACCCAGTGTGTGTCTGAGGTTTAGGGCATACCTTGAGGGGACTGGGGCCTGATGACAGCAAGTGGGGTGACTTGGAGGTCCCCGGCTGAGTGAGGAATGGAGAGCAAGGAGGCAGAGCCCCTACCAGCAGGCCCAAGTGGGTGCTGAGTGTGTGTGTGTGTGTGTGTGCGTGTGCGTGTGTGTGTGTGCACCATCAAGCGGGGTGCTTGAGAAAGGCCCTTCAAAGGCGGCTGGAGGGGCTCTGCAAATTGTAATCAGATTAAGGGGGCCAATCACTTAGGGCTCTTGAAAAGGCCACACGGTTTCTAATCAGCCCTGAGCGCCCGGGCCCACAAAGGCAGGGAGGAGCTTGGCGGGAGCCCCCCGCTGGGGGGCCCCCGGGGGTGGGGGCCGCTTTCTTCCCTCTCTGTCTCTCATAATTATGTCAATTTGCTAGCCAAATTGTTTGCTCGAGTGGACGAAGGGCTTGTGCCCCATTCATGTGGTAATGTGGGAACCCGCAGGCCTCCTGGCTGGGAAAATAGGAGGGCCCAGGACCCTTCTCCAAGGAAGCAGACGGCCCGGGGGGGTGTGAGGCACCCAGACCTTGAGAACACTTCCGCCACCAGTGTGGCGCTTTTTTCATGAATTCCAGAAACCTCCAAGCTTGGGTCGTGCTCTGTGATGTCCCTTCGGGTCTGTCAAAGATGGATGGGGAAGGAGGCAGGGACCCCAGAGGGTACAGAAGAGGTGGACTCCGGGTTCCTTCAGCGTGAAGGTGGGCAGCTCTCTGTCCCTGTGTCCGGTCCCTGGTGGGCCAGGCCGAGTCTTGAGCAGGCTGAGAGCTGCATGGGATCCCAGGGGTGTCAGAGATGGGGTCCGGAAGGAGGAAGTCGCAGCACGCACAGATGGGGATGTGCAGAGAGACTGGGAGAAAGTTCTCACCGGTTCCCTGGGCCCCAAACAGGTGGCAGCCACTGTGAACCTACTTTGTCCACAGCGGCTCATTGAAGCCAGGGAAGTAGGCACCGGGCTTCCCATTTCGCAGACAAAGAAACTGAGGCTCAGAGAAGCCTGCACCAGCTGCATTCCCCGGCCCTCTGGGCTCCCCTCACCTCCCCAGACCTTCCTCCTGCGTGCGAGGGCCCCTCCCATCCCCCCTGGCTATACACTGCAGAACCTCTGCTTCTCAGACTGTGGGGCCCTGCGCACCCTGACTGCTCCCTGCTGGACTCGCCAGGCTTCTCAGTGGGCCCCTGAAAGTAAGGAGCACCCCCCTCCGTCGGTGCTCCCCGGGCGGCTGCCCAGACCCTCCGCCCTTCCTCCACCAGGGCTGTTGGTTAGGACCTGCACTGTGGGAAGCGGCCAGAAGGATGGAAGGCAGGGTGACACTGGCGGCTGGGACAGGGACAGAGATCCGGGGAGGGTCTGCAGCACCTCTCACCCCCTAAGAGGAAGGAGAAAAGGCCAGGGGCCATGTTTATCACCATATGGGGTGATGGCCAGAAATCCTTCCTTGAGCAAATAGATTTCAACGGGCAGCTACCATGTGATGTCCGTCGGGCCGGGTGCTGGGGTCAGGGGTGTAGGGAAGCCCCCCCGGTCCTAGACCCACAGGCTCCCGGCACCGGCTCCACAGCCCCGTCAGGGAGGCAAGCCCAAGACCACGGAGATGATAGCTAGACAGGACGGGACTAACAACAGCAAGCGCAAAGCACCTGCTGTGTGCCAGGCTCCGTTTTAGGCACCCGGCAGCTAGGAATTCATTCCCACAGCTGGCACAATATGGCAGGGCCAGAACTGGGTTCCAGGCTGTTCCCCGCCAGCCCTCCGGAGCAAGGCTGACACCGTCACCTCTAACAACCCCTGCTCCCCTTGGAGAGCTCTCTGCAGTGTCCCTGCTCTATGGAACCTTCCCGGATGCCGTTTCCCCCTGGGCGTAGCTCCCACAGAGCCCGTGTCACAGTGCAGACTCATCCGGGCCTAGATGGCTCGTCCCCATACAAAGTCCACATGGACGGGAGGGACATTTATCTCGGTCTCCCCCAGGGCATAATGGAGGGCATGGCACAGACTAAGGATTAGGCGGAGCCTTATCCCTTGAGGGGTTAGGACCCTTACTGGGGTAAGCATTTCACAGTTGCCCGGCAAGCCCATATGCGCGGTTTGGTATATGCAACTCTAAACAGTCATGTACATGCATAAATGGGTGTACTAATATGTAGTATACAAGAAAGACTCCATAGTCAAGTGCATTTTTATAGTTTTTTTTTAATGAAAAACATCGAGCGTTTATGCATATAGTGAAAAGCACGCGAGAGAAGCATCACTGTAAATGCTTGATAGAAGAAGGTTTCAATCACTGAAGGAACAAAGGGGTGAGTCTGCCCCATCTGCTCATCTCTCGCCTCAAACCACCCCCTTGTTGGCCTCGCGCCACCTTTCTCCTGTCCCGGAAATTTCCTGACTGGTGCTCCCCAGGCACCAAGGCACCCAGGTCGCATGTCTGGAAGGCCGTAGTTACGAGCAGCACACTCGATACAGGTTCTAGCCTCTCTGGTTGGCTGTTAAGCACCAACTGTGATGACAAGTCACCCCGCTGATCCTTGGGCACACGGGGAACCGCCTCTGGAAGGTGGACAATGCACGCGTGTGGGTGTGTGGGTGCTGGTGAAAAACTGCTTCGTTAAGGAGCAGTTCCCGAGAGGCGCGGCTGTGGGGTCCAGCAGGCAGGGCGGGCGCGGATGCCAGCAGCCCCCCATCCCTTCGGCCAAGGGGAGGGAAGGATGAGGGAGCCCAGGTGAATTTTGTGTGGAGGACTCAGACCCTGTCCCCTAGAGCGTGTGTGTGGGGAGGCTGCTGGGAAGAACTTTGGCTTCTGGCTTGATCCAACCCCATGCCAATGTGTAATCTTCCTAAAAGCTAATCATCTTTCTAAAAGAAAACTTTTAAGAATTTGGAAATTTGGGGGCTCCTGGGTGGCTCAGTCAGTTGAAGCATCCGACTTCCGCTCAGGTTGTGATCTCGCGGTTCGTGGGTTCGAGCCCTGCGTCAGGCTTTGTGCTGACAGCTCAGAGCCTGGAGCCTGTTTCAGATTCTGTGTCTCCTTCTCTCTCTGCCCCTCCCCTGCACACACACACACACACACTGTCTCTCTCTCTCTCTCTCTCTTTCAAAAATAAAATAAACTGTAGAAAAAAAGTTTTTAAATAAAAGAAATTGGAAATTTTGGTCTCATCCCTCCCAAAATAAATGTAGACTCCTTTGAAGGAAGGGTGAGCTCCCCACCAGCAAGGCCCCCCACCCCCGCGCCCCAGGGAGAATCACCTCCTTGCCTTTCAGAGCCCCAAACGGGTCAGTCCTGGAAGTCTGTCACTGACCCAGAGCAGAGGGCCCAGCTCAACCCCAGCGCCAGAGCAAGGAGTAAATGGCCTGGAATGGAGGGCAGGATGCTGGTGCTGCCCCCTCTCTCTCCCTTTGATCTCCCCTCTATTTCTCTCCCTCCCTGTCTGCCTGACTCCCCCTGCTTCCTTCCACGGTCTCTCTCCATTTCCCCCTGCTCCTCTCTGACTCTGTCTCTTTCTCTCTGACTGTCTCTATCTCTCACTGTCTCTGTCCTTCTCCATCTCACCCTCTCTGGAGGATGCTCTGTGGGATCATGCCAAGCCCAAAGGGCAGGTCAGGGCCACCCTGCGGGGACCCGTACAGACAGCCATTAACGGGTCACTTCTGCCTCCAGCCAGGAAAGCACCAAAGCCCAGGAAAGGCGAGGACTTCAGTCCCTGGACACGTGGGCAGCTCAGCCGCGGCTGACGACCCAGAGCGGAACCAGCCGGTCAAAGGGCTGCAGACGTGCCCCAGGGCACCAGGGACAGCTGGGGTGGGGTTCTGGGCTGGGCAGGCCTGCATCGCAGCCCAGTTTGGACTTCCGGGCAGCGGGAAACCCCTGCACAGGGACAACCTGGGCAGGTGTGGCCACAGCCCTGGGAGTGAGGATGCCGATCTGATCTCCGTGAGGCCAAAAGCAAAGGTCTCAAACCCACCAGCCCTCGGGCCACGTAGGCCACCCCTCCCCACCCTCCGGCAGCAGCGCAGCGGCTTTTAAAATATGAATCTACGTTTTTAAAGTGCTAAATCTCACATTTAAAAACACACCTGAGTCTTCTGTTGAGGACCTGGCCGCTCTGGATATGACCTGGCTGCAGTGGCCCTGGAGGACTGTCGCGCGCTCCCCTGTCCTGCTGGCTGGTCGTCCGTCCGTGAGCCTGATGCCTCCTTACAGTTACCTGCCGGGCTCTGTAAGCTTACAAGTATGAGGCCTCGGACAGCAGAGACCTTCTCTGAGCAGGAGTAGAGGCCCGCGTGCTGCCACTAACTTATCCTGTGACGCAGAGCAAGGAGTACCTGCTCTCTGTGCCTCAGCTTTCCCATCTGTGAAACGGGAGGTTGGATGAGCCCCAGCAGTAAGATGCAGAAAGACTTAGCGTTAGGAGCATCCGATGAAAGATACCCTCCGCCTAGAGAAAAGGACCTTGCGTAGAAGTGCCTGTGATTTGAGAAGATCGCATGCCTCTCCCCGTGGGGGCCATGGATCCCGCGCTTGGAACCTCTGTTGAGCACCGAGGTCCCTTCCCCCCTCTGCCTTAGCCAACTGAGTCCAGGCCCACCCACCCTCTGGGACCAGACAGGCCGGGCCACCCCCTCTTTGAATGAGCCAGGACTCTCCCCTCCCCAGCCAGGCGGGCAGCTGCCCCTCCATGTGCAGAAGGGGTCCAGGCTGGATTAGCATAACGCGCTCCGGGAGGTAAAGGCCACCAGGCGGCCCCTGTGTGCAGCACCCGCCTTTGTCCGGGCCTGAGGACGGGGTAGGACGTGCCCCGGGCAGCTCTACACTTTTGACTGCCAGATGAAAGGGGGCGACATAAAGAGGCTGCCTGGGCCGAGCATGGGGGTGCTTTGTGTCCCTCCAGACGGACTTACAGACGTCTGCGAACCGTCAATTACAGCTGAATAAAGACGTATGCGCGGTCCAGACGCGCCTCCTTTCAGCTGGGGAGGTGTTTCCAGGCTGGGCCTGGGATGTCTTTGGCAACCTAATTTGGCAATTGTGACTCTATAAGCAGCCGGGGCGAGGGGGCGGGGGACAAGCCGAGGCAGCCGGACCCAGCTCTGGGAGATGTCCTGGAATGTGGGGTGGGGGCAGGGAGAGAATGGAGCAGCTCACCTCCCTTCCCTTCTCCTCCAGGCCAGGCCATTTCCCGGGGATGGGGACAATCTAGGAGCCATGTGGTCCCTCCACATCAGTCAGGCTCCCTTCCCAGGGCTTCGGCCGTGCCCAGGCGGCCCAGGGCCCCTGGCGGGTACTGGCCAGGATTAGGGTTCACTGGTCCTTTCTCCTCTTGGGCTGCTGTGATGTGTTGTTGAGGAAATGGCATTGAGAGAGCCTGAGGTTCAAGTCCCAGGGCCACCAGTGATGCTGACCCCATTCCCTGACACCGCCGAGCTCCCGGGCCAACCTGGGAACCACCGCGCTCACGCTCTTGCCGTGTGGGGTGAGTATACCTGTAAGCTCTGTCCCATTGGCTGGTTGGCTATAGGTTCCCTGCAGCCAAAACCAACCTAGTTTGACTCCATAGCACAGGCCGGGGCCCATATTCCTGGCCTTGCTCTTTCAGAGGGACAAAGAGCTTGTGCCCCTCAGAGCCACCTTGGAAGGGGGCGACCTCACGGTGGGGTGTGAGGACATGGGACAGAGCAATGGTTCTGGGCTCAGTGAGCTGGGCTGCCCCTTCTCTGAGGGTCGTGGCCCCCGGGGTGCCCTTGCCCTAGGAAACCTCATCCCCGGGGCGTCTCATGGAGCAAAGCCATTTCCTGAGGACCCCCCCATGCTCCCTGGGACCCCTGTCCTGAAACTTGCCCAGCAGAGCCGGGCCACTGACCTTTTAGCCACCATATGTCATGTCCTGAGCAAAAGGTAGTGAGCCACCTCTTACTTACAGGGACAAGGAACAGAAACGGCCCTAATAACGACCCTTCTGCTTACTGAGCACCTATTGTGCACCTGACCCCAGACGAGGTGTGTTTATGCACAGACACCTGGGAAAGCCCAGCTGAGGGGTGGCCCCCCTCGGTGGCGTGGGGACAGGCACAGCTGCCCAGTGCAATCCTGGTCCTGCCACTTACCCGCCAGCAGACCTTAGCAAGCCAAGTTGACTTCGGTGCCTGAGTTCCCAGACCTGCCAACGTTCAGGACACATCCTAGTACCGCACCTGGCTTCCCGGGAGCCGGCGGCAGGGCTGGGATTCGAATCCCGTGGGGTCTGACTTCTGAGCTCATGGGCTATTTCCCATGGTGGGGAGCCTCCTTCCCCGCTGAGCTGCTGGCCTGGGGGAGGCGATGGCCCAGGATGGATGAGCCCAGGTCCCTTGGCTCTTCCAGCTGCCTCTCCCCACCTCCCCACTCACCACTCCTCAGTCGCTCGTTCCGGACAGTGGCAGAAGCATCTGTGACTTGTGGATTGGCCCAAGCCAGGACTGTGTGGACGTGAGACTGTGTTGTGCACCTGTGTGTGTGTGTGTGTGTGTGTGTGTGTGTGCACGTGCTGTGGACCCCTGTGGCTGGATCAGGTGCCTTGAACCACTCTGATGCTCCTATGAGTGTGGACCCACTGTGGCAGGCGTGTATATCCAAGAGAACTCATACCAACCAATGGGGTGGGTGACATTCGTCAGAGCCTGTGAGTAGGCGTGTGCCAGATCAGGGAGGGCATGTAAGATCATTCGTATTTGGGCCGCCTGGGTGGCTCTGTCGGTTAGGCGTCCAACTCTGGATTTTGGCTCGGGTCGTGATCTCACGGCTCGTGAGTTGGAGCCCCACATCCGGCTCTCTCCTCCTCTCTCTCTGCTGCTCCCCCACTTGCACACACATGTCCTCTCTCTCAAAATAAATAAATAACACTTTAAAAAAGATCATTTATATTTAGTTTTTAAAATTTTTTTCTGGATTAAAATTTTTTTATAGTTTATTTTTGAGACAGAGAGAGACAGAGCACGAGTGGGGGAGGGCAGAGAGAGAGGGAGACACAGAATCAGAAGCAGGCTCCAGGCTCTGAGCTGTCAGCACAGAGCATGACACAGGGCTTGAACCCATGAACCGTGAGATCACGACCTGAGCTAAAGTCGGACGTTTAACTGACTGAGCCACCGCTATTCTTCATTTCTTATGTATCTTTCAGAGTTTCTTTTTTTTTTTTATAAGTTTTTATTTATTTATTATTTACTTTTGAGAAAGAGAGAGAGAGTGCAAGCCGGGGGTGGCGGGGAGAGAGAGAGAGCGAGAGAGAGAGAGAGAGAGAGAGAGAGAGAGAATCTCAAGCAGGCTCCACACTGTCAGCACAGAACCCAATATGGGGCTCAAACTCATGAACCATAAGATCACGACCTGAGCCAAAATCAAGAGTCAGACGCTTAACTGACTGAACCACCCAGGCGCCCCTAACCAGTCCTCTCTTGAGGCTCCATTTGCCCCCTTTCAACCTTTCGCTTTCACAAATGTCGCTACAACAAATAACCTTGCACATCGAGTCAGTTCTCAGAAGGGTATGTGTATCTGTGCGCTAAATTCTCAGAAGGGGGGTTGCTGGGCTAAACCTCAGAGGCAATTTGTCATTTCGCCATATCTTGCCAGATTGTCCTCCGTGGGACAAGCGCCAGCGCCTACCCACGCAGCATGGCTTCTTGGATCCTAACAAGGATGGGTCACTGAGTGTTTGGATGCACGCAGCTTGGCTGGACCGGTAGTACGTGTGCCCTTCAGCCTGCCCAGCCCCGTGCACTGGTGTGGGGATCTCGCACACCACACAGGCCACACCTGTGCACGCGTGCGTCTGTTCTTGTTTTCTCTCCTGCCTTGTCCTCTGGAATAGTTACCAAGGCTGGTGGCCCCCTGCCCCCACCCCCGACCCCACACGTACACCAACCGGTTCTGCAAAATAAAGGAAGCAGTCTGCCCACATGGACTCATTCAGCAAATCCGTGAGTGCCTTGTAGGGGCCTGGCATCCTGCTATGTGCTGATTATGGTACGTGATCTTGGCCAAGCTCTTTAACCTCTGAGCCCCAGAGTCCTCTTGGGTAAGGTGAGGGGTACAGGCACAGGAGGGTTCCAAGTCCCCCACTGGCTCTAATGACGTGTCACCCCCAAATCACGTTGTCAGTCTGCGTATATATCAAAGGGAGGAAAGGCTTGGAAAACACTTCTGTGAGCTGATAGACAAATGCTAGCACAGGTTTGCAAGGATGGTTTAAAGGCAATCAACCCAGAGAGCTCTTTGGAAGCTGGTGAGGCATTTGTGTGTGTGTGTGTGTGTGTGTGTGTGTGTGTGTGTGCGCGCCCGCGCGCGCGCGCCGCCTGACTGTTCTGTGAGGTGCCCTGCGACCTCCCGCCCCCCCCCATGGAAGAGTAAAACAAGCCTGGGGGTGGCATCAGCCTGTCCTTGTTTGAAATCTCGGAGGCCCACCACTCCCTGAGTTTGTGACTGTGCACCTGCATTTGCTCCTTTGTAGAAACGGAGCACCTTCACATTTCCGTCTTCGGGAACATGAATGAGATCCTAGAACCTAGCGTGCTGGGCAAGTAGGAAGCGCTCACGGAACGTTACCTTCCCTAGGAAGCTTGTCTCCAGAGTCTACGGCGGGGGCTACCACGTCAGGGTCAAGGGTCAGGCCCCATGGCAGACCCGCTGGGTGCCCCCCAGCCAAGGTGAGCGTGGTGGAGCTGGGCCCCCACTCTCTCTGCAGGGCGTCTGGACAGGCCGGGAGGCAGCCGGTGGGGAGACAGCTGGGAAGGTTGAATTGCTCCTCGGTGGCTAGGGGGCACCTCCCTCCCCCGCCAGCGATCTGCATTTCAATGTGAGAAGGGAGGAAAGTAGGAAACTGCTCAAAGGGGTTACAATGATTAATCATTTAAAAAGCAAGATCTTAATTACAGGCCGCAATTTTTGCTATTTAAGGAGTCCATTAGTTGCCAGAAAGAAGAAGAAGAAATTATCACAGGTTATTCTCCCCCTAACGTGGAGAGGGGGTGGGGCGGCGGGGGGAGAATCAGCTGCCGCTCCAAGCTGGGGGTTGGGGGTTTGGAGGGCAGGGTCCCCCCCACCCCGGAGAGGAGGCCTGGCCAGAAGCCCCACGGGCCTGCCTGCCGTTGGGAGCAGAGAGAGAAAGATGCTTCTCAGAGGCTGTCCTTCTCTCCCCAGGTCGGTGGGGCTAGGTATGCCACCTGTGGGTGCCCCTGGGGGCCTCCTCCTGGGCGGGGCAGCTGGCAGCCAGCCCCTCCCCTGCCCCACGACACCTCGTCCCCCCCTCCCCCTGCTCAGGAAGTGGGGTTAATTACCAGGCCCTCCCCTCTGACCCCTCTGTGGGTTTTAGTCTTGTCTGGTCTCTGAGCCCCCAAGGCGTACAAAGGGGACCTTGGAGGGGGGGGGCGGCAGCCGTGCTAGGAGTCAAATCAAAACAACGGAGCCTCTTTAGCGGATTAATTACAGATCCTCAGGGGCTGAAAGACCCAGAGATCAAGTCCCCACCGCTGCCCTGTGGCCTCAGAGGGTTGCCACCAGATGTCTTCCCGCCCTGGCCACCTAGAAGCATGGGCACACGCCTCCCCTCTGAGGAAGGCACGGCCGTCCTGGCCCCAGGTCCGGGTCTGGGCTCCAGGCCTCCTCCCGGAGCCCTGGCCAGCAGCTCCTGAATCCCAGAAAACAGCCCTGGCGACCAAGGGGCCCCACGAGAACATGGCCAGCTGCCGGAATCCAGAGCCCAAATCCAGACGGTAGCGGGTGCCTGGCGCTCAAGTGCCTTGGAAATGCATACCTCAGGTGAGTCACAAATGGGAAGTGTGAGCTGGATCCGGGCCCCAGACTCTCCTTCTTCCTATGACACCATATGTTTAAAACAAGCTTGCAAGCAAGTTGCAATGTTGACCAGCCTGCCCCAAGAAAAGGTATTCCCTGCCAAGCCGGCTTCATATGAGGAGTAAAATAAATGAAATCATTTCTATAAACAGTCCCCCCTGCCAGACTGATTAAATGCCTCGTGTGTGTGTGTGTGTGTGTGTGTGTGTGTGTGTGTCCATCAGCCTCATCTGTTCTAACATTTGGGCCCCCAGAGGGCAGGCTGCTAAATCGGATTGAATGATAATCCCAGGGATTTCTGAGGGAGGGTGGGAGGAGACCCACGCCACAGATTCGCAATATGGGTTTGAATTCAAAATAAGCAAACTGAGTTGGGGGTGATGCTACCCTGGCTCTGGGTCTCCTCCATCCTGAGACCCCTCCCCCACCCCACAGGGAGGGAAGCTGGTCTCTTTAATCAGCAGGGTCCCTGCTTCCTGGGGGTGAGCGTACAGACCCTCCCCCACCTTCTCCCCATCTCCACCCCTGTTCCATTGCTGATTAATTGCAGTTAGGCACCCAAAACAGTCTGGACCATTCTTTCTTTCTTTCTTTCTTTTTTTAACATTTATTTTTGAGAGAGAGAGAGAGAGCACACATGGGGAAGGAACAGTGAGAGAGGGAGACACAGAATCCGAAGCAGGTTCCAGGCTCTGAGCTGTCAGTGGAAGCCAGACGCGGGTCTCAAACCCACAAACTGTGAGATCATGACTTGAGCCGAAGTCGGATGCTTAACTGACTGAGCCACCCAGGCGCCCCTGGACCACCTTATTTCTGCTGCAGGCTCTTATCATGGTGCTGCCTCGAAGCCACAGTAATCAGCAGCGTTCAATGTGTCACTGTCCTGTCGCTATTTACTTAGACCAGGAAATGGCAAATGTGATGGAAATAAAGAACTTTAGTTTCTGTCTGGTTCTTTCCAAGAGCCGGTGTTGGAGGCCCGGGAGGAGGCCTGGCATCCGGAAGCCACCGCTGTGAGTGATGTACTCAGACCCTGGGCAAGATCAGGGATCATAGCTCAGGGCCTAGTGGGTTCACCACCACACACGAGTCACCACTCAGAGTCCTCGTGGGCCAGGGGAGGCAGACCCTACCCTGCCCGCCTCAGAGACCCGTGGAATGTCCACGCCTGGAAGAGTTAGTTGTCTAACCTCAGCGAATCCTGGAGGGCGGTCGGTACTGGGCCCCATCCTGTTGCTGGCCCGGAAAAGCCCACGGGAAAACTAGGAAGGGGTTCTCCCTCTGAGCAAATGCAGTCCTTGCAGGCAAAGAGCTTAGAGATCTGGGGGCTGGGTTTTCACGCCCTTGGCCTCTGGGTGTTCATGTGAAGTCCTGAAACAGGCAGATTATTCTCTTATACGTGGGGTAGTGGTGCTTCCGGTTCTAGTGCGCACAGCGACCAGGGGCCTAAAACCCATTGTCTTAGTCTCCTAGGTCGGCCCCCTGGAAAGCTGCCAACTCATCCCCACAGAGACTTGGGGGGTGGGGCGTCAGGACCAGCCAGGAAAAGGAGCAGGTGACCCCCGACAGCCCAAGCACCCCTGTCTCCAGCAATCTGGGGAGCTCCAGACCCTTCACAAGGGGGCAGCAGGAGCCAGAGAGAGGCAGGGAGCTTTTGCTAACACTAAACTCTGTCTTCTGTTTGCGGGAAGTTTTATCACCATCAAAGCACATTCACCCCCAGGATTTTGTCTGAGCCTCTCAAACCAGTATGTGGGGACCCAGGGCAGGTCTGCAGAGTCCCGTCTGTGGATGTGGCCCAGAAGCTGGGAGAACGAGACTCACATGTCTCCTACCTGATGAAACTGCGGCTAGGCTAGATCTGGGAGCCTCCAGAGCTGGGACACAGTCCCTGATCGGATCAGGGACCCGGTGCCCTTTGTGGTGAGAGAAGCGCCCCAGACCGCCCTGCCTAGCCATGCAGATCCTGGAGGCTCGTTCACTAGTTCCTTCAACTCACATTGTCCCCGAGGCAGCGCATGGGATAGAAGACTCAGACAGATCCCTTAGCAGGAAAGTGCCTAACTACCCTGGACCTCAGTTTCTTCGCCTGTGGAATGGGTTCAATAATAGCATTTATTGTTATTAGTAATCAAATCCAAAGGCTCATTGTGAAGACGCACCGAGGAGTTGTGTGTAACATATTTTGCACAGTACCTGGTACACAGGAAGCACTGGATCACTCCAGTCAATCACTCATGTAAACAGTAGCAATTTGTGTTATGGGCCTGGGCGCACAGGCTCCTCCCCTCCAGAAGCTTTGTGTTCATTGAGGCAGAGACAGCCGCATTGGGTGACAGTGCAGGGAGGTGAGGCCGTATGTACACTGGGGAGCTTTGCAGGGGCAGCCAGCCCAGCCAAGGGGGCCATGGAAGCCTGCATGCGCAGGAGCGGTCTAGGCCAAGGGGGCGGGACTGTGTCCCATCAGAAGAAAGAGCAGGTGCAAGGCGGGTCCACTCAGGAACTGCGACTGCTCGGGGCAAGCGGAGGGAGGGGGGAGGAGGAGGCCAGCTCCTAGGAAGCCTGTGTGAGCCCCACTGGGGAGCCTGGCCTCGGGCATCCGAGGATGGGCACAGGTGAGTTCAGAGAATGGGAAGGTAGGAGGGAGAAGTGCCGTGAAGAGACGGGACAGTCCCAAGGGAGGAGGAGACAAACCAGGCTAGCAGCACCGCCCAGCTCTGGGGTGCACAAGTCCGGCTGCTCTCAGGATGGGGAGGTCAGGTGTTAGGGACAGGGGTCCTCTCTTCATTCAAATGGAGGTGCCAAATCAGGTAGCTCTGGTGCCGCAGGGAGCCCCCGTGAGCACTCCCTCTGGACCTGAGCCCCTGTCCTGAGAAGGAGGGTCCCCCAGCCTCCCCACAGCATCCTTCTAGACGCTGAGCCCTCTTGGGCTGGCGACCCAGTGTGGGACAAGGGGAGCCCCTGGGGGCCCTCTCTGAATCCTCTCCTCTACGTGCCAAAAGATCTGATTGCCTATATTCTGCTGTGTCAACTCCCAAAAGTCCCTTCTCCTATCTGGGCCTCAGTTTTCTCATCTGTGAAATGGATCAGTTTCCTTCCACCCCTCAATTCCTGGTGTTTACACCCATTTAGTCTGGGTGCTCAGCGGGCCAGCAATGGGGGCTCCCTGCTGCCTTAACCGGCCACACTCGGGGGGGGGGGTGGCTGTGACCAACATGTGCAGGGGAGGGGCAAGAACCTGGTTGCTGACCAAGCGCCACTCCCAAAGCTGCCCTCTGGCCCCAAACTGGCTCAGCCAGGGTCGGGCCCTCTTTAGGGCAGGCAAGAGGCTCCAGCTTGGTGCCTTTCCTCAGCTGGGGGGTAGCCCCTGTCCTCCCACGTGGGACAGCCCTGTTTCTGCTCCGAGGGACAGCCGGGGGTTGGGGATGGGGGATGTCTCTGGCTGCCTGCCTCTCTCCCTCCCGGATTCATCCCCACAGCTGTGTCTGCACTCGCACCCCTGCCCTGGGCTTTTGTTAGTGATGAATTCATGTGACATCTCAGAGGGAGGGCTCCTGGGTGGGCGGTGGGCGGGCCGACGGGAGGGGGAGATTCTCCAGGCCCCCCACCCCCATTCTCCCAGGCTGCTCTTCTGTCCTCATTTGCAGGGCCTGAGTGAGCAGGACAGAGTCCCAGAGATGAAGTGATGGCGGCATCTGGGGGAAGAGCAAGGTGTGTGGCCAGGCCACAGGACTGGCTGGCAGAGGACGGTCAGGTATAATACACAGGCCCCCTGGGGCTTCAAGCAGCCTCTCGGGAGTCGGTGACCAATGAGTCCTGAGCAGGAGGGAGTTAGAGCAAATGATCCTAACAGATCTCACCAACGGTCAGAGCTGGTGCAGCCTTGGGCTGAATCTATATTCTCCCACTTCCTAGCTGTGTGACCTTGCACACGTCACTGGACTTCTCAATGTTTCAGTTCTCTGGTGCAAAATAGAAGGAAACAGTGGTAGCTCTTCTCAAGGGATCCTATCATGGAATAGGTATAAAGTACCTAGCATAGCACCTAACGTCCAGTAGGTGCTCAGTAAATGGTGCTGAGATTATTTTTATTCCCACGGACAGGTGGCCACATAGTACGGTAGCGCGCTGGGTCTTGTGACTGTGGGCAAGCTGCATCCCCTCTCTGAGCCATCTGCAAAATGAAAGGCTTGGTGGAGGAAGCCCAAGACCTCCTTCTGGCACGAGCTTTTTGATTTGGGGACACTCTGGGTTGATGACGGGGAGGCCGTGCTCACTGCATCATTTGTATGAGCTTCGAGTCCTGGGCCCCTGGAGAGGCTTCGACGAGGGAGGGGAAGAAGGGGGAGTCAGGGGGCGTTAGGGGAAGGACCGGAAAGGGAAGGGAAGGGAAAACAGAAGAAGAAGAAAGAGATGAGAAGCAGGAGGAAGGAAAGAAAGATGGATGAGTGGAAGGGAAGGCAGAGGAGGGGGGAAGGGGGAGGGGGAGGGAGGCAGGAGATGGGAAGAGGCAGAATGAGAGGGAAGACCCACCCAGCTGGTCTGCTGCAGTCTCTGCCGGGGAAAGCAGTCCCCGAGAGGGTCCCAGCAATCCCTGAGGGACAGGCTTCGGGTCTGTTACAGGTGGGGTAAGGTGGCTCTCCTTCGAGGGCTGATGTCCAGAGCTTGACCCCTGGAAGCAGGGATGACCTTCTGGGTTCCAGAAATGGAGCCCTAGACCTTGGGTGACTGCTTCCCCCCGACCCCAAGTTAAACAGTTTGGGTGAGAACCATTGGCCAATAGATGAGCCATTATTTCCTCCACGGGCACGTGCCGGGTGTTGTGTGAGCCCAGAGGCAGCTCCCTCTGTCCCTGGTGAGGGGCTGGCATCAAGACAAGGGCAAAGGGCTTTTCTGTCTCTTTCCTGGAAGGACCAGAACTTCCCCCACTCAGCGAGGGTGGCCACTCCCAGGGCATCACCGGAGCTGGGTTGTCTGGGCAGATGGCGGGGGGGGGGTGGCTCACAGCAGCCAGCCCTGAAGCAGCCTCTGGGACCTTGGCCGCATACTTCATCCCTGGTTGGCATTCCTGCCCTCTTTCCTGAAGAACGGTTAGAAGCACAGGCTAAGGAGTCCGACATCCCTGGCCTTGAATTCCACTTAAGAGCTGTGAGACCTTGAAAAAGTTACTCACTCCTCTCGGCCTTAGTTTCTACAGCAAGGGTAACAGCAGAACGCTGTGATGTGGGGACAGGGCTTGGCAGACCAGCTCAGAAAAGGCTAAGGAGGAGGGAGAGGCAGTGGGAAAGATCTCCTTCTTTCTTCCCTTCTCCATTCATGGTAGAAGGAGTGTGGGGCCAGCTGAGGGCAAAGTACAGGCAAACAGCACGCCCCGCCCAGGGTGGGATACGTGTGATATTCCTCGGATGCTCCTGGCTGCCCCAACACAGGAGAAAGAGATGATAGAGATCACAGTCATACAGGACAGGAATCTCCTTCACTCTACGGATACACTGCAAGAAAAAGGCAATTTTATCCACAGCCTAATCTCCAGAAACCTATAGGCTCCATTTCTTGGAGCCCTAATAATCACCTTCATCAAGATGTAAGGGGGTTTAGGTGCCTGCCATGGCGATGTGGGAAACAAAGGCAAATGAAAAATTAAATTTCCTTACTGTCTGCATCCCACTGACAGCCTTGAAATAGGCAGTGACCTCCCTCTAGAAGCTCAGCTGCCTCGATGATGACACTTTGCTGGGGGCAAAGGGAATCTTGGCTTAACATGATCCTGACCCCCCAGGATCCTGGGAGTCTCCTTAAATACATAAACATTCCTTTGGAAACTTCCTTTATCTCAACGTCCCCCCCTACCCCGGCCCCACACCGACCCAAGATACATGTTGGCAATCAGACTCCAGGCTTATGACCCCCTGATACTTATCTGAAGGGTCTCGTGACTGAGGTTTTACTAACCAGTAATAAGTGATGTTTTCTTAATAGCAGCGAGCCCCTCAAGGTCCTGGAAACCTTCCTTCCAAACTTTCTTAGAGACTTACACCATCCTTAATCCCCTCCCAACCTGAAGGTATGTAAGCAGGCACTCTTCACATCCCCAGTGCAGCTCTCGCTGTCCACGATCCTGTCCCTGTGCTTTAATAAAATCGCCTTTGCACCAAAGACGTCTTCAAGAATTCTTTCTCGACCATTGGCTCCAAACCCCACCATCACCCCAAGACCCCGTCAGTAGGAGCAAAGACCGTGCAGCCGCATCTCCCTTTACCTCATTTCCAGCTGCCTCGTCAGGTGGCCTTTGCTCAGTCCACCCTAGGCTGCCTGCACGCCAGCAACCCCACCCCCACCCCCAAAGGCGATGCAACAGGTGAGTGGAGCACAGGGCATCTTCCTGGAGCTCCGCCACCCCCAGAGTTTAGCACCTGCTGTGTGTGGCCAAGGAAGAGCAATGGAAAAGCAGTGAGCAGGTGTGAATGCGTGAATGGCCCCATGGGGGGGGGCTGGGGGGTGCGGGGGACGGGGCAGAGGAGCTGATGTGAGCTGGAGGAGCAGGCCTTGGGCTCAGAAGTAGAAGGTCTGGGTCTCGGGCTGCCTAGGAGGGGCAGGAGGCTGCCTTCATGAGGAGCCTGGGAAACCGTCTCCCTGCCGGGCCACAGGCAGGGGTGGGAAGTCAGGGCCCGCAGTGGCTTTGTACCCTACACAATTGCAGCCACTCTTCTGGATAAAGGGGCAAACAAAGGGGCCTTCGGAAGTGGCCACGCTGCTCAGCACCCGGGGAGGCCCCAGAAAGCCAGCTCTCCCAGCCGCCCACCCAGGCATCCTCCCAGCACGCCCCCCACCGCCCCACCCCAGGGGGCCAGCTGGGCCCCAGCCACCCACAGCCACCCACAGCCGGGCAGCTGTGCGGGGGGGCTGAGGGAACCTGCCCCCCCCCCCACTGCCCAGAGGGAAAGTACCTGAAGAGCGCCCCAGGGGTCGGGTGGGGGAAATGCTGCTTTCTCACTTTCCAGGACAGCAATGGGAGCTGGTGGGTGATGAGAGAGGCCTCCGGCCTCCCTCCCTCCCGTGAGACAGGGGTCTCCCGAGGGAACAGGGCGCAGCTCCAGGACACTAGACAGAGCTCCCCTTCTGAACCAGTCCGCCACGGGCCAGCCAGTCAGTCGTATCTATGAGACTCTCCGGCTGGGGGCCCAGTACCAGTAGGGGGTGGTGGTAGAAGGAACAATCCAGAAGTACCCGGACTGGGGAGTCAGCAGGCCTGGGCTCTGCAGCTCCGGCTCTGTGATCTCAGCAGGACTTCACAGCCCACTGGGCCTCGGTTTGTTCATCTCTAAATAGGGCTTGAATAGGAACAGCGCTTGCAGGGGTGGGCATTGCATGAGGCGGTGGGCATCGGCCCTGACACATCAGCTCTGTTCTGTAAACAGCATTTCGTGTATTTCTCAGGCCGTTTGAGTGTCCCAAAGTCTTTTATTTTTAATTTTTTTTAATGTTTTATTTATTTCTGAGAGAGAGAGAGAGAGAGAGAGACAGCGTGAGCAGGGGAGGGGCAGAGAGACAGGGAGACACAGAATCCAAAGCAGTCTCCAGGCTCTGAGCTAGCGGTCAGCACAGAGCCCAATGTGGGGCTCGAACCCACGAACCATGAGATCATGACCTGAGCTGAAGTCGGACGCTTAACCGACTGAGCCACCCGGGCGCCCCTGAGTATCCCAAATTCATTGTGTCCAAAACTGGTGCTGAGACAAAGGCTCCCAGGTCCTAGTGAACGCGGGGCTGGGGTGATGGGCACTGAGGGCTCCTGACGCAGTATCCATCTTTTTAAAGGAAGTTGGGGTCTTTTTGGCATTCCTTTAGACTTACAGAACAGTTGCTGATAGCACAGAGCTCTGGCATACCCTTTACTCATTCCTCAAACATTTACGTCTTCTATAACCATGGTACATCTGTCAAAATCAACAAGGTGATGTTTGTAGAATACAGTCACCCCCCTTTATCCACAGGGGTGCATACCAAGATCCCCAGTGGATGCTTGAAACCACGGGATGGGATGAACCTATACATACTATGTTTTTCCTATACATACATTCCTATGATAGGTTTTAATTTATAAACGAGGCATGGTAAGAGATTAATGCAATAACTACTAATAAAATACAATGACTATAGCAAAACACTGTAATAAGAGTTATGTGAATGTGGTCTGTCTTTCTCCAAATGTCTATACTCACCCTTCTTCTTTGATAATGTGAGAGGATATGACGCCCATATGAGCAGAAGAAGGGAGGGGAGTGACGTAGGCCCCGGGACGTAGCGTTGGGCTACTGCTGGCCTCCTGATGATGTGTCAGAGAGGCTCATCTGCTGGGGACCGTGGTTGACCCCCAGTAACTGAAACGGTGGAAAGTAAAACCACTGCTAAGAGGCAAAGACGATGCCATGGACTAAACGCCAGATGTATTTGATTTCACCAGTGTCTCCAGTAATGTCCTCTGTTCCAGGGTCCAGTCGGGGGGTGCCATGTTGCCTTCAGCCACCTGACTTATAATGGACGAAAGAAGTGTCATTCTTCATCAGCTTCACGGACTCCCCAAAGGCAGAGCTCTCAACAAAGCTGTGTCCCTGTAGGCCCAGGACCCACACGAGCCATCCTGTTGAAGCATCGCGTCTCCCCCACCAGGAAGCGGGTTTGCTGAGCTCCTTAGCTCACGGGGGAGCAGAGCTCTGGATTAGTGAAGGACTTTGGTGGCTTCTTGCCGGCTTGGAAGTCCACGGGGAGAATGTCAACGCGGTGCTGGACCACGCAGATGGGCACTGGGGCCCCCAAGGCCTCTGAGAGGCCCTGTGATCCTGCTGCCTGGTGCACACACGCCTCCTCAGCCCTACGTCAGGCCTTCTGTAGTTCAGAGGGTGGTTCCGCATCTGGATGTCTTTCCGGCTACCCCTGGGACTTGAATGAGGACCAGAAGTCCCTGCCCTTTCCTTAAGGCCACACCTGTGATTCCACCCTCAGAGCCGGTCGTTGGGCCCGACTGTGGGCACCTCTGAATCACAGCCCACCCTGGGAGCGAAGACTTGGCCGGGTCCCCAAAAGCAGTGGAGAGAAGGCCCTGTTGGCTCGGGTAAGGATGGGACAATACCTTCTTTTTTCCGGCAGCTGGCAGAGCCTTCCAGGCCCTGGGCTTCTGAATGCCCATTGGAACCAGACACGGGACTCTGTTCCCCGGGCAGCCCCATGCCAGGCCTATCACCGCCCAGAGAGAAGGAGCCTTTCTTCCCTGTTGGCCAAAGCCAAGGCTCCCAAAAGAGCATCAGCGGCAAGGGGGGGCTGACCTTTGTTCAGGAAACAGGTTTCCCACCAGCCTTGCCCAACCTCCCCTTGGGAACCTCGGAGCTGGAGAGGGAAGTGTGTCACCCCCTTTGTGGGTCAGGCCTGCACCTTCTTGACTTTAAACTACAAATATTCCCAGCCCCGCTTGGCTCCCTGCCCCCACACCTCCCTACCTCCTCACCGACTGCTCTGAAGCCCTTTCATGGGGCTCAGCCTGTGGGCCCTTGAGAGGGGCTGCACGGAAGGCTGTGCAGGGCTGTGCGCGGCGGAGGGAGAGATTCTAGCCAGTGTCACCGCATCTACTTTGAAGGTAGTGGAGCTGAGACCCAGAGAGGGGACTGATCTGCCCCGGGGTGAGGCACGGATACCGCCTTCAGCACTGAGGTCTCCTGTGCTCCAGGACTCACACCCTTAGCTCCACATAAGGCCTGGACCGGGGTAGCATAGACCAAGAGGCTGTGTCACTGCCAGGGTCATTCCTATCCACTCCTGTTGGCCCAGTTTGGGATCCGTGGATGAGCAGGTGCGGGGTTAGCTGGGACTTTTGTACGGACTGGGAATCCCTGGGAAGACGGTCTCAGACAAAAAGAGAGGGAACACGGAAGGAGTTGGTGTGCCTACTACACACACCATAGACACACACAGAAACACTAAGACTCTTCCCCACCCAGATCCGAAGATGGAGATGCAAAGATGAACACTCACGAAGGAGCGCACAGGAAACAGTGTTGGAGCCTCATCTCGGCCACTGGGATGGGGGCCTGATCACCTCGTTAATCCTTACACAAGAGACCGCAGACACACAAATATACAAAGAGACATAAACACACAAAGACACACGTACACAATGGAAAAGCAAAGACAAATACCTCACAGACAAGGACAAACACCACAGACCCGCAAAGATAAATCTGCCAATGGTGTCCTAGGGGACCCAGCCTGGGGGCAGGCGAGTACCCCGTCCACAGAGAATTTAAAGACAGTAATAAAACTCACCTTCCGATTGTTTTTTTTGCTATCACTTGTGCTGATAATTCTTTAGCCAGGTCAGCAATAAGATACCCTTCCCCCTCCCAAAATTATTTTGTTGATTCTAACCTGTTAGGGTTTTTTTTTTTCATATTATATCATAATATTTTCATTTCATTCATTCATCTCATTGTGGTAAAATAGAGATAACAAATGTTACCATTTTAACCATTTTGGGGTATTTTTTATTGGGGATATTTTATATGTTTATTATTTATTATTGAGAGAGACAGAGCACAAACAGGGGAGGATTATAGAGAGAGGGAGACACAGAATCTGAAGCAGGCTCCAGGCTCTGAGCTGTCAGCACAGAGCCCGATGCGGGGCTCAAACTCATGAACCCTGAGATCATGACCTGAGCCAAAGTCGGATGTTTAACTGACTGAGCCACCCAGGCGCCCCTATTGGGGATATTTTAACCATTTTTAAGTGGACAGCTCAGTGGCATTCAGCACATCCACAATGTTGTATAACCACCACCACCACCTATTTCTAGAACTTTCTCATTGTCCCAAACATAAACTCCATACTTCTTTAACAATAACATCTATCCCTCCTGGCCCAGCCCCTGGTAACCGCTGCCTACTTTCTGTTTGCGTGAATTTGCTTATTTTAGCTTCCTCAGATAGGTGGAATCTTACAATATGGGTCCTTTTGCGTCTTAACCTGTTGGCTTTCATAATAAATATATAGAACTTAAGCCACCACATTTCTATTGTGTATCCTTTACTTAAAACCCTATTCTCTGCAGGCATTAAGTCCAGCAGCTCATACCTTCCCGCTGGTCCCCATACAGGTTCTGATGGTTAAAAGTGCCCGAATGGTCTCAGGTGTGGTTGGTCTCCAAACCCTAGCTCTGTGACAGTGAACTTGGAGAAACAGGACTTGAATTACTTAGTTTTATTTATATTTAAAATTTTAAACAGCGGTGCCTGGCTGGCTCAGTCAGTGGAGCATGCAAGTCTCGATCTCGAGGTCGAGAGTTTGAGCCCCACGTTGGGTGGAGAGATTACTCAAAAAATAAAATATTTAGGGCACCTGAGTGGCTCAGTCGGTTAAGCGTCCGACTTCGGCTCAGGTCATGATCTCACGGTTCCTGGGTTCGAGCCCCGCATCGGGCTCTGTGCTGACAGCTAGCTCAGAGCCTGGAGCCTGTTTCAGATTCTGTGTCTCCCTCTCTCTCTCTGTCCCTTCCCCGCTTGTGCTCTGTCTCTCTCAAAAATAAACAAACATTAAAACATTTTTGAAAATAATAAAATAAAATGGAAGTTTCTTCTTTTTAAATTGTTCCTATCTAATTCTAGTGTAATTGTATTCATTATTGGGACAGATCAATATATACGTATATGTCCTTCGCTTTAAAAATAATAACATAGGGGCACCTGGGTGGCTCAGTCAGTTAAGCGTCTGGCTTCAGCTCAGGTCATGATCTCACAGCTTGTGGGTTTGAGCCCCATGTCAGGCTTCTGTGCTGACAGCTCAGAGCCTGGAGCCTACTTCTGATTCTGTGTCTCCCTCTCTCTCTGCTCTTCCCCTGCTCACACTCTGTCTCTCTCTCTCCTTCAAAAATAAATAAACATTTAAAAAATAAACATAATATAAAAGCATATGTCCATTTTTCCTTTTCTGTACTATAATGGTTATTGTATTTGCAATTTTATTTCTTTTTGAAATGGCCTGAACTTATAGATGAAATTCAATAAAAAGATATTTTTGGCTCCTTGCCATCTATTTACTGCTATTCATTTCATGACTATTGAAATTACTGCCAATAATTTGTCTTATTGAAGAGAGATGGTGTTAAGTATCTGCTCAGGGTATATGCTAGCTATGCCTTGAAAACACACAACACACACACACACACACACACACACACACACACACACACACACACACACACACACACACACACACACACACACACACACACACACACACACACNCACACACACACACACACACACACACACACACACACACACACACACACACACACACACACACACACACACACACACACACACACACACACACACACTGCTAAATGCCCCAAGCCACTGATCATGGAGTGGGTAGGTCTCAGTGGACAGCAGTCCTAGTGATGGAAAGGTGGGTCACCGTCCACCCCCTCTGCCAGCTTGGGCGCCGTTCGCATCTGGGGCTCAGGGGCAAGAGACTGTCTCCGACTCAGACCCCTGGGCTCTCTGGAGCTTTCGGAACCCGCACATCCCTCGTCCCAAGGTCTCCGCCTCGTTGCACTTCCGAGGTCTACCACGAGGTGCCGCTGTGGCGAAGCGCCTGAGGGCCCCTTCCTAGCCCACTGAGCTAAGATTGCGGATCGCCCCATTTGTGCCAGGCACCTGCATGGCCCCCGGGATTCCAGATGGGTAAGTTACAGCCTCTCGTACCCAAACACCACACAGCTTGGCGGGGGAGACTCACAGGGAAGCAGACAGTGACAGTGGCCAGTGGCTGCCCTGTATGCTTCCCTGGGCAGGAGAGAGACAGCCAGTGCAGCATGCAGAGCAAGGGAAGCTGAGCCCTGAGGAACCACAGGAGCCCGGAGCAGGGGGCATGTGCTCTGATCAGAGACAGAGGTGTGCACAGGCCTGGAGGTGAGCAAGCATACTGGGGAGTCAGAAGGGCTGGCCATGGAGGGCCTTCAGTTCCAGCCTAGAGAGCTTGCTCTTTCCCATTTGGGACAAAAGGGAGCCACCCAAAGGTCTGGTTAGAAGTACACATAGAGGGGCGCCTGGGTGGCTCAGTCGGTTAAGCATCCGACTTCAGCTCAGGTCATGATCTCACAGTTCATGGGTTCAAGCCCCACGTTGGGCTCTGTGCTCACAGCTCAGAGCCTGGAGCCTGTTTCATATTCTGTGTCTCCCTGTCTCTCTGACCCTCACCTGCTCATGCTCTCTCTCTCTCTCTCAGAAATAAATAAAACATTAAAAAAAAAGAAGAAGTACACATAGAGGGGCACCTGCGTGGTCAGTTAGCTAAGCATCCGACTTCAGCTCAGGTCATGATCTCACGGTTTGTGAGTTCAAGGCCCACGTCAGGCTCTATGCAGATAGCTCTGAGCCTGGAGCCTGTTTCAGATTCTGTATCTCCCTCTCTCTCTGCCCTCCCCCACTCACACTCTGTCTCTCTCTCTCTCTCTCTCAAAAATAGACATTTAAAAAAAATTTTTTTAAAGGAAGTACACTTAGAAAGTACTCTTCTGCTACTGTGTTAAAAAAAAATGGAGGAGATTCCCAAAACAGAGTATGTATACACCCACTCATGAGTATTCATAGACTATATCTGCAAGATACACCACGATGAGGGACATTGGTTTCCTCTAGGGACAGGACTCCTGGCTGGGCACAAGGATGGAGGGAGACTCACACTGTGCATTTTGGTCATGTTGGATTTTGAGCCATGGATTGAATCACCTTTCTGAAAAATAAACAGAAATTATTAAATTGTAAAGTCTTTATGATTCAAAGAAAGAAAGAAACTAAGGTCACTTTGATTGTGTTGTGTAGGGTGAATTGGAGACAGACTAGAGGCAGGGAGGCCGGAAGAAGGCTGAGGCATTGGCTCAGGGGAGAGATAGAGGGGACCTGGGCCAGGCAGGGAGGCTGGGCGTGGGTGTGAGCACAGGGCGGGGACTTTCCAGCCTGGTCACAGGCACAGTGTTAAGCTTGTGAGCTTTTCTGGGGCTACAAAAATATAAGTGGCATGAAAAACAAAAGTATTGCTTCCAGATTTTTAAAAATTGTTTTAATGTTTTATTTATTTCTGAGAGAGAGAGAGAGAGAGAGAGAGAGAGAGAGAGACAGTGTGGGCAGGGGAGGGTCAGAGAGAGAGGGAGATATAGAATCTGAAACAGGCTCCAGGCTCTGAGCTGTCAGCACAGAGCCCGACGCGGGGCTTGAACCCACGAACCGTGAGATCATGACCTAAGCCAAAGTCGGACGCTTAACCAACTGAGCCACCCAGGCGCCCCTGCTTCCAGATTTTTAAAAGAAAAGTGCAAAATCCAAATCAACAAATGTTTAATAAGGTGCCGATGGAATGGAACTCCATACTAGCCAGTCACCACACAACTTCAATGTGAGTGCACCTTAATAGGCCTGATACCAGAAAAGGGATGCCCCAGGGGACCCCTATAGGACCTGCCTGCATTCAAGGGCTGAAGCCAGGCCCCAGGGAGACTCAGAAGTCACACCCAGTTCAGGAGCAGGGGCAAGAGAAGGCAGATCCCAGCAGTGGGGCTCTTTCAAGGAAGGGATATATGGTGAAACAAGGTAGGGTGTCTGCTGTGAAAGGGAAACTTGAGACCATGAAGGCCAACCCCCTCCTAGTGTAGAAGAGGAAGCTGAGCCCAGAGAGGGGCAGAGATTACCCCCAAGCCACACAGCCAGTTAGCTGCAGCACTGAGACTCACCCCACCTCCTCTTCCTCTCAGCCTTTGGTGGCCTTTACTGGGCTATTGGTGTCCTGCATGCCCCACTCCCAAAGCCACCTCTGGGGGATCCCTCAGGCCTCCTCGGGCAGAACTGTTAACCACGCATGGCTCCATAAGGAATCCCAGGTCCTGCACAGGGCTGCACCTTCCAGGGAGAAGAGTGGAGAAGGTCTTGGTAGAAGCTCTAGCACATCTGCCTGACCCAGGAAGGCTCAAGGAACCACGCGTATCACAGGACTGGGAGATGGCCTTCCCATCACAAAGTCCCCTGTCCCAGTAGCCTCCTTCACATCAACACATGAAAACCACCAGCTCATCCATCGTTAGAATCCTAACATACACAAAGTAACGATTTCCAGATTTGATTACATAACAATTAAAAACTTACATGAGGCAAAAAAAAAAAAAAAGCCTTAAATGAAGTTAAATGAACAGCGACAATTGGCAGAAAACATCAACAACATAAATAAAAGGAGGAATGGTATCTATAATATATAAAGAGTTCCAACAAATTAATTGTTTAAAAGATGAGTAACCCAACAGAAGGCAAGGGTGCTGTGAGCTAATTGCAGGGAAGGGGTTTTATATGAAAGGAGGAGGTACCCAAATCTGAGGGTCAGTGTTTTGGAAGAAGTCAGGGAAAGGAGGCTTATTCTCTCCCAGAAGGTACAGGACCAGCCTACCCTGTCCCGGCCTCTCTCTGGCTGAGAAATGTGTTTTCTGTGTCAGTCAGAAACCACACACACACACACACACACACACACACAGAGCATGTGCTAAGGAAACTTTCTCCTAAGAGCCCCTCTGTGTATCTTCTAAGATTTTTCAATCCCAGGAAGGGAACCCAGCAGTAGATCACAGGCCCTATGAGAAAAAGCTGGGCTTGAGGCCTGATGTGAACACTGGGTCACCTCCACGCTTCTTGCTTCCTGCCAGAAGAACTCGAGGCCGCCACCCCAGTCCACACCAAAGGATTCCTGGTTGGATCTGACCAGAGGTTTTCCATAGGGGCAGCCGTATCCCTACTGGGACTTCTATTTCTGTGGGACAGTTTTGTTTGTCATACTGATGGGGACACTGGAGACATTTGGTGAACTCAGGTGGGGGCTAGAATTCTTGACATTTGCGATAACAAAGCTTTGGCCTAAATCCCACAAGACTTTCAAATGTCCCACTGAATAGAGACATAGGTGAAAAATCTGAGCCTAGAATCTAATCCCACTTTTCATGTTAACAGAGAAGTTTTTTGTGCAGCTTTAATATGCATATCAAATACACACCACAGCACAACACACACTGTGTACATTGAGAAATCTTATGTTCTGTGGTGTTTAGAACCTTCACAAGAGTTGATAGGTAGGGGTGCCTGGGTGGCTCAGTTGGTTAAGCGTCTGACTTCGGCTCAGGTCATAATCTCATGGTTTGTGGGTTCAAGCCCCGCGTTGGGCTCTGTGCTGACAGCTCAGAGCCTGGAGCCTATTTCAGATTCTGCGTCTCCCTCTCGCTCTGACCCTCCCCTGCTCACGCTGTCTCTCTCTCTCTCTCAGAAATTAATAAAACATTAAAAAAAATTTTTAAAAAACAAAAAAACCCCAAGAGTTGCTAGGTAAACACAATTATGCACCAGGTGGCATTTTAGTCACCAAAACAATCTACCTGTATCCGTTTGCATCCATCACTGCCACGTTCATGAGGATTTTATATGGCAGTGAAGGTATCTAGTTGTCCTCCAAAATACTTACACCTGCACATATATCTTGACATACATATTAATTTTTTTTAATGTTTATTCATTTTTTGATAGAGAGAGAGACAGAGCATGAGCGGGCAGCGGCAGAGAGAGAGGGAGACACAGAATCCAAAGCAGGCTCCAGGCTCTGAGCTGTCAGCACGGAGCCCGATGCAGGGCTCGAACCCACAACTGAGAGATCATGACCTGAGCCTGAGTCAGATGCTTAACCGACTGAGCCATCTAGGCACCCCCATATTATTTAATTATACATTTCATTTTGTTTATTTTGTTAGGGTATTGGTTTTTTGGTCTTGGTTACTGGATTTTGGGTTTGTTTGTTTTTTTTGTTTTGTTTTGTTTTTTTGCAATTATATGCCCAAGTGAGCTTTCATTTCTACAAATTTCATTAGGAGAGTAATATTTATTATGCAAATCAGGCACCAGGCCTGATGGGATGGGGAACCACTGGTCTGGGCCAGCTGGTGCTGTCTGTCCTGATGATGACTATGAATCCATGGATTGAGAAGAGCATTTTCCTCTCATCTTCTTTGGCACAAACAAGCAGGGAGTCACATGACCCTTACGGCCACTGGATGCCACCTTGTGATCATGAAGTGGGAGTGTTTCCGAGGATAAAGCCAATGTGGAGGACAAAGATGGACAGCCTGGGTCCTCAGTGACCTCCTTGAGCCTTGATGCTACAATGTGCAAGGACACCCTTCCTCTGGACCTCCAGCTCCAGGAGGTAAGGGTTCTTATTGGGAAAGCAGCAGCAACCAACTTTTGGGTACAATGGCATGAGGGGTTTGGGTTAAAATAGCACCGAAGCCCTGGTTTGCCCTTCAGAAAGAGGGAACCCCAGTGAGCAAGGATACAGTCTCCTCTTCCTGTTGATACCAACATGGCCGTTGATGTTTCTGATCTTCTAAATGCCACCAGGACCCACGTCTCAGAAGGGACAGCAGCTGCTGGGGACTCGTGCCACAGGCTTTCCTCCACCTTTGAGAAATGTTCTCGGGACTCAAAGTGGGTCTAGCAGAAAAGCCATGAGTCTAGGTCTCCATGAGGATTTGAGATGGTCTATCCCTGGGTAAGCCAAGAGTAGACTCAATACAAGCCACCGGAAAGCCAGCTTGGCAGAACCGTGGCCTGTTACACACATCTGGAAGGGACTTGGGAATGTTCTGGTCCAGTTCCTCCGCGGATCAGGCCACATAGCATTGTTATACTATAGTAACAACCCCCACATCTTAGTGGTTTGAAGCAACATCATTTTTTTCTCATTCATGTTTATATGCCCACTGCAGGTCGGTGAGGGGCCTCTGTTCAGGACGGCACCCAGGGATGCAGGCCGAAGGGAACTCCACATTGACCCCATACTTCCATGACTGCCAAGAGCATGCCCAAATCCAGACTCGCTTCTCCTTAAAGCTGCTCCTGCAAAATGTCAGATATCCCTTCCATTTATATTTCCTCGGGCAAAACAGGTCTTGGGGCCATGGCTGTGTTCACCAGGCATGCAACAAAGGGTTGGGATATATAATCCTCCTCCAGGGAGCATCCATGAAGGGACGGACACCTAATATGTGGCAACAGTACTCCAGTGTCCCACACCTGGATTACAGTCTATGTGGCCATCCTGATTCTGCCTGGGTTCCCAGAGGAACCTTTCCATGGAAGCAGATCTGACTGTGCCTGCTCTCATTTGAGGGCCTTCAGGGGGACCCCATCCCTGACCAGATGAAGTTCAAACTGTCAGCATGGCCATCAAAGCGACGCCCCTGCCCACTTCTCCGTCTCCTCTCCCTTTATCCCCTACTTACTTCTCCATCCATACACAGCCACCAAATGCTAACCACTGTGCCAAATTCTGAGTATGAAAGCATATCAAAGACCACTCCTGTGAGCCCCTTAAGGGCCAGGACCACCTCTTGTTCACACCTAAAGACCCCCAGGTCTAGCAGCCTGCCAAGGGTTTCATACCTCAGGGCCTTTGCCTGAAGCCCTGCCATCCCCCCCCCCCCCCCCCCCCCCCCAGCAGCCTCTCACTTCCAGCCCAGCTCCTCCCTGACTTCTGCAAACTGGGCTGTGCCCCTCCTGGCCACAGAGCCAACACAGCAGCTGTGCGATGTGTCATTACAGGGCTTCCTCGTTTGTCTGTCTCCCCCAGCAGACTGTGGTCTCCTCAAAGATTACGGTGGGTAATTGCCTGTGAAAAATGGTAACAGTTTAAATGTTCAATGATAAAGAATTGTTAAATATGACACAGGCATTTGTATTCTGAAATGTTAAAAAAAAAACCATTAAAAATGATGGGTTAATACTCTTTGAATAAACAAGTCTCCTTTAGGATTCCAAACTCAAGGGGCACCTAGGTCATTCAGTCGGTTAAGTGTCCACCTTTGGTTTGGGTCATGATCTTGCAGTTGGTGAGTTTGAGCCCCCCGGTCGGGCTCTGTGCTGACAGCTCAGAGCCTGAAGCCTGCTTTGGATTCTGTGTCTCCCTCTCTCTGTGCCCCTCCCCTGTTCTCTCTCTCTTTCTCTCAAAAATAAACATTTAAAAACGTTTTAGGGGCGCCTGGGTGGCTCAGTCAGTTGAGTGTCTGACTTTGGCACAGGTCACGATCTCGTGGTTTGTGGGTTCAAGTCCCATGTCGGGCTCTGTGCTTATAGCTAGCTCAGATCCTGGAGCCTGTCTTTGGATTCTGTCTCTCCCTCTCCCTGTCCCTCCTCTGCTCGCACTGTCTCTCTCTCTCTCTCTCTCAAAAAATAAAACATAAAAAATTAAAAAAAAATTTTTAAATAAAAGGATTCTAAACTCAATACAGCTTATTCATGGCAAGAGCCTGAGTGTCCACCAAGAAGGTACTGGTCAAATGCATTAGAGTCCAGAATTGTATAGAATGCAGCTCTTAAAAAAAAGAAAAAATGAATGAGCGACACTTGGGTGGCTCAGTCGGTTAAGTGGCCAGCTCCTGATTTTGCCTCAGGTTATGATCTCAAGGTCCATGAGATCAAACCCTGCATTGGGCTCTACACTGAGGGCACAGAGCCTGCTTGAGATTCTCTCTTTCCCTCTCTCTGTCCTTCCCCTGCTCAGGAGCTTGCTCTCTCTCTCTCTCTCTCTCTCCAAACAAACAAACAAAACAAGACAGCTCTATGCATGCTGATACGGAACCATCTCCAAGATGTACTGGAAAGTGGAAAATGTGAGGTGGAAAAGAGGTGTACGGTGTGCTAACTTTGTCACACAAAATGGATGTGGGGAAGAACACGTGTGTTCCTATATATGTGTACAATATCTCTAGACAGATACAAAAGAAACTGGGGTTAGTTGTTACCTCTGAGGTGGGTAACCAATGATGGGGTCCCAGGTAGGAGACTTACCTTTGCGTCTACCCTTTGTACAGACGGAATATTTTTTACAACCTACTTAAAAAAACAAGTCAAGAAGAAAATGTAAATCCCAGCAAAGCATTCAAGATATCTTATTATCTTGAAGTCATAAATTCAGGTTTCAAAACTACAGGTACATAAGATCCCTGCTTTTGTAGAGAAAAATGTATACTGCATCCCAATGTATAGAAAAGTGTTGCATTATGCGTTATTTTAACTTGGTTTTATTTGACATTCTTCTGTTAAAAAATTTGAACAGTAAAAAAGGAAATAAACAAAAAAATATTCCCCCTCCCTCCAGTCAGCTGCCTGCAGCCTCTGCTCAGTTCTTGTCTCTCCAAAAATTTTTAATAGTCTGTAAGTCTGGGGGCGGGACTGTAAGGGATATATTTTTTTTTTTTTGGACTTTTCCAAAATTTCTATATTTTCTCAATGAGCCTATATTACTATGAAAATAGGAAAAGTAAATACACTTTTTAAGTGCTCAGAGTTAAAAGCTGTCTTGAATCTCCTTCCTTCTTTCTCCCTCCCTCCCTTTCTTCCTTCTCTAAAGAAACAGGGACCCAGGCCTCCTTTCAGATTTGAGGGTGGCATGGGAAGGGGGATAGGAAGCCTGTTGCCTTGTGGATTCTTCCAAGGGACTGAACACAGGAATTCTCTGTCTTGTCCTCCCCCAGAGAGTCTCTGGAAACGGACCCAAAAAACCAAAAGGGAGAAAAGGAAGCAAGCTGAAGAATTCCTCCTTTACAAGAGCCCAGGTTAAAAACAACAGGCCTTGTTAAAACCGCACCTTAATGAGGCTCCTTCCCAGCCTAATTGTCGCCATGGCAATGACCCCTAGCGGCCATCTTTAATTAACTCCGCGACGGAGTCACCAAATGAGCTCCTCTAGTAAATTGCCCGCCAGCCCAGGCAGTCACGCGGCCCCTCCTCTGTCCTTTGGCCTCGGGCATGGCTTTCTTCTTTACCTCCTGATTCTCCCCGGCTTGGCCAGGGGAGGGGGCAGACCCACGGTAATACACTAACAGCAGCAGTAACAGTAATACCTACTATGCTAAGCGATTTGTGTGCATTATGTCTTTTAATCTTCACAGTAATCTTATGAGGGACGTACTATTACTACCCATCTTTTTCCGATGAGGAAACTGAGGCACAGAGAGACTAAGCCAGTGGGAGGGCTGGGATTTAAACACAGACACTCTGGCTCCAGAGCCACTCTGTTAATCCCTCCCCCGGAGATGAAGTTCACGGGGGCACCTGCTTCTCTTGAGCCCAATAAAGGCCTGGAGTTTCTCATCTGCACTGTGTGACCTTGAGTCACTTACTTCACATCTCTGAGCTTGGTTTCTCATCTAGAATAGAGAACGTGATTAAAGTGGGCCAGGAGTAGGGGCAGGGGCCTGACGGCCTCATCAGTTCTGTTCAGTAATGACTCCTAACTGCACCAGAAACTTCCCGTTGTCTTCACCCTGGTGTGGCAAGATGACACTAAGGTTAAGAGATAATAAATGTGACTATCCATGCAAAGCCCTGAGCACAGGGCCTGCCCATAGTAAGTGTTCAGTGAATATTAGCTGCTCCTGTTTTCACCAAGCAGATGCCCCCCGGGAAAGGGACCTCCTCCAGGATAGAGCTAACAGTCAGGAACATGGAGGGGGGGGAAGCAGCTGGGAAGGAGGCCCAATTGCCACCAGTTTTAGAACAGGTGGGCAAGAGGCTCAGGCACCTGAGAACACACTGCAATGGCAGAGTATAGCTATCGACCAAAGGTGGCCTCCATCTTGCCCTGGTCTTGCCCATTGAGCGCGCTTGCATCAGCCTAACTAGATCAGATCAAGAGGTCCAGGGGCCAGCCACCAAGGCATATTAAAACCAGAAGGAAGCAAGTAAGATTAAGAGGCACTACCCCACTCCACACCACACACACCTCAGGGACTCTCCCTAAAAGGTGCACAAGAGATTTCTTGCCTTTCTATTCAGTTGCCCAGAACTTAGTCACATGTCCATACCTGGCTCGAAGAGAGGTTGGAAATGCACTGTTCACTGGGGGCAGCCATAGGGAAAGGGAACTGACCTGCAAGCTTTCCCACAAACCTTCAAGCCCTTCCTCATTCTGGCCACACCAGGCCGCTGACCATTCTCTAAATCAGCTATACTTTCATCACTCCATGACTTAGCCCATGCTTGGAATGCCATTTTGTCTCTTCTCCATTTAATTAGAACACCGCCTTCTCTCTAAAGGGACAGAGAGAAAGGGGTGACCAGGATAGACAGGAAAGGGTGTGCATTCAGACCCGGGCTGGGGAAGGAGTAAGCACTTTGCTGTCCAGGGTTAAAGAACAGCCTGAGCCGGGGATGTGCTCACCTTACATACGCCAGCAGGAGGCAAGCTCGGGCTACCTTTCAGCCTTTGATGATGGATTCCAATTCCTTGTCTACCCCCATCCAACAAATGAGAAGACTGAGCCTTGGAGACAGGTAGTAAGTTACCCAAAGTCACAGAGTGGCACAGTCCGGGACTCCTACCTCCCCACTGGTGTTCACGCTACACTTGCATTACTAGCCTGTAGCCTGTATATTTAGATGTTTTATGGGGCAAGGGACAGTCCTGGAGACATCATGCTAGGAGGCAGGGCTCATGCAGGTGCAGATGGGCAAGCATGTGCTCAGAGGCCTCAGTCTCTCAGCACCTCCTTTGGTAGCCCCAGGACAGCACACACATTCATGGGGCCTGGGAGCTGCACTTGACCTGGCTCTGCAGTTCCCCCAGGATGTCAGGAGGGGGCGTAGAGCACCTGAATAGAGGCCTAGGAGGCAAGGAAGCATCCAAGGAGACCACAAGAGCCCATCTTCTGTCCTCAATCCACTTCCCTACTGTGGCCGCAGGCACCTGAGAGCACAAGGTGTCTTTGTGTCCATGCCTTGTCTGCGCCCTTGGTGCTTGAGACAGAGGGCATAACCCTCCCCCTCTAGACACTGAATCCTCAGCCATTGTTCCAAAACCAGACACAGAGCTAGACAGCCTGCCTCGGCTTCTCAAGGCTGCTCATCAGGGTTGCTTGGGGACCACCCTGGTCCTAGAGGCCCCACTGGCTGTCGGGGACATGGTATACTCCCTAAGCCTAGGTCCTTGAGAGGAATGCCACTACCGTTTGCATAAATGACCAGCCAAGCAGAGCCAGACAACATTTAGAGGTATTATGGCTTTCCCACCTTGAAAAAAAAAAGGTAAAAAGAGGTGTCCATAGCTTTCTCAAGGGCAGATTGATCAAGGAAGGTGGCTCTGGAGGGCCTTGAGTTCAGGAGTATGGGCTGCCAAGGGGCATGTAGTCCAAGGCCACATGGACTCAGACTCACTGGCTGTCAGGGGGCAAAAATGTGCCTCGATGCTCCTAGCACTGGCCCCAATCTGGTCCCCACAAGGGAAGGGGCTGTGAAGTTCTGATCTCAGAAAAGTGACTGTTGAATCATTTTACTAGCTGGGACCTTGAGTTCAAATAAAGAAGAGAAAGAAAACCCCCTTAAACATTTGTACCCTGGAGATCTTATTAAGCCAAAGATTGAACCTTAGAACTGGACTTAGAACCATGTGAGAGACTGAGGGTATAGTCTGTCAACAGAGCACTTACTTGGCTGAAAATGTTTAGCCCAGTGCCTCACTACCCCTTGGGGTTCCTTTCGGCTTCCCTGAGAGCTCCCAATCCATCTTTCTCTTCCTTAGCCTGCCTGAGTTTATCAACACCAGCTACTATTTCCTCCCATTCTCTCTTGGTCTTCCTTCTAATCACCCCCCTACCCCAATTTCTTAAAAAGGACCTCTTCGGGGCGCCTGGGTGGCTTAGTCGGTTAAGCGTCCGACTTTCGCTTGGGTCATGATCTCACGGTTTGTGGGTTCGAGCCCTGCGTCAGGCTCTGTGCTGACTGCCAGCTCGGAGCCTGGAGCCTGTTTCAGTCTGTGACTCCATCTCTCTCTGACCCTCCCCTGCTCACGCTGTCTCTCTCTCCTAGAAATAAATAAAACATTTAAAAAAAAAAAAAGGACCTCTTCAAGGCTATATCTGAGGGTTCAATTCTCGATCTTATCTTAGCTGAACTGTCAACATATTGGACACTTCTGATCTCTCCTTCCTTCTTCAGACTTTCTCCCTCTGGCCTCAAGGACACTACTTTCTTTGTTCTCCTCCTAAAGACTCTCCTTCTTGATCTTCTTTACTGGATTCTCGTCATCTTCCTCCCTTCAAAATCAGAGTATCTCAGTGTTCAGGCTTTAGGACATTTTCCTTCTACACCGAATCCATAGTGATCTCATCTTGCCTCATGGTTTTACATAAGGTCTATAAGGTGACAACTCCCATGGGGACCTCTGCCCTGAATACCAGGGGCTTATATATCCTGTTGTCTATAGCACTTTCCTACCCTTCCCCCGCCAACTATCTAACAAGCCTCTCAAATTTCAAGGCCAAGCTGATATCCCCACCCCCAAAATTCTACTCCTCCATTTACTCTCCCAGTTCAGGAAAGACAAACTCCATCTTCCAGGAGCTCAAATCAACTGCCGCCGCCCCCCATCCTTGACTCTATTTTTCTTTTCACATTCCACCTCCATCCCCTCAGCAACTTGTAGCAGCTCTGTCTTCAAAATACATAAGAAATAAGCCAGTTCAGTCACCAATCACTGCCCATCCTGATAGGTGTTTAAGGTGGGAGAAGTAGGCAAGGGCCGGGTCATTGAAGGGAAGAGCTCTCCTGGATGTGGCCATAACTTTAAATTTTACTCTGAATTATATGGGAAACCATATGAAGACTTAAAATACGATGATATTTGCTTCTTGAAAAAACTACTCTGGTGCTGAGTGGGGAATGGATTAAAGGGGTGAGATGGGAAGTGGTGAGACCAGTAGGTGGGTACTGAGGTTTGAAGGGGAAATAATGATGGCACGCACTACTTTCCTTCCATGAAGAATCGTCCACCCCGATGGCCTAGGAGCCCATTTCAGAGGCGGAAAGGGGAGCCCGGGGTGTGGCTAAGCGAGCACAGTGTCCGTGACCCCAGCAGAGGGGGCTCGAGTTTCAGCACCGCTGCATGGACAGCTCCAGCCTCACCTCAGAGCCTGGGAATTCAGTCTGAGCCGGGCCCCGCCCACCCCACGCCCTAGAAGCTTGAGGCTGGGGGAGGGGCCCTGGACTAGGTTTAGGCAAATACCCTTCCCTTGGAAACCTCCGTTTGCAACCCTTTAAAACCGAGATAACAGTAATGCCTCCGCACCGCCTTGCAAGGCCGCCAAGAGGGTGCTCGGACTTTGGGAACACCAAGGAAAGAGGTTACCCAAGAGCAAGGCCCCTTAAGGGCCTCTTAAAATCGTTTCTGTCGCGGACTCTGGAGTTTATTTCCTCGACTTGGGAGAGCAAAAATGAAGTCAAATCTGCAGCAGGTTGGAGGAAGGGACCATTCAAAACCTAGTAGCGTTCCCCCTGCGAAGCCCCAGGGCCCCAGCAAGGCTCTGCGCTCTGCGTCGCGTCTCTGCAGACTGAGCTCTGGAAAACTAAGCTGTTTCTCCAAGACTTGGACAATCAGTCTGAACCGTTCCAGGCCCAGTGCAAATTTGCACTCTCTGATAGCATTGTTTCTCTTGGATGGAGTGGCACTGCACTCTGTTCCTTCCTGTCCCTGGGGTCCCCGCCACCCTAACCAAATCCCGTTTCCCTTGAGGTCTCTAAACTGGTCTGATTTTTTTTTGGAGCTCATCAGGATCCCTTCTCCTGGAGTTGGGGAGCATCACTTGGACTCTGCAGACTGAGGGACCTTGCTGTGCCAATTCAGGCTCCTGAAGGCGCAATCTTGCTGGGTCAGGGAAGACCAGTGGGGCCTCGGGATTTCTCTCTCTGAAATGACCTCTGGGTTTCAGGTCTGCAAAAAGGAGATTTCTCCCAGCTTCCCTGAGGAAAACGGAGGGAAGAGCCTGACGCTGGCCTTAGGAATACAAGCTAACCACAGCAGGAGGCCATCAGGGCATCCACAGTGGTACACACACTGCTAAACCCTGCAGCGACCCAGCTCTCTGCCAGGTCCATGAGGTCATCTCGCCACCTGTGTGGCCCTCTCTCCTACCCTTCCTCCTGCCCTTCCTCCTTGGGTGGGGAGGCCCTGGAGTCCTCTGGGAAGCTTCCCATAAGGGAGGGTCTCAGTCCTTTGTCCTGCTTTTCTCTGAAATGGGGCAGGTGGCCAGGCTTCAACACGACTGGGGCTTATGTGCACCAACCTCAAAACAATCCTGCACACAGGGACAATAAAGCAGATTCAGAAGTGGCAGCGTGGCTGGGACAAGGCTTCTTAGTGTGAATGGGAGCCAAACTCTGACCTCTGACACCCCAGTTACTTCTCTTTTTCCTTACTAGGTGACTTTGGGCAAGGCATTTTTCATTTTCTTGTTCTCAACCTCAGTTTCTCCACCTGTAAAATGGGGGGGGGGAGGGGAGAGTTCCTCCCAGGGAGACCTAACAGGAATCACTGAGGCAAAAGCAAGCCTCTTATCACAGCCCCAATAAGTGTTGTTCTGTTATGAAGATGTGGGTGCTGGGGCGCCTGGGTGGCTCAGTTAGCTAAGCATCCAACTCTTCATTTCAGCTCAGGTCATGATCTCACAGTTCGTGAGTTTGAGCCCATGCCAGGCTCTGTGCTGACAGTGCAGAGCCTGCTTGGGATTCTCTCTTCTCTCTCTGCCCCTTCTCTCCTCTCTAAAAATAAACAAACTTAAAAAAAAAAAAAAAGATGTGGGTACCTTCCTGGAAAGGGAGGGTGCCTGATAAGACTTCCCAGAATTAAGGGAGATTTCCTCCACCCCCAAGCAGTTCACGTTCTTGTATCTCTCTAGATCTCTGGGATGTCCACTGAGGATTGGGCAGATGCATTCACATACATTTTACAGATGGGAAAAGTGAGGCCCTGGAGGAGACCTGCCTTGACCAAGGTCCCGCTTCACTTCCTCAGACCAAGACTCCAGGTGAAGGGGACCTTTGCCTTCAGCTAGAGCTACCTTAGGGGCCTCTCTTCCCTCCCCTGGTCCCAGCACACCAGTTTGGGAATTTCTAAAGGGGGCTGGGGAGCAACAGCTGCTCCAGGAACCAGAGTGTTCATCTCCCCTTATATCGAGATCTCAACTCCTTCACCCGTAAGATGAGAATGACATTCTGCAGAAGAGTGTGAGGATTAAATAGGATAAAAAATGCAGCAATGTTACTCAGCACTTGGTTCTGACAGATGTCCACTGTGGGATTTACAGCCTCCCTAAAGTAGCCTACATGGCCTGGAGCCAACCATTTTGGCTCCCAATGGTTCAGAGAGGTTAAACGACCCAGCCAGTGTCACGAAGTTGGAAATGTAGTGCTCCATGACTCCAACCCAGTCTCTTTCAGAGTGTTTGGGAGGGCAGGAGCCTAGCTCCAGACGAAAAGCCATAGGCTCGGCGCCACAGGGCTGGTGAGGCTGCCTCACCTGTACCAGAGTTGCTGGCTCCCATGATCCCTGGGCCCTTGGGAACTCAGGGAGGAGAGCAGACCCATCCCAAGCGGGTCCCAGCCTGTCCAGATCCCACCACCTGACCACACGCTCACGGCGGGGGGGGATGGCAAGGAGAAACCCATCAGTGTGGTTCACTCCTCAACAGCTTTCCGATTCCTGCGTTTCCAAACTGAGACTCAAACTGGGTTTAACTAGCCACACTGATAGACTGTCAGCAGCTCTGATAGTTTACAATATCTATGAAAACAACTCTCATGTCCATACATATGTACTACCAGGGCTCTCGAATTAGCTCTTCTCTCAGCTGTGGACCCGGTACCACCTGGCAGTGGAGAAAATGTGGCACAGCCAGGAGCGGAATCAGATGTCTCTCTCAGTCAAGGCCAGTTCTGACGACTTGCTCCTACTAAGGGGTATCTGGGCTTTATCTCTTCCCAGATCTGTGCAGGGGTGGTGGGAAGGGCTGGAGGAGGGGTACGGTTTTCACTTCACTTCCAAACTGTGTTGAAGGGGGGCCCTTATTCCCATGCCTTCAGGCAACATGCAAAGTCTCCCTGTGACTCTAGGCGAGACGTACAGGGTGTCTACTCTGCGCTGAGTGCTGGGGGCTCAGTGGAGAAGCAGAATGCACGGCCCTCCCCCACCAGGACCCAAACCCGGACCAACCTGTAGCAGAAAGTCCGCCTTCACATCTACATTCATTTCAGGGCACATCACTGTTCCACCTATGCCCCCACCTTCCTGGCCTTCCTGCCGGTGCGACGTGCGACGCCGTGCAGCTCTCGGCAAGGATACTGCACACAGTAGGTGCTCTGTGGAGGGTAACTCCCTCCCGGTTCCATTGACCAGAGCGGGCTGTGCTGCGGCGCCTCGGGCTCCCCCTGCTGGTTCACGTGGTAATGACCTGAGCCTGTACCCGCGGGGAGGGAAAGCTAGAAAGCTGTTTTTAATTACAGGGGACTCTCCTACCATACCATCCTCCGCCCACCCCGACCCCATCCCCCACTTCCGTGAAAGGCACAACGAAAGAGGCTTTCAGGAAGATCTTATTTTCTGGTAGTTTTATCATAAACGCAAACAAAATGAAAAATGGACTCATTTACCCGACAAATATTTACTTTAATATTAATCACCGGGGCTAACACACCGCACTTACTTGCTGTCTGCGCGGCTCTTCTACATGTATTAGCTCATTTAACTCTCACAACAACGCTATCATGGTGCTACTGTTATTATCTCCACTTTACAGTTAAAGACACTCAGGCCCCAAGGGATGTGCCCAAGGTCAGGCAGAGCTGGTAAGCGGCGTTGAATCCGTCTCCAGAGCCCAGAGCCCCAGCCACTATTTTACACCATTGTGGTAAAACATTGTGGTAAAAAAAAAAAAAAAAAAAAGACATTGGAAGTAGCCTCAAAGCATTCCTTGTTCTCTAATTTCCCTGGGGGATTTCCCCTAGAAAAAGAAACAGACAAATGTTTTATCTAGAGAGAGATGTTGGAATTTTGCTGGTCATTTCCTGGGCGTGTGTTTGGTTGTGGGACCAGCAGTTACGAGGATAGGATGGTTTCCCTACATTTTAAAGGAGAGGTAAGGTGAAAAAATAAATTCATAAAAGCATGCAAATCACCAGCAGTTGAAGATGCCCACCCCTATCTCTTCAAAACTCTACTTCCTTCCAGCAGAGAAGAGAATGAATCTCGGTAAGATTCAGTGGCCTGTTCTGCACTCCCCCGAGAAGCCAGGAAATCAAGAAGGAATTTGACCCACCTCTGCTCTTTGACGGCCCTCCCCACCTCAAAGCGGATTGGGCACTCCCTTCGAGGGCCTTTCCTTTGTTCCTGGGGGGTGTGGAGTGGGCCCCACCCTCGCCCTTACCATGCGCCTGGGCACCGCTTTGGCAAGAAGCGCTGTACAGAGCGAGTTAGAGAGCAACCTCCCGGTTTGGAAAGAACGCCACAGTGTGGAAGGCACGGGCTCACTCCAGAAGCCTAAGAATCTTAGAGTGCAGAGAGACCATGGACACCAGCTAATCCATCATTTATCCAACAAGTTAAATGGGCCACTTTAGTCCCTGATACCGCATTCCAGTGTGGAAAGTAGAAGCCCATTAGTTTCCACTCTGTCCCAGCCCCGGCCCTGTACCCTGCCCAGGCCTGTGTATTGTATGTGTGTGGTCATCCTTTTGAAGACAGACTTCTAAGTTTCTCATCACTGTGCTCCAAGCTCTGAACACAAAATCTGACACAGAAGAGGGGCTGAATGAAACCAGTTTCCCCATAGAATCTGACTGGTGATCATCCTGCCCCTATCTGAGTCTTCCTGGAAAGAGAGGACGCATGATTTCTTCATAGGATTGCTTCCCCTGTGAGTCGGTTGGTAGGTTGGGTTCTTCCTTCTGTGGCTTCTCAGACCTTGCATTGCCCTCTGAGCCTTTCCTGAGATTGTACTGAGCACCAGATACCTGCCTTCTGTCTTTAGACCCCAGTCCAGAGGGGAAACCTGGAAAGGGGAAATTTCTCTCCTCAAAGGGCATGGGGAGACCCACCCGAGCCTCTGAGGAAGCTCCGGAGCATCTGGGGTTCACAGCATAGTGTGTAGTTGCACGGGGCCACGCCCTTCCATTCCTCTTTATATCTGGTCTACTAGAGGCTGGCCTACATACGCCAAAATACTGTAATGGTATTTCAGTCCCACAGTATTTTCCTGAGTTTTCAGGTGTCCATGTGGGCTATGGGATGTGCACGTGCCCATGCACATGTGTGTTGATCGATTTCTGTATTTGAATACAGGCTAAGCTTGGGTCTAAGAATGTGACCAGAAGCAAGCCTCTACTCTGGGGGTGGGGGGTGGCATCCTCACAGTGCACACAAGCTGGCAAATGTGCTACAGCCACAGAAGAAATGGGGTCTGGATGATCCTAGGGGTGTATGTACATATACAAGTGGGCAGGAGTGGATGTCTTCATAAGCAAACCCCAGTTTGAGTGGGGTATCAATATGCATATGCATATGCAGTATCATGTATATTTACAAACATTTCCTGACCCGGTTCTGTGACACTGTGATCTTACGGCTGAGCACGCGTGTATGCAAATTTGCATGTAAATATGTGTGTTTGGGGCGCCTGGGTGATTCAGTCGGTTAAGCGTCCGACTTTGGCTCAGGTCATGATCTCATGGTTTGTGCGTTCCAGCCCCGCATCGGGTTCTGGGCTGACAGCTAGCTCAGAGCCTGGAGCCTCTTTCAGATTCTGTGTCTCCCTCTCTCTCTGACCCTCCCCTGCTTATGCTCTCTCTCTCTCTCTCAGAAATAAATAAAAAACATTAAAACAATTTTTAAAAAATATGTGTGTTTACAGTATAATCCCAAACCTATGTGTGAGCGGCTATGTTTGTGTGTCTCGAGGTGAAGCTGTGTCTGGATGAGGGTCTGGGTGACTCTGGGTGTACGAGTGTGTTCCGTGCACACCTGCCTGGTTCTACAACCCCATAGACGTTACTTGGGTGCTCCGAGCACAGAGGCTGAGCCCAGACCGGTCCTGAGGCCGGCTGGCCGAGTGTGGGTAGGTGACCGATGTTTACAGGCAACCTCACCAGAGCCTTTGTCTGGTGCCCACTCCCGATGGCCCCTAAATTCCTCACCCTGGCAGGATTTTGGCTGTCCTTGCTCCCAGACCGCCTTCCCCAAGGAGTCCCTTTAACTCACAGCCCCTTCCCAGCCAGGGGGCTGAGAGTTGGGGGATATTCATCTCGGGGAGTTTTTGTTCCGCTTCATGAAAGGCCTCAATGGCTGGGAATACCATTCTAATTACAGGGAAGCCCAGCTTATGGAGGGGACACAAAGGGCTGTGATCTCATAGCAGCTCCTTCCATCCGTCAAATAAGGCTGTCTAATGACGGGGTGAGAGCTGTGAATGCCTAAAACAAACTCGAAAAGGAGGGAAAATAAAGCCGCCGGGGGCTTAAAATATATTAAATTACCCTGATTAGGAGTCGTGGCTTTGCAGAGCTGGTTGGAGAGGCCGAGGAAGCTGTGAGTCCCACTATTCACTTGGGGGGGGGGGAGGGGTCAGTAGGTCGGGAGGGGTTCACAGAGCCCCGGCCCATTCTCATGCTAACACCAGGGACACACTGCAGGCTTAGTGGGCTGGAAAATAGAAATGAATTTGCCATAATCCTTCTCCTCCCGCTCCTGTCCCGGAGAAGTCCAGAAGTGCTGCCTAATTGCAGCCCCTTAGAGCCTGCTGGGCACTGGGGCAGGGCCACACCTTGGTGCTTGTGCCCCTGGGCCTTTGCACCCCCTTCCCTCCTCTTTCCAGTGGGGCAGGCTCAGGGCCTGGCGACATTTTTCAGGGAAAGGGTGGGGGGAGTGACAGTGTGCATGTGCGTGAGTGTGCACACACACCCACACTCACCCCTCCTAACAGTGCAAATATTCACACCTCCACACACCAGGCGCAGACGCGAATATGCCTTCACTCCTCTACATACACCCCTTCCCAAACTCACCTTTATAGGCACACAATTTGTAGACAAAGGGACTCCTCTGTGGCGGGGTACACACAGGCCTCCCCGAACTTTCAGGGGCACCCACGCACAGAGACACATTCCTTCCTGGGCAACCACATACATGCCGCCTCCCTGACCTGAAAACACACACAGGCACCGATCCCTCCAGATGTGCTCCCAGAACCAGGGACCTAGAATAATCTTACTGTTTTACAGCGAAGGATATTGAGCCTCAGAATACAGCCAAGGTCCAGGCCTTTCCCAGCACCCCCGGAGTCAGTCCTATCTCTGCTGCAAGACCCAAGATAAGCCTCTCCCTTACCTGGGCCTGAGTGTCCTGCCACTGAAACGAGGTGCCTGGACTAAAATGGGGTAGAAAACCCCTTCCAGCTCAGAAACTAGGCCAAGTGTCAGGGGCTGCTCCCCCCGCCCCTTCCCTGCCTCTACACATTCAGGTGTGTAGGCATACATACTCCACAGCGCACATGACAATGATTTTGTCCAGTGTTCTGACGAACTAAGAGCCCAGCAGCCTGCGTCCGCACAGGTCCCGCTGCAGGGGGGAGGGGTGGCCGCTCCCCACCCACCCACCTTGAGCCTCGCTCATCCGTGATTCCGTCCATGTGATTTTGATTTCGCCAGTTTGTGACGCCTGGGCGTCACGGACGGATCTGAACCACAGAGCCCCACCGTGTGGCGCCCGGAACCCAGAAGAGGCATCCAAACGCGCTCCTCCTCGGTCCGGGGCTCCCTCTGCCGGCGGATCTGGAAACGCAGTGCAGGGACGAACGCACGTGACCCTCAGACGTGAGCTGAAGAGTCAGAGCTCTGCGTACCCCACCCCTGTCCTCTGTTCCACTGTAGGAGTCAGGGCACCACGGGCTAGACTGGAATGGAGACTGCGAGAGGAAACTGGGAAGAGAGCGTGGGAACCAAGGCCCGACCTCACTTGTACCTTTCCCCTCGTGGTTTCTAGGAACACCCCTCCCCTTCCATAGCCCCTCAAAGAACCAGCAGCCTGGGTGTGTGGAAGGGGTCAGGGTGAGGGTGAGCACACCAGGGCCCACCACCAGCAGCTGGCCAACCGGAGCCAATGTGCCTCAGCGTTTCCACCTGTGCTGTGGGCGAGGCAGGGCCCCGGGCAGCCAAGGAGAAGACCCGGAAAGGGCAGGAACCTCCCTCCCACCCACGCAGAGAAGGTGCGACCCCGAGCCCCCAGAAGACCTTTCTTGGGGGCCCTCAGGGTCAGCCGAGGCCACTGCTGTCCCCTGGTCCCTGGAGGGAGGCTAGTTGCTGAGAATAGGGGCATGACCCCTGGCTGCAGTGGGAAAAGAGAGTACGATCCAGATCTTCCAAGCTCGGGCACCCAGATGCGGGGAAGTGCTGATCGAGCCTGGGACAGGGGAGGCAGAGCAGGTGCTGGGGGACCAAAGGCACGTCCTATAGGCAGGGTTGTTTCAACGAACCAAGCTGTTCCGAAGGAGAGAAGATACAGGGACAGCAGATCCCTCCCCACCCACTCCAAGGGGACCAAGTTATCTGCGGGAGTAAATGCCCAGGGGCCATGGGTCCTCCCAAGGTGGGGTGGGGGAACAGGGGTCTGCTGAAGCCTCATTGTGAGGTCAAATAGCAGGCTTCCTAAGCGATCTTCCCAGGCCCCAAGCATTCGCCGGCTGCCTCCCCAGTCCCGGACTTGCTTGGCTTTGTCAGAGCTCTGTTTTTGGGGTTATCTAGGCTGAACCCCACAAACCTTCTCCCGGCTTCCCAGCTCCAGGCCCAGCAGCCTGGCGCACCCCTGTCACAGGGACTCCGGAAACTCCTTCCAGGTTCCGGAAGACGCAGATGAGATGGGGGTGGGGGAGATTTGGGGAGGGGGAGCTGTTTCAGCACTGCCAGCATGGCTGGAGAGCGCCCGGCTTATGCCCCGCGCTGAGGCCCAAATGTAGCCCAGAAGGCCTCGCCTGGGTCCCCAGCCTTTCCCAAACAGCTGCCCTGGCCTGAGTGGGGCCTGGCTGCGCCCAAGGGGCAAGGGAGCCAACCCCACAGCCAGCCAGGCCTGCCCTGGGTCTTTTCCCCCCTCCCTGGTTTTGGGGGAAGCAGGGAATGAACCAAGGGCGTGACCAAGAAGAATGAAAACCAAAGGGCAGACCAGAGTGGACTGAAGCCCTAATTGCTCCCACCAGGCTCCAGCCGTGCCTCAGTGGCCAGTCGCAGTGTTTGGGGAGGGTGCCCAGGCAGTCCCCAAAGCCCTCCCAGGCAGCTAGCCGCCCTGAAATCCATAGATTCCTGAGGGTGCGCGCACACCCGCGGCAGACAGGCATTCAACACAAGCATACAAGAGCAATGAATTAGAATTCCAGAATTTTCTCCAAATAAAATAAAGCTGCAGGAGGCAACGCTCAGCCTCTAGGGCCTGAGGCGGGGAGGAGGCACCAGAGAAGGGGTCTGTCGGGTACCCTGTGGGACTGAAAGGAGCACCTTCACCGGCCTTTCCGGAGATGCCCGCAGCCTGCTGCCCTGGTTCTTGGGGCGAGGACCTCGCCCGGCGAACTCCGTGGCCACAAAACGAGCCTGCGTGCCGTGGAGGCGGCCCATGAGCTGTGACACAGAAATGCCCGAATTCTCCCAACACAGGAGCCGCTGGAGCCCGATATGTAGCCGCAAAGTCCAGAGACTCTGGGATTTCGAGTCGTTTTTAGTAGAATGCAGATCTCCCCAAGTCACCTCCCAGGCAAAAGGCCCACCCTATCAATTACCTCCCTTTACTCATAAAGAGAAACGGGATCTTGTTTTTTCCCTAGAATATTCCAAAAACGAGCGGCTGGATTTGGGTGAATTCTAGCGGGGCCGAGCTTATTTTCTTCAGCATGATGGCGCTGCCAGGGCTCGGGAAGGATCTCTGAGGGCCTGTCCGCCGCATGGCGCACGGCGGTGGAGACCGGGAAGGGCTGGGGCCTTGGGGCCACCGGCGTTTGTTTCTGCTGAGAACAGCGACCCAGAGTTCCCACGCCCCGCAACAGTCTCGGGGTCTCAAGCTCCGACCCTGTGTGCCTCTCGAGGAGAACCCAGGCTCCCCTGAAGGCCTCCCCCGACCCTCAACCCAGGCAGGCACACTAGCCAGCAGACAGGACCCTCACTAAGGGTCCTACACAGTCTTTGGCAAGAGACTGGAGGCTGCATTTTCAGAGGCTGCCTGCCTTTAGCGTAAAAGGAACGAGCTAGGGAAACCCCTAATATGCAGAGATTTTTCTAAACATCCCTGATTCCTGAACACCCTCGACCACAGTCAGGAGCCGTGCAAGGGCTGGGCGGCAGAGCCGGGCTCTTGGCAGCGGATCCGGGCTTCTATTTGTGAAATACAGAAAGAAATCGGGAGAGCTGGATGTAGACAAAGCTGTCTCAAAGGTTTGATTGGCGAAATCGCCACATTTAGCAAACACTTTCATTTTCAGAGCTGCCTGTGGCCGTAGGCAGGTCCAGAAAATCGATTGTGTTTCCGGGCGAATTCCACCCAGGGAACAGAGCCCTGGGAATGCGCGCCCGTGCACACTGCAAACGCATGTATTGCAAGGACTGGACCAGTTAGTCTTCCAACAAGCGAACCCTCCGGACGCAGACGTGCCTGTAAACTCACTTGCGCGACTTGGAGGGCATCTACACATTTATGCCTCTTTGCCTGGCTTTTATACCTTCTGCGGAGCCGCCACAGTTGTGTGGGTTGTGTCTTCCTCGGCGCAGAGAAACCTTAGCTGCGTGGGCCGGAAGCTACCACTCGGACCGACCCCGGAAGAGCCCCTTTTCCTTGTACTGGCCACGGGTTTTGCAAATTGAGATGCCCAGAACATTATCCGTCCTGCATGCCTACTCCTTAAGGCTCAGACCCAGGTGCAGAGCCTTACCGGGAGAGGAAAACCGAAGCCAGGGAAGGCGGGGAAAGAGAGTCCAGCTGGGGCCCATCCAGCCAAGGTTGAAGGGCACTGCGGACACCTTGCCTCACCGTCTCCAACATTTTGCCCAGTGTTTGGGGGAGCCGCGGGGTTCTGTGCAAATGTGTCCTCAGGCACTGTAGCCAGAACACGGGACAAGTCTTTTCCAAGACCGTGCATTCCTCGTGCTGACTCTTCCTATCAATAGAAGAGACGTGGGCAATTGACCCAGCGGCCTCCTCCTCTCCGTCTATTGTGGCGGCTCAATCACGCATTTACCGAAAGAAAAGCGAGTTTATCTTAGCCTGGAGGAGCCTCGTGTTGCGTATGTGTGTGTGACTAAAGGGTGGGGGAAATTCTGCAGCCACGACTGTGCAGATGGGCTGAGGATAGACACGTTCAGAAAAGGGCCAATTTCCCCTTCACAATGAGCGCTAAGTACCTGATAAATGGGGCTGGTGTTTATTCATGAGCAGGTACTTTGGAGATGGCGATTAGAACAGCCGCCCGCGCCGCCTCGCCAAGGTACTTAAAGCCGGGCAGGTGCAGCGCTGCGCGCGGCCCGAGCGCACAAAGCCCGCGGCCGCAGCGGCGCGGGGAGGGGCGTGAGTGCGGGCCGCGCCGGGCCCCAAGGGCGCGCGGTGCGCAGGCACCTTCGCCTTTTGTTCTTCAGCCGAAGCCAAGGCCACTTCACCGAGGGGCGTCCCGGGAAAACCTCCCCTCTAATTACCAAGAATTCCCTACATCCCTCCTGCCGAAGCCCAGTGGGGCAACTCTCGGTCTGGCAGACGCGGGGACGCAGCGTGAGACCGGGTTCGGCGTTTGCGTAAACGCTGCTTGTGAGCAGGCTGTTAGCTAACCAGCTGAGTAACTAACTCAACAACCAGGGCAGAAACGACCCGGGCCTGGGAATCACGCGGGCACGCAGTTCTGGCCGCCCCCGCCGCCGAGGCGCCACCTCTGGCGGTGCGGGTAACCTCGGGCTTTCAGGTTTTGTTTCAACTCCAAGGGGAGAAAATTGGGGTCTGTCTCTTTCCACAGCTTCCTGGCGCCAAGGTCGTGGGACAAACTCGGTCTCGCCCTCAGAGTGGCTCCAGAATCCCTAAGGACCCCCAGTTTTTGCCCATGATCGGCGGCATGGGCTGGGCGCGCGCAGAGAGTGCAGCTGGCGCCCAGGCCTTGGTGATCAAGGGCAGGGTCCTCTGCGCAAGAACGTGGCGGCCTTTCCCTTGGGGCCCAGAGGGCCAACCTGTGTCTGACATCCCTCCCCGCTCCCCAGCGTCTTCGAGGATGCTTCACAGGCGTAACCTTGGGCCGTCTATGGCACTCCTGGGGTAGGTACTCTTGGCCTGTTCCCTGGGGCCTATTGGGGTCGCCTTTTTTTTTTTTTTTTTTTTAATCGTTCGGTAAAACAGGCCGAGATCATTTCTCGCCAGTCCACAGAATTAGAGAAGTCTGTGTTGCAAACAAGTTGGGTTCCTCCTAGGAAGAAAATTATTTCAGAATGAACGTGAGCAACGGGGAGGGATTTGATGTGACCCACCACGAGGCAGTATTTTCATTTTCCACCACGAAGAACCCGATGACTTTCCCATTCGATCAAGCCAGAAAATTGTAGCTACGAACGTTCATTATAGGTTTTCTTAGAACCTTGGGGTTCGAATAAATTGCAGATATAATAATCCCGATTCCCGGGGAAATCCGACCCTCGGGCGTGTGCGTGCAAACCGAAAGTGGTAACCCAGTAGAGCGGCAGGGAAGCCGGTGAGGTCAGCCCGGTGCCCAGGGCCCCGAACGGTGCTGCCAACCGTGCCAACCCCGGGCCAGATATCCCTGCCGGTCGTGGTGCTTAGTTCAAAAGGATCCCAAGAGAGGCAAGGCTTCACCTCTGGTCTTCTGCCAGAGGCTGAGTTGGGGGGAGGGGGGGGAGCATTCTCTTGAGTTAGAGCCTGTGTCCCCTGCACCAAGGAGACACCAGGGGGTTGGGGGACCCACCGTCCAGCCAGCGGCAGAGGGCCATAGACCCGAGACGCAGTGCCCACCCCCGTTGCCGCAGCAGTGTGGCCAACGTCTTGCAAATAGCTTCATTTCACGACGGCCTTGGGTGAATGTTGCGGGCCACTGAGGGGCTCTGGACGGGGCCGTGCCAATCCCTGCACCAGAAAGCCGGGGAGTCGGCACCTCCAGGCACTGGAGGCGAACTGCGCGGTGGGCCTGGAACCGACCAGCGCGGCCTCTCCCGTCTCCACCGCAAGATGACTGCCCGCCCGGCATGCGGGCTCCCACTTTAGGCGGAAAGGGAGAGAGAAATTGGAAGGGGACGGGGGTGTCCGGGGAGGAGGGACTAAAGACGATGCATCCCAAAGCCAGTTTTTAGAATTCCTCAAACCTTTTAAGGCACACCCAAAAGATGCAGGTGTGGGCAGCAGGAGGGCGGTCCTTCACAACTGACTTTCTTCACATTACAGATTTCAAATAACTCATAAAAATATAATGAATAAGATTCCTGGGGAAGCAGATAAGCCCAGATGTTCTCTTCGGCCCTGGACTCCTCAGGTCGGCTTTCACTAGCTGAAAGTCGGGGTTGTTTTTCAAGGAAAACCATTTGGGCAAATGCATATGGGGCCCGCATGGGTGTCAGTCTCCAGCTTCTGATTCATGCGTGTCATTCTTTCGAAGGCCCACAGATCAAGGGCCTCCATCTAGCAGTCTAGGCCACGAGGCCTGCCAGGCGGGGGCCCTGGGTGGGTCTGCTCCTTTCCAGAACCTTTTCACCCATGAAGAACCTTATCTGGTCTTGAAGCTGGGGCAGGAAACTCCAAAGGATTTTTGTTACTCCAGTTATTTTGTCACAAACGCCTTCTATTTCAGTTGGTTGGTGATAGATGGACTCTCTATGTTCTGGAAGAGCCAGGAATCTCTCACTAACCTGGCACCCTCCTCCTCCCCAGGCCAGTGACACATGCACAGTGAGCTCTACTGAGTGTCACGTTCTGACCAGAAGACTTCAAGTTGAAGACAGACTCCTTGACCTTGACCCGTCAGCTTGGTGTGTGTTGTTGAGCCTCCCCCCCGCCCCCCGCCCCGCCCCCTGCCCTAGCTATGTCCTCACTGCAGGGAGCCCCTCCTCGCAGTAGGACAAAGGCAGCCCTCAGGATGAAGCCTGCCCACCCCTCCTGGGTCATCTCTGATGCTGTTTCTAGGTTTGTGAAGAAAGGACTGCGGTCTCTGTGCCCCAGGACCCTTGAAGAGTCTCCAGTAAGGGAGGCGGCTCTTCCCCCGCCTCCCAAGACCTGGACATGCAGCCCCATGGCCACGCTCACCAAGAAACTATAGTTTTGACATCCACTTCACCAATGACTTTGGGGGAAGTCCCTCCCCATCTTCACTTCCTCGTCTGCCCACGGGAGGAGGGTTGTAAAAGAAGTCTCTTAACATCTCTAACCTGGGGCTCCCAGAAATAGGGGGAAGGCAGCCAAGGACACTGGGGGCACTTGGTTTCACCCTGAGAAACGTGCCCATCTCTTTCTGAAACGTGGTCCTTTGATAAGCAGTTTGGTAGTAGAGTTAGGCATAGAGACCCTGGAACCAGGCTGCCTGGGCTCAGATCTCACCCAGATCTGCCATTTCCTACCCATGTGGCCTTGGGACGCTTTGCTCAGTCTCTCTGTGCCTCAATTTCCTCATCTCTGAAAGAGATTAGTAATGATCCCTATTTCACAGGGCACTGGTTGGTTAGCCGAGCTCATACACGCAAAGCTTCTAGAAGCATGCCTGGTGCCGGTTAGCTGTTAAAGGGAGTTGCCCAGACCCCTGGATGCAACCTCACTCCTCCCCAGCCTTCTGCGTTTTCCTCCACTATCTGCCGCCGTTTCTGTCCCTGCACCCCAGGAATGGGAGGGAGGGGAGCAGAACACCTGGGTATTGCCTGCTTGCGGAGCACTTTGAGGACTCTGTGCCAGCCCTTATTTTCTGATATGGAAGGAAGTTGGGTCAGTGTCGCTCCTCAGTTACACCCATAGACAGACAGCTGCGTGAAAACCCAAGCTCTTGGCTTTAAAGCGGGAGAGAGTGAGAGAGACCCAGTAGGACTATACTGCACAGAATTCACTGATGTTCTCTACACACACACACACACACACACACACACCGGTCAGCTCCCCAAGGGCAGACGCTTTTTTGTCTTGTCCTCTGCTGTATCCCGGTGCCTAAACACAATGCCTGGCACAGAACAGACGCTCAAAATAATGATTATAATAATAATAATGATAATAAACGTTAAATCAATGGAAGGAGGAAGCGCCCACTGACCAGATCTGCTTCTGTGGCACGGTCTAGTCTTAATTTATGTTCCACATTGAGAGGTGATAGATTTGGTAGCTGAGGGAACAAAAAAGAAAAGAACCTACTTCCAAGTTCTCTCCTTAAAAGTTTTCTGTCTCAGCCTCCAGTTCCCTCACTTCTCCATGGGGTCCTTTTTCTAATGCTTCCACCACACACGCCTCTAAGTGGTTAGGCTCCAAGGAGAGACAAGATCGTAAGGGTCTGTATTTCATGCATCGCCTTCAAAGACATTGGGGAATCCGTATGACCTCCTGGGGGTTGGGTTATCTGCCCAGAGATAGGAGCTGGTGTCTCCACCATCTAGGACCCTCCTTGGCTGTTTGGTTAAAGCACCGGGAGACTAACTGGTGTCTTTTTCTTTCCTGAGGGAGGAGGGACAATTGTTTTTTGAAAACGCAAAGTGACTTTGTCATTAAAGGTGACCGTGGTTAAAATAATAATAGCCCTTATTGGGGCGCCTGGGTGGCTTAGTCGGTTAAGCGTCCGACTTTCGCTCAGGTCATGATCTCACGGTTCGTGGGTTCGAGCCCCACGTCGGGCTCTGCGCTGACTGCCAGCTCAGAGCCTGGAGCCTGTTTCAGTCTGTGACTCCCTCTCTCTCTGGCCCTCCCCTGCTCACGCTGTCTCTCTCTCTCTCTCTCTCCTAGAAATAAATAAAACATTAAAAAAAATAATAGCCCTTACAATAATAAATGATATAATAATAATAGCTCTTTACAACTTCTCAGGCACCTCACCAGGGGCCCATAAGATTGATTTGCAAGCCCATTTTGCAGATGAGGAAATGAAGATTTGGCAAAAAGTCTCTTTGTATGGTTGGTAAGGGAGTCAGGCTTTGAACACAATACTCCGAAGGCTGTTCACCTCCACTCTCTAACTCCCTTCGGTCTCCGGGCGATAAGGAAGGCCAGAGAACCCACATGGAGTCTGGTCTGGGAGGGATTTTCCACGACTAGCTTAGGAACAAACCTAGAATGTTGCTAGTGTAGTCAGTCAAGCACACTGATTCTAAACCAAACACACCTGGACCTCTTTCTAGCTTTGACACTGAAGGCAATTTACTTAATGCCTTTTTACCCTTCAGTTTCCCCTTCTGCAAAGGGGGCTAAACACCCATCTCCTTTAGTTGCGAGGAGTAAGTGAGCTATTATATATGAATAACAAATTATTATTCCCTCCCCTCTGTCTCCTAACAGAGAGGTATTTAGTAGTGTTTGACTCCCTGCCCTTTGCAGAATGCTGCCTTAAATCTCCTCATTCCACCCCTCCACGAGTTGGGGACCTCAACGATTAGGATGAAAAATAGAAGTTTGTACAAGATGTCACAGCCCAGGGAGAATCAGAGGAGAGCTCAGGCCAGAAGCTTCCTCACTGAGGAAGAGGAAGAGTCTAGAGCTGCATTGGCAGATGGTTCTGCAGAAAAACGTTTCAGTTTCCCTTTTTAAAAAGGATGTAAACATCTTCCCAGGCTCCTCTGACATCAGCGTGTCAGTGATGAATCATCGGGGAGTGTGAAGACACGCACTAGGTAGGTCACAGTCTCCATTTTTAGTCAACTTCCTGGTGGCCCCACTGAGCCCCTGCAGGAAGACCCAAGGTTTGATAAAGCGCAGGACACACCAGCCCCTCCACGCCCTCAGGACCGGGTCAGATGGAGAGCAGAGCCTTACCTAGCGGAGGGTTTCCTCCTGACGTTTCTAGTTTTTTAAATTTTAAAGCAATTTGCATAAAATTTCTTTTTCCTATATATATTTTTTAAATAACAAGAGTACATGGGACCAGCCTCTCTCTCTTCCTGCTGCTGCTTGCTTGTGAATGAGACCTCGGAGGTAATGGACCAGAGGCAAAGAGCCCCTGGGAGATGGTATCTCCGTTTGAGCCAATGTTTAAAAAAATCTCAATCGTCGATGCTTTTCAAATTTATGTGTGTTTGATTTTCAATTAATTAACCCAGACACTATTTCATTTACTGAGTGTCTACTGAGCACTTGGCAGCGCAGCTGAAGGTGTTAAAAGGGGGAGTGATGTGGGCGAAATCTGGGCGGGCCTCCTGGAGAAGGAGGCAGAAACTTAAGCCTGGTGAGAAATTTGGAGACTACACAGGGAAGAAGATGAGAAGGAACACAGAAGGGGAGCTGTGTAGCTTCAGGGGAAGGGCCATCTCCCCCTTTGTAATTTGCTACTTCCAATTTGCTGTGAATTTAGAAACGTCGTATCCGGGATGTTAGAACTGTGTGTAGGGCAGGAAGGCACACACCACCTCAGAGCAAAGCCTGAGAGAGAGAGGCGAGAATGGAGGACAAGGTTTGGGCCTCTCAGAAGAGCCCTCTGTGCCAGGTCAGCTTGGCAGTGTGCCGACTGGGTGAGGTGCAAGTTAACACCTGTCCCCACACGGAATCCAGGAACCAGGCACACAGGGACAGAAAGAGGTCCTCTGCGCAGAGGCAAGGGCCGGCTGTGGCCCCTGCTCTGCCACTAAATCACAGCCGGCCCCCCTTCGCCCCAGCTGCCACCGTTTGGCCCAGGGCCTTAATTCAGGTACTAAGGTTGGAGGCGAGGAGGGAGTGCCCTCAACTGATTCTCCTTAGAGCTGAGCCGGACACACACATTCCGGAGCCGGATTCTAACTAGCAGGGGCGGAGGGGCGGGGGGTCCTCCAGCCAGAATCCCAGCGGAGGCGAGCAAGCCCCAGGGGCAGAGGCAGCGGCGCGCAATGTGGACACCATGAGGCCAACGGAACGAGAGATGGACGAGCTAGAGGTCCCTGGGAAAGGCCGGCGACCTCACCAGGCCGTCGCCGGGCGCCCTGACTCTTTGTGCCCTGCCCCCCGCCCCAGGCCCGGTACCCCCCCCCCCCGGAGCCCTGGAGCGGCAGCGCGCCCCCCGGAGGCCCGGTGGGGCGGCCCAGGGTCCCAGCCGCTGCACAGCACACCGCCCCCGCGCTGTTCCGCCCGCTCGCAAGGTCCGGGGCGGGGGGCGGGGCACAGGGGGTGCGGGCGCACCCCGCCAAGGGTTCTTACCTCAGCGCGAGCATCCGTCCGACCAAGCGCGGTTTGCCGCTGGGACTGCGGGGCCGGGGAGGCTCCCACGGACGCGGATCGCGCCTCCCCCCGCCCCGAGCCCCCAGACCCTACGGTGGCCCCGAGCGGGGGCGCCGGGACCAGGGGACAGGCGCCGCGCCGGCGGGAGAAGGCGGCTCCTGCGGGGCTCGGTGGGGCGGGGCGGGGGCGTCTGCCCGGCCCCGCCCGGAGGGGACTTGGGAGCGATTATCTTCCAGAACAAAGGAGGCCGGGGAAGGCTCGGAGCCCCCCGGGCCTGGCCCTGAACTTGAACTTGTACTTGACACTTCGTCCGGAAGGTGGCGAGGGAACCCATCTGAGCTAGGACGGGGGCTCATCCGTTCACCTCACGTCCCGGGGAGGGAGCGAGGCCGTGCCCCCTGGGCGCGGGGCGGGACCCTGACATCCCCAGGTGCCCCCGGGCCCGGTGCGCCCCAAAGTGCCTTGGACCCGAGGGCCCAAGGATCCTCGCGTCCTCTGGGAGAGTCAGGACGCGGGCGAGGCCTCTGTGTCTCCGGCCGGGAAGTGTGGGCCGGGGCCCTGCGCCCCCAACCCCCCCACTCCCACCCCGCTCTGGGCCCGGGCCGCAGCCGGGGCTGCGCGGGCCTGGCCGGATTCTCTGCACGTCGCGTCGGCGGCCGCTATTCAGCCGCTAATTGAACGTTAATGGCAGGTGCGGATGAGGTCACCGGAGCTGGCTTTTCTCACACATTTTTCATGCAAATTCGCGAAACTCTAAACAAATTTAAATAAAAAGCTCTTTGTGCCGCGCGCGCCCCTGTGCCGGTCCTCTCCCTCCCGCCCGGGGTCCTGGCTCCTCCCGGGGCCCTGGGGCCCGAGCCTGCTGCCCGGCGGAGCTCGGACGGAGGGGGGGAGCCCGGCGCCCCGCCGAGCGCCGCCTGCCGGCAGCGGTGCACACCCCGCCGCGCTGCCGGTGGCCAAACGCGCCCCGGCTGCCGTGGGGTCGGAGAGAAGTGACACTGGCGTCGTGGGGTGGGGCGAGGCCGGTGGCGCAGGAGACCTGAGGAGGCAGTGTGGGCCGTGGTTAAGTGCTTGGCCCTGGACGGGCGGGCCTATGCTGGCACCCTGGCTACACTGGCACCACACCCACAAGATGACGACGGATGGGCCACCTTGGTCCGCTTACTCGACCTCACTCTCTTCCGATGGTTAAATAGGGAAGTGAGATGGTGCCCAGTTAAGCGTATGTATGAGGCTTAAACCATGATTTAGGACATAGGCAAGCACTTAGAATAGTGCCTGGCCCAAGAGAGTAGTGATTATTATCTGGGGTCCAAGGGCATTGTGACAATGAATGCTGTGATTTTGCACATACATGGAATCACTTGTCAGGCGCTTTCAGGAGATTTACGACCCCTTGCATCCCATTCTGGTCACAGAGAGGAGATCCAGAGCCCAGCTCCACTGCTCCTCACACCGTGGGTGGCTCAGCCCTCCGGGTGTGGCTTTGCATAGTTCTTAGCCTCTGTTTCCTAGTCTGTAAAATGGGACTAAGGCTTGTGGGGTCACGGCGAGGGATGAAATGAGAAACTCAGATGGAGATTTGGGAAGGGCCTGAGAGCTGCCTCACAATCCGGAGCCCCTCTCCTGAGGACAGTGCACCCGATGGCCACCCCCAAGGCTAAAGGGGCGTGCCCTGGGCCAGCCGGCCGCCTTCATCCTCTTACCCAAAGGACCCTACCCCAGGTCAGGGAGACAGACTTTTCAAGACTTTGCTCCACTCTCCACCCATGCTAGGTCCCCTGCACATCCTCCACACCGTATATTTTCTTTGCTAGTGGCTAAATCATACTTTCCTCACCCATGTTCTCCCAGAAAAACTGACCAGAGATATGGACATGATTCATTGTGGGCTGGGAAGACGAGTCTGGAGGCTCATGGGGCAGAGTTCATGGGGTAGAAAGAAGCCTCTCAGAATTTGCCCTGGTCTTCCTTAGGATCGTCCAGTGACCCACTGGCCTTGGAAGTCCCAGTGATTCAAGCTGACTGGGTGAGGTCTCTCCTCTCCTCACCTCTGCTTCTGCAGCTTCAGCTTACCCGAGCCTCCCATCAGGGCAGATTCTGGAAAGCACTGGGGCAAGCCTGGGAGTGTCTTCACCTTCCTGCCAGGCCCCTTCAGGCCAAGGAAGAAGCAGATTCTGCAGGGCTGCCGAGGAGCCGCAGCCAGGGGACTACGATGCTGTCTAATTGACCCTCAGACCCTACCCACTCCCACTTGCACCAGATGCAGACCCTGGGCCTTCCCCGAGAACCCTGCCCCCAGCTCTCCAGTGCTCACTTAGGCTTGTCTTGACCAGTTGGGCTGCATCTTTGTCTCCAGACCACCACTTCCAGGAAGCCCACCTGGACAATCCTACTGTCCCTGGAGAGCTCTGGAGGAGAGACTATACTACGAGACAAGACAAAGGCCCCAAAAGTTCAGGGCCAGGCACACTGCAGGAGATAGATGGCATTAGGTGAAACTCGGGGAGGACCTCAGGCAAAGGACCATCTGCGGTGACCTTGGAGGAGAGGGGTTAATGTCTTTTGTGTGGGGGTTCGGAGGGAGCTCCTTTAAGTGGCCCAGCCAAAGAGGATCGCTTTGGGGTTAGGAGTACAGGCTTTAGAGTCGAAGAGGCTTGGTTTTGGGGACACCTGGGTGGCTCGGTTGGTTGAGCGTCTGATTCTGGGTTTTGGCTCAGGTCGTGATCTCACGGTTTGTGGGTTCAGACCCCATGTCGAGCTCTGTGCTGGAAGTGCGGAGCCTTCTTGGAATTCTCTCTCCCCCTCTCTTTACCCCCCCTCCCCCGCCCATGAGCATTCTCTCAGAAAAAAAAAAAAGTAGATAAATAAACTTAGAGAGACTTGGTTTTGGACCTCAGTTCTGGCACTGTGTGTGTGTGGCTTGGGACCTATAACGTAACTTTTCTGTGTCTCGTTGTCCTGATCCCTAAAATGAATGTGCCAGTAATACTGACAGCCCATCAAGTTATGAGGAGTCACTACAGCCCTCCTCGTGTGGCCACTGCTTACTTATTTTTTAAGAAGACTCTACAGTGCGAGGCTCGAACTCACAACCCTGAGATCAAGAGTTGGACGCTCCACCTACTGAGCCACCCAGGTGCCTAAACACGTGTTCATTCATGCTTCCTTCCTTCTCTCTCCGCTGGCCCCACGGCTGATTTGGGGTCATTGACCACTGGTACCGTCCAGGCCCCAGGGATCCCCATGGGACCTCCCGCAGCTGCTCGATCTGACTCAGTGGTGCCTCTTCCTCTGCTCCTCCCAGGCCCTGGCGGGTGGGTGGGGGCCCCCCTGCATAGCTCCTGCAGCATCTGGGCCCACATTGCAGGGGGCCTAGCCCACCCCAGGCCTTGCTGCTGCTACACCAACTGTTGCCTCCTGAGACACTTGCTGGTCCACTTACTTTTGGGGGGGGGCGTGGGAGACAGGGGCAAAGCAGGTGGAGGAAGCAATTGGCATTGGGCACCTACATTCAGCATGGTGGTGTCTCTCTCAGGAAGCATGGGAGAGTTCTCAGCTCTCTCCATCCCCCATCAGCCCAAGCCCCCCAACCCCCCAGCATAGCGACACCTTTACTAGGCAGCAGTGGTGGCGGTGGATGGGGGGCACCTCCTCCCCCACCCTACGCCCCAGCCCAGCTGGAGATTAGACTGGTTCAGGAGTGTGGGGAGGTGGCTAGTCTGGGGCTTCCAAGGTGGAGGGCTCCTGAAAGTGGAGGGGCAAGGTCTACTCCCCGTGAAACAAGGAACCCCCCCACCCCCTCCCTGCTGAGGAGCTGGGACAAACCTTCCCTTCCGCACGATGAAATCGGAATAATGATACCCACCTAAACAAGACCCAGAGATACTAAGCCCGGCACCCAGTAGGCTTTTAATTAACAAGAGCGGCCACGATGATGATGTGGGATGATCAGGCCTGCAAAGGGCCCATGGCAGAGTTTCTGGGACGTGTTTTCCTGCACCACCGCCAGCATTCTCTAAGAGCTCTCACCCTACTGCTGGTTTACAGAGGTTAAGCCTATTATGTTAAACAGCTTCTTTAAAATTTTCAATACAGGTAGTCCACGAGCACGGCATGGAAACATAATAGTACCGAAAGGGGCATCCGTCCATCCCCCCTCCCCAGACTTGCAATATGTATTTCCAGAAACCCTTCATACAGAAGCATACTTAGGACTGACTTTGCAACACACGCAGATAGGGTGGCAACTCTATTGCCTGTTTTGCAGTTTATTCTCATGCAATAAATACACTGGCCAACCTCCCGGATCAGCTTCTGCAGGGCGCTCTGCTGCAGTGATTTTCCCGGCTGTCTAATATGCCACAGCAGGACCGGGCCACAGGGTCCTTTCCCTTGTCTCACAGTCTTAAAGAGACACAGCCTGACAAACATCCTTGTACAGACTTCTTGGGAAATTTCTGCACGTAGAACCACAGGGTGAAATTCCTAGCCGTGCAACTTGTTTGTGGCTAAGAATATATGTCTTTTGCATTGTGATAATGCCACATTTCAGAAAATACTGTACGATTTACATTTTCCAGCCAACAGTGTTTGAGAGTGTCTCAAAATAGACCCACGATGGTAGAGAAAAGCCCCCAAAATAGCCAGCTGTGTGAGAGCCGGGAGCCCACTGAGAAGGGGCCTGCTCTCCCAAGGCCAGTGCCCAGTGGCTTCCTCCTGTCCGGGCTTGTGCACGCTGGTGGCCCAGGGGGACCCTGAGTCACAGGGGAGTGGGGGCCACAGGGTGCTGGGAGCAGAGGGCGGGCCAGCATGGCTAGAGTCCCGCCTGAATGGTTTCCTGTGGCCATTGTCTCGGCCCTGCCTGGTCTCCTTGGGGGGAGTTTATTTAGGGGCCTGTGGAGAGGAGGCTGGGCATGAGGAAGAGGAGGGTGCAGCCCTCGCCAAAGGCACCCAGGAATGTGTTGCAGGAGGGAGAGAGAGAGAGGAAGGGGGGGGATCCCATCCTTGGGAGAGACGGGACGTCAAGAACCCCTGACTAATGAATAGCGAGTGTGCCCTTGAACCTCACTGGGCTTCGCCATTCTCAGGCACAGAACAAGAGCCGAGACACGTCTGAGCCCAGCTGCACGGGGGACGGCGGCGGCTCATCTCAGACACTTTGACAGGCCGGGCCTTTTCCCTACATAGCTCAGGTCCGCCTCCCTGCGCCCCTGGCAACGGCGCTCCCAGGCCTGGCCCGGCCTGCTGTGAGCGGGAGGAGGGAGGCACAGGAGCACCAAGGAAGGGGAGGACAGCTAGGAAGAGGGAGCCGTTAACTCCTAGAAGGCTGGAGCCCCGTGCTCTGGCCACCTTGCAGGCTGCTGCCCTCGGCCTTCTGGGGCGGACATGTGGACGGCAAAGAGCGGTTTGCCGGGGGCCTGGTCTGAGTGCCTCAGCCCGGGAACAGGCACAGCATGTGTCAAGGGCAGAAGGGGCGGCCCACGGGCCAAAGGCAAGGCCCCTCCCCGCAGGATGGATGGTCAGGGTGTGTGTCCCCAGGTCCTTTGCCAAGTCCTAGGCGGGCACAGGGGGGGAGTGGGGTTTGTCTCCTTGCCCAGGGCCTCCTCCTCCATCCCGGCTCCCACCCGCTGCAGCCTCAGGACAGCGGCTCCTGCAAATTCCTGCTCGGCTTGACCGGATGGTCTCGTGTCCTGGCATGGCGTGGCTCTGGATTCGGATCCTGTGACCTTGGTGTGACCTGCAGTTCTCTTCTCTGTCTCCGTTTTCCAGAGAAGCTGGAAAGAGGCTGTCCCATCAAACTTCACAGGACAATCTAAAGATGAGAGAAATAATATGTGAGAAGGAGCTTTGCACTCTGGGGAGGAAGGTGTCCTATAAATCTCATTCAGGTATTATTAGGGCTGAAAGTAGGTATTTCTGCTCCCCGGGGCTGGGGGGAGGGGCTCACTCAAGGTTGTGTCAGAACCTCCCCGGCGCCGTAGGCCTGAAACTCAATGGCAAGAAGTCAGGAAAGACGATGGTTTACGTCTGTGGCCTCCAGAACCTCTGGGTCCGGCTGGCACTGGGAGGAAAAGAGAGTGACCATATAATTTCGAGGTGTTTTACCTGTGTTATTCTACGCCTCGCTGCAATGCAGTGAGAAAGGTGTGGTCTATTCCCATTTTGGAAATAAGGAAACAGGCTCAGAGAGGTAAAGGGCTGGTCCAAGGTCACGCTGGTCATACAAGGACCTGAGTCCGTGTTCACCTGACTCCACAGCCCACACTTACACCCACACCGTGACAGAGCCACCTGGCCGGGGGTGCTGGGGAGAGGCCCAGCCACTCAGAGATGGTGCCTTCCTCACGGACTGGTTCGGGGGGCTTTAGCTTCTAAGCCCGAAGGCCTTGGCCGAGGGAAGGAGGACCGGCCGAGCCCCCAGAACACTGCAAAGCCACCCAGAGGGCCCCTGCTGCCAAACACCAGTCAGAGAAAAGGGAAACAGAAGAGGGGGCTTCAGGTAAGAGGCTGGGAACAGACTCAGCTGAGAAGTGTGCTCTCCCACCTGAGTCTTGCTCAGGGCAGGTCACCTCCTGGCTCCCTGTCACTTGCCAGCAGTGAGCTGGGTATTCGTTTTTGTAGCCTCTGGGTGAAGGGGCCGCCCTGCGTCCCAGGGGAACTTGAAGGGACCCAGGCTGGTGGGGTTTCCGGGGAGCCAGGAGGCTGCGGGTAGGCACTGCTGGCAGGTGACAGAGAAGAAAAAGCAGGAAGCCCTTCCAGATTATACAACGTCACAGCTAAAAGGGCCCCCAGGGGCCACTCTGTCCAAAGCTCCTCTTCCAGCTCCAGAAAGGGAGCGGGTTCGCCCCAGACGATTCCGCAGGAAGACGGGCTGCAGTCCACGTCTCTGACGTCCCGCTAAGTGGGGCCATCACTCTTCCCATGCCCTTGTCACCCCACCAGGCCACTGGGCCCTTAAAGGCAGGGATTTTGCCCAGGGAGGCAAAAAGAAGGACCAGGTAAGAAGAACCCCTGTTGGCCAAGGGGTGGCTCTGGGAAGCCTCGAGGCCAGAAGCCTCCCTGAGCGAGAGCACAGCCTCACTCGGTGGTACCCACGCCTCGCCACCAGCACACTTCCGGCACTTCCCGGCCAGACGGTGGCCGCCATGATCCTCTCCTGCTGGGGACGACGCCGCTGTGACGCAATGGGTCTGAATGCAGAAGGGCCCCCAACCCTGCCCCGTGATGCTTCTGGGAGGAAGGGACAGGGAGGAGGGCGGCTCTAAGGGCGGCAGGAAGGGTAGGGGCTTGTCCACATAGAGCCTGGTGGCAGAGCTACGGCAAGGAAGGGCCGAAAACTGGAAAGGACCTCAGCTCACGCCAGGTCCTCTGCCGGGCGGGGCCACGGCGCCCCATGCCAGGCAGACCTGACCTGCTCGGAATGCCAAGGAGATCCAGGGACCCCACATCCTACAGCCTTGTCAGCAACTGCCCTCGAGGGGCGTCTGTGTGCTTGCTGATGAAGAGACACGTGACGGAGCAGAAAGACACAAAGACAAATGAACTTATTCCAGCCCAGCTGTGCCCTCCTCCATGGGCTGTGGATTTGGGCCAGTTGCCATTCCAACTGGCCGGTGCCCACGGTCAAATATTCGGTATATCACTGCTGTCCTCCCTCAAATTCCGGCCGTATTACCTGACCTTGAGAAGCGCGAGGCCGTCATACCTGCCCTGTACCTACGGGAAAGGGAGACGGAAAGTGAACTGAGTTTAGTGTATCCTGTGTACTTACCATTCCTTATTGCAACTCCATAGGGATTATTATTCCCATTTTACAGATGAGAGTTTAGAGACTCCGAGACATTTAGGGGATGGCTGCACGTGATGCCAGAAACAGAGCCTCTGCCCGCACTACCTCTTCCTCTGTCCCTTCTCTCCGGCTCAGGGCTCAGTCCCGGGCTGGGGCCACCTGTCCTGGTGTTCCAGAAGCCCCCGGACCACGTGGGTTTGTGCTCAGCATCTCAGCCTCAATTTCCTATCTCCCCAGGGCTCTCCTGGGGCTGCTCAGTCTAAGCTGGTGAGCAAGCGAGGCATACTGCCCAGCATATTTGATTAGTTCTAGAACAAATGCGTATCTTCAGACCCCCGACAGGTTGCTGGTGGGGGGCAGGGAGGAATTCCTACCACTTTCGGGCTTTTTCTAACTAGAAAAGGGAGCCAGAGGATTTGGAGGTTGGGGTAAGGGTGGGGACAGCTACCAAACAATAAAACTTAGCCACGCAGAAAAGGCTGGAGAGCCTTAGTCTTGGGAATTCTCCTCCTGAGGAACAAAGAACAAGGTGACGCCGGCCGCATGGCGGGCCTGGGCCCCGGCACGCCACTGGGCACCCCTCATGCCGGGTCCGGCCTCAGGACGGGGAGCCGCGCTTGGAATGTGATTCCCTGGCTTTGCGTGACGCTCGGTTAGCAGAGTGCGACTCCCAAGATCCCCTGTCACCTCCTAAAGCCTCTGCCAGCCCGCCCCCCAGCACCACGCTGATCACCAGATTAAGGAGCTCAGGGCTACAGCTGAGGCAGCTAAACCGGGAGGGCGGCGTGGGGAGGGGCGGGGAGGGCAGCCGGCAGCCTCCTCGTCTCTCGCCCCCACTCCTACTGTGGGCCCTATTCTCCACTCCTGCCATGAGCTCTAATCTCTGTACTCCTCTTCGCTGAGCTTCCACGTCCTCCCCCTGCAGATACCCAGCTGGAGCGTGGGACAGCCCAGGAGACCGGGAGAGGGCAGGAAGGGAGAGGTGTGTGGGGGGGAGAGCAGCAGCCAGCGTGCTAGGAGTGTGTGTGCTGGGCAGTGGGGACCGGCCGCACGGGAGGGAAGGAAGGTGAGCGCTGGGAGGGAAGCAGGCCCAGGGCCTCCCTGCCTGGACTGAGCGCCACCCAAGGGTAATCCCAGGGGCGCCCTGTGGGTCCCTCTGGGAGGCCACAGGACTCCAGGGCCAAGAGCCTCCCATTCACCGGAGGAGATAGCAGGAGGAAGTGCCAGAGGCAGGGGAGGCAACGGCCAAGGGAAGGAATTTGGACATTCAAGGCTTTTCCCAAGACCCCAGCATTTCCTGAACCAAAGTCATCCCCAGTCATTTAAATCACAAACATGGGAAAAGAAGGTCCCTTCTGTATGCACGGTGTCACCGGGTCTGTAACAGATGACACGGGACCCCGGATACAGACCCCACAGGACAGGACTGGAGGTTTCGGCTTAGGGCTTTCTGGACTGTGAGCACCCCAGGCTTGGGGTGCTTCTGACCCAGGAGCAGTGGTGCAAAGGGCAGGGCCAGTGGCGCTGGGTGAGGCAAAGGCCAGGTGATGTAAAGGCCACACCGCCTGGCCACTGGACCCTGAGAGCCCTACACTTGCACACGACCCCACCTCTCAACATTATTGTGAGGCGCTGTGGAGACCCGGAAACTCTTGATGGCTCAGTTCAGAAGGCTTCCAGCCCCTTCTCAGCCCTGTCCCCCGTGCCAGGGCCTGCAACGGCGGCCGGGACACACCGGGGCCATGGCCAGCAGCTGCTCTCTCTTCAGCTTCTCCTTGGCAGTGAGGCTCCCTTCTGCTGGGTAGGGGCAGGAGAAGAAGGGCTTGGGTTGCTAACGGGGGGTGGGGGGGGTGTCTGCGAGGGCCGGGGAAGAGACACTCAGCTAGCTCTTGATTCCCTACCCGCTCCCCAAACCGAGGCCCACGCTCCAGCGTCAACAGGAACGAAATGCTTCCCGCTGCGCCCTCCTTCACCCGTGGCCAGAATCCACCGGTCCCATCCCTGCGCTTGGGCTAAATCGGCGAATGCTAAATCAGCACAGCTCTGAAATGCTCACCGTCGCAGACTTTCTGAGCTGCAAGGGACCAAGAGATTTCTGAAGTACAACTCACTCGTTCTGCCGGTGAGCACAGTAAGATTCAGGGTGTCGGGGAGAACTGGCCTGCCCCAGGTCACACAGCAAGCCAGTGGCAAGGACATGCCCCGTGCCTGTCTTCCGGACCCCTTTCCTGTTCAGCCCCTGAGAGAGGGCTTCTCCATCATATCCCAAATAAGATCCTGGCCCAAGTGCGGGCGGCGGGGGTCTGGGGCCGAGGGAGGCCGTAATGCGATAAGCAGACTGGCCATCTGGCTTGGGGACGGAGGAGAGCCCAGACTGGCCGCTTCTGCTGCCTGTCCCGGGGGGGCCCTGTGTCACGAGACAGACTGCCAGATGGACAGGCACCGGCCTGGGTCTGGGTGGAAGCCAGTGAGTTCCCTGTAGTCAGAGCTAACCAACTTTCAGACACGGTGGGGTAAGAACAGAGGGGGCACAGGGCGCAGAGCTGGGCCCCCCCCAAAGAGCAGAGAGACATAAAAGCAGGATGGAGCCGCCGAAATTCCCACCCAGGCTCAGAGCCGGGCTCTCCAGGTAGGGCCCGGCCCGGCCCAGCTCAGCTCCTCCGCCACAAACAGGTCCTCCTCCGGGGGAAAGGCAAACACGTCTCCCCTGGCACCTTCTCAGACATGCATGCAAAGCTAATTAACATGGGGAGACATGCGAGCAGCCGGCCAGCTCCACACCCTCGAGTCCACGCAAACAAGGCGAGCCCTTGTCCGGGGGACGTGCACAAAGCTTTGTTGCTAATTTAGGCATCTGTCTCTGTCTGGCCTGGTCCTCCTGCCTGTGCTGGGGTTTTTCCCAGCCCCTCGGACAATGCTGGGAACGGGCCCGCAGATCCCTTATTCAAATCACACCCAGGACAATGAGCTCATTGTGCAAGCCACAGAAAAGGGGATGCTGGGGTGGGTGGCTGGGGGGTGTCACGGGGCGTCGGGAGTGGAGAAGGGTGGGGGGGGTGAGGAAAATGGGAACCCAGGAAAGTGTTTACTAACACAGCCCCTGCAGCTGCTTGGGCCCCTGTCCCCTCCCCCGCCTGGCCGGCAGCTGGGGAGAAGCCCCAGGACTCAGAGGTGGGGGCCCCAGAGTGGATGAGGGGCCGTGTATCCACCAGGCCAGCAGTCGGCAAAGTCTGGCTCAAACCTCCACCTTCGACAGTCTGTAGCCACCCCTGCATGTTCATGGCCAGACACGTTTTTAAATAGATTGGTTCAGGGGGGTGGGGTGGGGTGTGATTCTTTTTATTCCTTCCTGCAGACGAGCAGTGTTAACGCACAGCTCCGCGCTGCAGAGGAGGAGACGGGGCTGGGGGGAGAGGTGCTGGCGGGCCGCACGGGGTGGGACCTGCTGCGCCCATTGTCTTCAGGCAACGTTTTATTTTCTCCTCCTTCCCAGCTAATAAATTAGAGGAGACCGTGAGCTGCGAAGGGACAGGCTCCCCATGGACGGACGGACGGCGGGCAGGCGAGGCTGCGAGCTCTCGGCAGATGGGGCTCACCCGGCCTCCAGGCTGCTCACACCACACCTGGTCAGACACTCCCATGCAGCCCCACACAATGAGCACCGTTGAGAAAACCACGCACACACGCATCGTGACACGGACGTGTGCGTGTGTGTATACGTGCGTACGCACGTCTATAGAAATCTCCCGCGATCCCCGAGGGGGCAGATCTGGGGCTTTGAAATGCCCTCCCTCCTATCAACAACCCCCAGCCCCTTGTCGCAGTGAGCGGCCCAGACAGGCCGATGTAAACAGACACACACGGCCTGACACTGACACGCAGACACAAAAAGAAACACACACACCCAGAGGCAGCCCCAGACACACACACTGACAATAGTGTAATGAATGCGGGAGGGGAGGGCGTTCAGTCAAAAGCCCACACGGCTGCTTGCCCGGCACCGGGGTGGCTGCAGGGTTATGGAGAGGCTGCGAGCCAGCTCCTGACGACCTCCTCCTCCGCTGCGTCTCCCGGGACCGCGGACTACACGGGAGCTGAGGCAGCAATACCATTCCAGGCATCCAGCATGGAAGCAGAGGCCTCACGGGTCAGAAAAGTTTGGATCTGGTCTCAGCTCTTCGTCAAGGCTGTCTGAACTGCCCTGAGGACGTTTTTCTTTAATACTGAAAGACAGGTGTGCAAAGTCCTATTAACTATCCTGCATCTTAAGATGGTGTGGCTTAAAGTCAGGGCCGAGTAGAACTTTGCAGACATTGTTTTCACATGCAGTGCAACCCACAGGTTGGCCGGAGGGGGGGGAGGTGTCTCCTCTTTTCAGTTAAAATAATTTTGAGCAGGGTGTATAGGCTGTAGAGGACCATGAGGGGCTGACATCTCAGAGACCCTATAAAAAGTGCTTCTAAGGATATAGGTGAAGGGGTGACCCCCTCAGCTCTGGCCCCGCGGAGCAGACATGCACTAGGCTGAACCATATGAAATCACCGACATTTGGCTGTTTTCAATCAATAAGGAAGAAATTTCATATAGGTCAACCTAAACAGGCAGCTGGCTCCAAGAACCATGAGGGGTATTTCCCTTTTTATTTCCTCCCCAAACTGGGTTCTTTTATTCCTGAATTAGAAAAAAACCCAACATGACCTGAGACCCAAATCGACCTTGGGTCTCTCGTCTACAGCCACATGACTACGTCGTGCAGAGTCTGGTGCAGTGACTGGAATAAACTGTGGATGCCACGTGCACACACGCGCACACACACGCACGCGTACACACCCACACACAGCCCACGGCCTGCGTCAGGCCAGGACCCACCTTCAGACTCTTCCGCCAGGGCTCCTGCTTCTCCGTTCCCGGTCTTCGGATTCTGGAATGTGTCCTGGAGGGGACAGAAGGAACATGAGAGAACACAACGGGAAACGGGACAAAAGTGTGCTCTTGGCGTCTCTGGCGGGGTGTCAGGGGCTGGGGGACTATGCACGCACTCCGTCCCGAAGGAAACGTCAGCCTCGAAGCTTTATCACCAAAGCATTGCTGCCAACTGGTGACCAAATGTAAACTCGAGGCCGGTGTCTGTGCACATGACCTTCATTCAGACGGCCTCTAAAAGAGCTGCACAGGGCAGCCAGAAGGGCGCTGAGGCCACCCCGGCGCAGGGAAGGTCCGCTCCTTGCCAGCATCCGGATATCCATCTGTCTGTCCCGTCGCTCCCTGCATCTTCCTGGGAAATCACTCTCCGGAACTTCTCTGGGTTCCCATGGGAGGAGAGGTGGAGGGTTTTGGAAGCAGAGTCAAGAACTGTTCTGTATCTCACTACCTGTTTCTTGCCCAAGGAGGAAAGCCTGCCTCACATATGCGCATCCTAGCCCATCAGTAGTAGGTGGCTGGTGCATACAGAAGGCGAGGGGAAGATATTTCCACTGAGAGCCTTCTAGTGGCCAAGCATCTGGGGCTCCCTTCAAAGACCTGGAGCCACCTTCCATGCAGATGGAGGAGGCATGGTCCCTCCTACATCTCTGACAAGTACTTTAACCAAAAATACCATGTAAGTTCTAGAGTTTTCTCTCTCTAAACACACACACACACTGACCTCAACAAGAAAACCATCAAAGTAATAGCAATCATAAAATAAAACCCATTTGGCCTTCCTGCTCCAGGGGTCAAGTGACGGAATGACCGAGCCTGCAGTCTGGGCGTGAGGGCTAGTGGATTCATTTGCAGAGCGGGCCCCGGCCCGGGGACTACGTGGATGACTCTTCCAAACTCCAGACGTGTTGCAAGGAGGCAGCCGGGCGCCCGCTGCTGCTACAGGCAGGCTTACCCGCCAGCCACTGTGCTCAGGATCCCATCTGAGCAGGACCAGGAGAGGATTCTGGCTTGGATGCACCACACAGTATCTGGTTTCTCCCAAGGAGGAGAAACTTTCCGTATGTGCATTCACCCAGATGTAATTTATTACTTGGTTGCATTTAAGATGTCCCTTACCAACCTCACACACACATCTCAGTAGGTTACTGCTATGCCGATTCCTAAGATCAAAGCTGTTCTTCAACTGAAGAAAAAGGTGATTGAGGAATCACAGTTCCATAAAGAACCAATGGAATTAAGTAAAGTTCTAGCCTGGGCGAAATGGCAACTTATGGTCACCACAGGCAAAGCATGAGATGGCTCTGACCCTGCTGTCTGAGGCTCCCTGGGGCTGGGAAACCAGGAAGCTGTGAACTGGTGAGAACTGTCACGCCGTCCCCCCCACCCCCCGCCCCTCAGCACGGCCTTCCCATCCTGGATGGTCAGGTGAAATTCCGTATTACACGAGTTTAAAGTGCTGAGCAAGGGACTGTGGTTTGCTTCTCTGTATCCCCAAGGCACTACCCAGAACCTAACACATACCGCGCGGTCAATAAATGTTGAATGGATAAATGAACACAATAGAAAAAAAATACAGCCTGGCACGGGAAGACTTCCTTGAGCTCCTTCCTGAGCTCCGTGTTTCCCTTGCAAACTGAGGTATGGCTCCATGGCCTGGTCCAGAGGGGCCAAAGTTCCTGGCCAGGAGCCATCAGAGGTGAGAGGCCAGGGTAGGTACCTGCTCCTCTCGGGCCAGCCCTCAGTCTCCCACACGGATCTAGACTGACAGTCTCAGCCTCCACCATCTGACCTGCTCTTCGGTACTGAGAGCTTCCACCATCTGACCTGCTCTTCTGCACTTAGATTTCTGGCCCGGTCCTGCACGAGTCTACCCTGCGGCTCCATCCCCAAACTTCTGTAGGGGAGTCCCTCCCCCGCTCAGCCCCAGAGACCTGTTTGGGTACAGTGAACTGTCTCTGATGACTCCACTGCAAACGAATTCCTCCCCTCTTAACTCCCACAGTCTGAGTCAAGCCATCGCCTCTTGAATGTGTGCCTTATCAGGCTGGTTTCTGCTCTGAGGAGTCAGGGAGCAGGTCTGGGGTTCTCCTGGGGTTCTGCCTGTACTGGAGTTTGGAGCTTCTGCAGGGTCAGTAAACACCATGACTTACTCCAGTGACTGACGGGGAGCCGAGCCCCATCCGTTGCCGGAGGCTTTTCCTGCGCCTCCACACACTACTGAGGTGTGGCCCACCAGTGAGATGGTCACCTACGGCACAGCCGTGCTGCCTCATGCATGCCCAGCCCGCCTTCAGCCCCCAACACATACACACCCCTTCTCCAACAGCACCAGATGGAGAGTGTAAACTGACATTCCTGAGTGCCATGAGCTCAGTATTAATCCCCATTTTATAGATGAGAAAACTGGCTCAGAGAGAGGTGAACTAATGTGCCCGAAAAGGTACGAACTGGATCAGACAGACCCCTGATGCCCACTGGGCCGCACGCGCTGCGTCACACCACCATGATCTTGAAGCCTGCGATCCATGACGAAAGAGAGAGAAAACGGACTGGAAACAGCTAGAAATGGGGTAAAGGAAGCTGCAGGCTCCATGCGGAAGGGGTGGCTGTAAACGTGAGCCTTTCTTCTCTTCATTACCGCTCTCCCTAAGGCTCCCCAAGGAAACGGCACGCCCGTGGGGCCAGCCACCACCTCTCCTCTTCCGAGCCACCTAACGCCAGGAACAGGAAGAAGGTCCAGCATTCTCTGCTTAAGCACGAGACGAGACTGGACAGAGAACATGGATCCCTCTCCCTCTTCCAGAAGACTCAGTGGTACCTCAGTGGGATGTAACATTCTAGAAAGCAGAGGCTCAACCTCGTCCCGGGCAGGTATATTCCTTTGGCACCATGGGCAGACTGGTAGACTTGGGCAAACCCCTGAGGCACAGCCAGGCTACAGTCCACGCTGACAAAGGAGCGTGGAGAAAGCCAGGGGTGGGAGGGACACGTCTCGCCCCTCCTAGCTCCGTACCACGGCCCCCGGGGACCCAGCACTGAGCCTTCCTACTCACGCTCTCCAGGTGCACAGCCGGCCCAAAGCAGGAGGTGCTACAGAGCCGCCCTCCAGTCACCCAGATGAGCTCATGCTGCTCCCCGAAGCCCAGGCAGACTCCCTGGGAGGTGAGGGCAGCCGGGGGACTCAGACCACCACCTCCTCAAGGGTGTAGCTTCGGAGCCACTCCCCATGCAATCACTCCATGACATCTGGCTTAGAAAAGAAGGGTCGACCCTAGATTACATTTACCATTCTTGCTGCTCCCCACAGAGACAGCCCTTAACAAAGATAAAGCGTGCGGAGCGTTAGCACAAGACTTGGCACAGCATAAGTGCTCGATAGATGGCTCCTGTCACCATTATCGTGACTCATTGTGATTTCCTGGCTCCCCACTCCTCACCTCCCAGGCTCGAGTGAGGAGCTGTCTTTTCATCAACTCGAGGCTTACTGAGGCCGGGAGCCCATTAATGGAGTCCAGGGTTTCCGGGGCAGGAAACTGGAGTTTCTGACAGAGGAACGGGGCTGGCGGCAAGGCTGGCCAGGAGTCCTCTGAGGTGAGAAGGCCCCTTTGCCCTCTGACAGCAGGACGAGCCCAGCACCTCCCCAGAAAAATCTCTCTGAAGACCCAAGGCTTGGCAGGGAGCCAGGGCAGGAGGCCTCTCGAAGGAGATGACGCTGGCTCTGAGCCAAGGCGCATCCCAGAAGCTTCAGCTCGCACCCAGCAGCACGGGCTGAGGTGAGGAGGGGCAGCCGGGAGGGGGGCAACGAGGAGCCCTCGGGCCAAAGGAAACCTGCCTAAAGGGGGTTTGGTGTGAACTGGGGATGCACCGCTACCTTCCCACGCCCTGTGGTTTCCACACACCTGCGACACTATGAAATCAGTACAAGCACAGGGATGGGGGGCGGGGAGATGCTCTGCCCCCAGGACAAGGCTCCTGTCACCTACATCTGTGACCGCACAGACACCGTCCAAAGACTCCTGGGGTTACCCACTGGTTCTCCTCCCCGCCTCCTAAACCCCCAAAACCCAAGGCTACCTGTAGATTCACGGGCTTCGGTCTTCAAGGACTGTGGGGTAACCCCCACTGAAGGGGCTGTACTAGGCACCTCTAAAGTCCCCATAGGACCCGAGCCTCTCCCGTGGCCTCCAGCCTGGCATTTCCATGGCCTTTTACACAGAGAGCTCTCTTTGGCCAGGGACCTTCCAGGGATAGCCCAAGATTCGTTACTGAACTTCAGGCCTGGAAGAGATCTTAATTGTCCAGTCTAGGCCAATAAAATATGAGCTGCATGTATCATTTTAGATTTCCTAGAGGCCACATTAAAAAGTGCAGAAGAAACAGATCAAACTAATTTTAATAATCTATTTTGTTTAACCCAGTATCATCGTTTCGGCTGGCTGCGCTGGCCACGTATCATGAGATCAACAGTGGTTGACAGGGCAGCCCAGCTCTTGACATCATCCAGCAAGCTCTCCCACTTTCGGAAGAGGAGGGGGCCCAAGTACCTCTAAGGAATGGGGAGCAGGGTCAGAAGGGAAGCCCCAAACTCCATCCCTACCTCCGGGCCCATCAGCCTTCCTCTCTGCCTCCCAATTAATAACTCGCCTAGGAGACAGATGAGTTTACGACACATCAAATTCAGGGGGATGAGCGGAACACAGACCTGTCTGGAACAGGAAACCTGGAGAGGAGAAGAGATGGGTGTACTTGACATCACAAGCTCGGAAACAAAGACCGACAGAAAGGAACAGGAGGGAGGTTCGGCCTGACCTCAGCATTGGAGGCAGGTCTGGAGGAGGGTGTGCCGCCCCCAGTCCGGGGCCACCCGGCTCCTTCGGGCTGCAAATACCCACGCTCCGGCACCGGGTCTGGTGAATTTTCTACCGCGTCTCCCTGGAGGAACTACCCACAAAAGCTCCTCTCTGCTTTAGAAGGCAAGAACAAGTCGCGCATTTACCCAGTGCTTCTTACTCGGAGTCGCCATGCCAACACACAGTCATAATTACCGAGGAACGCGCCAATAGTGGCAGCATTGACAAAGACACTATATCAGGGCCTGTGAGCTAAGCAAGGTCAGGCTCCTCGCGGGCCCCCCCTCCCCAGCTTCCTGCCCACTTCCTTTATTCCACTCTGATCCATCTCTTTCCCTTCATTCTTTCTCTCCCACCCAGATGGTCTCTTATTATATTTTCTCTGCAAAGAAAGGCACTACAGCTCAGTGTATAAAACACTTTTATAGCAATTAGGAGACAGGTTCTCCTTTGAGTCCCGATTTTAACTTGTGGGAAAAGTCACTTTAACACCCAGGCCTAGTTATCTGGCTGTGAATGGGGAGAGTATTTCGGACAGTGCCTATTCAGCCAGTGGGTGCCTGCATTTAATTCACCTACTAAATTCAGAGGCTGCTGTGTATCTAGTGGGCTCGAAGCTCTCCCTTATGAGCGGCACCAGAGGTACCAGAAACTCAGAGAAACAAAAGAAGGTTCAGATCAGAGAGGCAGTTGGTTCTAATACCCTGAGAACAGCAGGGCCTGTATCTCCCTCCCCCTCTCCCCCGCCAGGAAGGGTGCAAATCTCAGAAAAGGGGCCAGGAGCAGCTGAAGGGTGGGCTCTATCAGATTATAAAAAGATGAGCGAGATGGATGAGAACTATCAGGCTAAGTGACAAGCATCCCGAGGCCCCCAGTGAGACAAGGACATGCACCCATTTAAAATGAGAGGTCAAGAAAAGAAGGCAGACAGCCACCACCAGAGCCCTACACAAGAGCGCCCCAATTTCAGAACACCCAGTGCACCAACATCTGAACTTACAAAGGAGATAAATTGGAGGCCGATGATTAGCATCACAAAATGATTATTCCCTTTGTAAAAGGCTTCACTTCAGGACTGCTTTAAATAGTGCATTTAAACCATGATCTGATTTGCTAAATTCGATTTATACACATCTACTGCCTAAGCTGGCGTGCGGCTGTATTTACATGTCTTCCCTTGGCACGGAGGAGGGGAGAGGCCAGCCATTATTTGGGGCCTTTAATCCTTGTAGACAGTAGCTAATCTGGGGAGCTGAACCCTGTTTTTCTTCCACAGCTGGGGCTTTCGCTGTAAACCGGCCTCGGCCCTCCACTCTGCTTTGCCTGGCCAGAGCCAGCCCAAAGACGACGGTCAGGATTTGGCCAGAATTAGTTGGAGCGTTTCTGCCAATAGAGGCTCCTCACCAAGATGGAGACCCCCTCGCCACACCCAAGGATGACAACTTTCTGGTACAAATTTCCAGAGAATCTGCCAGGGTCAAAGGCTGGCTACCTTCTGGGAGCCATGTAAACTTAGCAACCTGTGTTAAGTTCTGGGGACCTGGTGAACTACCTTCTGCCTTTTGTACTTGAGCCACAGGACCCCAAACTGGGCTGGCACAGAAAGGCTGGCTCTCCACCCCAAGACAAAAGAATGGGTCCACCAGGTCTCATGGTGACTGAGCTGATGTAATGGGGACACCCTCCTTAGTTACCCGAAAAGCACTTCCTGCTCTCATTGACAGCACAGTCCTTCAGGAGAGAAATGACTCCTTCCCACAAGACCCAACAATGTGACAGGGCGGTTAAGGGCCAGACTGCTGCCAAAAGAGAAAGGACCCAAGTCACACCACTGGCTAAAAGAAAGAGGTCTAAGGAATTCATGGGCCCAGGAATGCAACATTCAAAAAACCAAGTCCCTTCAAAAAACTCAACTTAGAACCTCTCCCTTTACCAGCGCCCCCCCCCCCCATCTCCAAGAACCAGAGGCTCAGCCTTCTCAGAAACACATGTTCATTTATCAAATATTTACAGACATCACGATGACGACCCCAGCCCGACACTGGGAACTGACGGCAAAGAAAGGGACAGCCTTCGGGTCTGAAGAATTTATAGTAGAAGATGGAGGGGTCACCAAACATAACTATTTCACTGTTGAGAAACCCACTCAAACCTGCTCACCAAAGAAAGGGAAACTGGACTGGAAATTGATTGGACTGGACCCCAGTTCTTGCTCTTCAAGCTAACTTTATGACCTTGGGGAAAATCACTTAACCTCTCTGGGCCTGGTTCCTCATCTGTGACATAAGCAGTTGACCTCCATAATAACTAAGCTTTAAATTTTCTATAAATCTTACAGAGGAAGAAATGTTCATATCTCTAAAAACCCTGATGAGCTTTTTTTTATTTTTCTAACAAGGTTATAAATCGTCCCATTTTCTTCTTTGTCTTGGCTGCCAGGAGGCTCAGAACAATATTGAATACAACATTTATTTTAGGTCAGGACTCTAAGCCAGGAGATTGGGGATGGGGGTTTGGGAAGCAGGGTATGACAGGAGAGCTCTCATATGGAGGTAGGGCTGTGTGGAGAAGGGGGCTTGGATTCAGGGCAGACTCCGGGCTGGGCGGGCTGGACGGACGAGGTCACAATGGTGATGAATCCGTGTGTCTGTGTGTCTGTACGCATATGCAGAGCCTGTGGTTAAGAACTCAGACGGCGGGGCAGACAGCCGTGATTCCACATCTGGCCTCTGCCACATCCTAACCAAAGTCACAAAGCGGGAATCACTACCCTCCCTACCTGTCAAGCTGAGGCCCGAATACATGCGCAGCGCTCAGTGCCCAGCCAGGTACAAAGCGAAGGCTCAGTATAAACACAAACGAACAAAACTGGAGCTTCTTAGTCACTGTACAAATGTCCATGCGTGGGACCTGCCTTAGGGCAGCGGTGGATCAGCCTGGACAGTTGGGGGCTGGGGGAGGAAAGGACACTGAGCCGAGATCATTCACCAGGCAGGAAGGGGGCCGCCGCCGGGGTGGAGGGCCGAGCTCCAGGGGCTACTCCAGGGCGCCGGCCGCACGCGAACCGAGCCTCCGGGGCCGTCCGCGAGCCCCGGACCAGAGCCAGCCCGGGCGGGGCGGCCCGGGCCTGCTCGCCGCTGGGGCCTCGCGGTGTCGGAGGGGGGAAAAAAAGCGGGCGTCGGCCACGCGCCTGACACGCCTCGAAAATACTGCAGAAGCACGAGGCTCGCGCGGTTCCGGACTCCGAGCCGGCGCCACCGCTCCGCCCCTACCCGGGGCCAGGAGGGCCGGGCCGCACGCGTCTCTGTCGCGCGCGCGGCTCCGGCGGGAGCGCACGCAGCGGCCCGCCCGGGGCGCGGCAGCCGCGACGGAGGGCCCGGCGGCCGTCCCGCGGGCCCAGCCTCCCGCCGTCGCGAGTGGCCGGGGTGCCTTCGCCCGGAGCGCGGCGGCGGGGACGGCGGCCGGGCGGGCGCGCTCGACGCGCGTTCCGCTCCCGTGGGCCGCGCCGCGACCTACCTCGTGCCCACGCGGCCATCTTGCCGCCGCTCCTCGCTCGCTCAAAATGGCCTCCCGGCCCCGCGGCGCCCGGCCCGCCTCCCCGCCCGGCCCGGGGCCCGCCGGTGTGCGCGCCCCCCGTGGCCGGCGGCCCCGCGGAGCCCGAAGGTCGGAGGCCCAGGCGGCGTCCAGGCGTACACGAGGCGCGGGTGCGGCCCCGCGTCCGCGCCGCTTAGCCCGCTGTCTGCAGCCCGGAGACTGCGGGAGGCCGCCGCGCCACCCCAGGTGAAGGGGTGAGGCTCCGGGGCTGCGCGCCTCGGACTCCGCGCGACGTCGACGGGGAGAGCCCCGGGGTGCAGGAGGGCGCGTCGGAGGCCAGAACCAGGGCCGCCTTCACCGGGCGCCTCGCGCCGTGCTCCGCCGAACTGTAGCACAGAGCACAGGGGGCCCATTAGGTTGTGTGTGCTTAGCGCCCGTTCCCAGCGCGTCGGGGAGGGACGCGGATCCGGGCCTGGGGAGGAGGAGGGGTTGCCTTTTTGGTGACCCAGGTAAAACCACAGACGCTCCACCGACCTGAGGATGGAATCTCCCGACTTCCGGACTGCCGGCCCGCACGTCGGCTCTTGGCACCCCGGGGCGGAGTGAGGGTGCAGGCGGACAGCTTCTCCTCCCATGCCCCGGCTCTGGCCACTCACCTTTCCACCCGCGCACCCTCCTACGAACGGGTGCTGATGGCAAGTTCGTGCCCGAGAAGAGGAGGGAGGCTCCTGCAGGGGAGTAGCTGTAAAAACAGAAAGGAGACATCAGGCGCCCCCCACCCCTCACCCAGAAGCGCGCTGCGGCCCCCTCGGAGGTGGGGGTAGGGGACGCGCGTCCTTCAGGTCACAACAGCCCGGGGCGGCTCCCGGGCGCACACCGCGTCTCAGTCTCGCTCGCCCGGGGCGCGAAAGGGAAGTCCGATTCTGGGCAAAGGGGTTCCATCCCGGCCCGGAGCTCCTTACCCGCCAGCGGGCCAGGCATCCAGCCCCCCATGAGGTGGGACACCTCCGTGCACCTAAGGCCAAGCGCATCGCGGAGAGCCTGCCGGCTACCGCCCTGGGACAACCCCGGCTTCCGCGACAGCGCAGCTCCTGAGTCCTGACGCTCCAAACCTGCCTGAGCCGGGACCCCAGGCCATTTTCCGGAAGCCCAACTGCTAGAAATGCAGAACCCAAGCTAAAGCGGGCCTCCTGGCGGCGCCCTCTTGGCCTCGCAAGTCCGTTTGGATCCTGCTCCCTTCACGTCTCTAAGGACACTTGCATGCGCACCTCCCCGGGCCCGCCAAGCAGGGAACTTCCACCTGCCCCGAACCCTCCCTTCCAACAGGGCGCTCCCTGGAGTCTTCATCGGTTTGGTATAACAGGCGCTGGGGAAAGACGACCGCTGGTCAATTCTCCAAGAAACGCTGGCCGTTTATTGGTGCTTTCACTCTCTCCAGCTGGTGAGGTTTGAACTTCATATCCAGACATTCATATGCACCCCCCTGCTCCTCCCGGGGACAGAGCTGCCATTTGCTTAGCGCCCACTATATGCCAGGCACTTCATATGTATATTTTACTTAATTCTCACGTGAACCCTGGAGGTACAGCTATTTATGTCTCCCCCCCCCATTTCATAGAGGAGGGGGAAGGAAACCAGTCTGAAGAAGTGATGTGACTTGTCAAGTATACACTGAGTTGCAATGGCAAAAGCATGTCCCCCCTAAAAGAAAAACCCCAAAAACTTGCCTCACAAGTGTGCGCATCCTTCCCCACCCAACCAGCTGCTGCCCTTATTGAATTTGGATTGCCAGTTTATTAACCCAGGCTAGGATCACCCTGGGTCCTTGGCTCAGGAATTGTCACTCCTAGGGACAGAAAAGGCCACAGGCCAGTCCCCCGGCTCTCCCCATGACCAATGAACAAGAAATTCTTGCAGCCTCTGTGGGCACCCCGGAGGCATTTCCATCCTCATTCTTGAGAATTAGGTCCAGAACCTTCAGGGAATCTGGCAAAGCCAAATGCTGGCCAATAATCCACTCCTGATTTTTAAAACCCCAGTCTACACAGTCAGAGAAGTGGGTGACCTGCATTATTACCAGGATAATTCACGCAGGAGAAAATGAGATGAAGGGGCAGGTTGGGCATGGTATTTTTACACACAACCCCAATGGAGACCCGAGGGGATTCAGGAGCTAAAAAGAGGAACATTGCAAGGAAACGCCCCTCTCTGGTTTCCTGCAAAAGATTTCATCCCAACTGATAATCAGACAGAAAGCCCTAACTTCCCCAACCTCCAAAGCTGAGAGGCGCTTTTTCTTTAAATGACGTTAATGTGACGTTAATGTTTCTTTTTTTTCCCTTTCAATGAAGGCTCTGTAAGAGACAACCTCCATTTAAAAAAATTATGCCCATTGGGCCTGATGTGAAATAAATTTTAAGAAAACGCAAATTTGGGCTTTTTCAGAAGACAGCCAGGGAAACAGCCCCCCACCCCCAGGCTCACTGAGGTGACAAAGATGGCACCTGAAGGTTGGGGTGAGGTGGGTACAACCGGACTTGGGTGGCACCAGGAACGTGGCGGGGGGGGGGAGGAATGGGGGGGATGGGGGCACAAGGGGTCTGCAGTCACACTCGCCAGGGGGCAGAGGATAGCGGTCCCTTTCAAAATAAACCCAAATCGATGGTGTGAGACCTGCGTAGCCAGGGTGGACCCCTGCCCCACTTGCAGTGCATCTCCACCCGGACAAGACAGAGAAAACCGGAGAAATGCTACCCTATACATTCCTGCAACACACAAAGCCCCGGGGTTTGGCTGCAGACAGAGAGCGGCTCCACTCACAGCACAGCCTAACTCATAGGGAAGGGGGACAAAACTAAGTTGCAAACTGATGGGGGGGGGGGTGAGGCTGACCACTGAGGGGTCAGAGGGCCTGTGCAGATGGAAGCTGAAAGGAAGTTCTAATTAGCACAAAGCCGGCACCTTCCATTAATAGCTCTCCGTAGGCTCCTGGATGCCGCTGAAGAGAGGCGAGTTGGAATGTGTGAGGCTCACCTGTCCCCAGCTCATTAACAGACCTCGGGTGAGAACAGGGCTCTCCTGGCAGAAGACCAGCCCAAATCAGCAACCCCACCCCCAAATTTAATTACAGGGCTGCCTTCCGGGCCCCTCCGAGGGGAAAGTGTTTAGCACAAGTCCAATGCGACTGTAAACATGAAATCTGGACAAGCACTCAGCCAGGCCTCTGAGGACAGCGCTCCCTCCGGACTTGAAATAAAGCCTTTAAAAAAAAAAAAAAAAGTCCTAGCATACATTCCATGTGTGTCAAATTCTAGATAGGTCAAACTAATCCGCGGTAAGAGGCATCAGAAGGCAGGTGAGTAGGGATTGACTGAGAAGAGGCAGGAGGGAAGCTTCTGGAAGTGAGGGAAACGCTGTCCGTCTGTAGTGTTGGCTACATGGGTGTAAAATGCAGTTGTCAGAACCCATACAACTGTACACCTATGATCTGTTTCTATATGTAAATTATACTTTTAATAATATGTATTCAGGTGTATTACGCATGTGGCTTATATCACACGCGTATACATACAAAGCCCTCGGCCCCTGACTGATTTCTCCATAGCCCCAGTGTGAAGGTTCACACCCTTTTCAAGGGTCACTGTGGAGAAAGGGGCCGGAGCAGATGGGGAAACGGAGCTGTGCACATCTCACAAACGCACAGCCTTGGCTGGCCGGGTGGGGAGGAGGAATGTCTGAATTGAATCAATTAGCTGCAGAAAACTTCAGAAAAGAAGTAAGGCCCTTCATAAAAACAAAGCCCACTCCTTAATCCCCAAAGGCAATCCTCTCCCCCATTCCCATGGCCATTCCTCAGTAAACAAAGAAATCCCTCCTTCCACATCCACACCTCAATATTCATTATGAGCTGATGTTAGAGGCTGCATTCCAGCCTCCCGGAGCGCCCTAATGACTGGAAACCTAAGGGCAGAGACGGTAGGGATTTCCCTTGGTTTCTGTCCACACGTCTCCGCTCCTCTTCCCATGGCGGTCTGGTCTTTCTTCCCTCCTCTCTCTCCCTCTGTCTTTCTTCTTTTCTTCAAATTAGTGACTAAGCAAACCGAGGCAAGCAAATCAAGGCAGAGACATCACTAACTCTACTTTGTTCATTTATTTTGACAAGTGCAGTTTAATTTTAATTATTTATGATAATACTTCACAGCAGACGAGTAAATGTGCTGGGGTATATTTGGTAACATTAATGAAGTCTGCCTAATAGGAACCTTCACTCCAGCACCCCGCCTGCTGGAGAAGTGGGGTGAGACCACTGGTCTGTGATAGGGTTTGCAATTTTTTTGTGCGTGTGGGGGGGGGGGGAGGGAACTTAATGGGTTTGAGGATTAGCGGAGGGAAAATTAACCTGATTCTAGAGAAGAGGCAAATACGCAAGCCCGTAATCGTGTGTCGATGTGGATTGTGTGTATTTAAACACCGAGAGAGCACACTTTGTGATAAGGAGGCCCAGGCGTGCACACATGCCACATGCATATTTACACATGAATCTCAAATGTGCAAATCAGCAGAGGCCCAAAGAAATTAGGCTCTGGGCAATTAAAAATTGAAATAAAAATGGAAAATGTGATACACAGAGTTCTCTATCTCTTCAAAGTACCTTTCTCCTACTTACCATATGCCTCAAGTGGGCAAATATGGAGAAAAATGTGGAGGATAATAAAGAGGGTAGGGGGTTTCTTAGCTGGCGATTACTTAGAAATGTTCCCTTCAACACACAATGAACCATGAAAAACTGGTCTCAGTCAAGGCAACGTCATTTTAAATGGGACTGATTTTTTTTATAGCTCCCCCTCAACCCTGCCACCATCCTTACCATAACTGGTCATATAAGTGTATGATTTGATATGCGGACCTGATATATACAAGAATGGGTATATTATATAGACAGATGTGCAATCATTTGGTCCACACACATAGATATCTGGTATACCTCAAGATATATGCTCCAGTGTATCTACACTAACATTACCTACAACAATGGGCTTGTCATAATACAATTAATGCTTATTTTTTACATGTGAAGACATAGTTGACTCTTAAATTTAAAAATCAATAAATAAAAAATACCCCGAGGCCCCCTGTTTGTCACCTCTACCTTGTTGCCAATGCCCAGGGTAGCTTAGGAACATTTCGAGAGAGAGAGAAGCTGGGTATCTTGAGACAAACTGCCCTGCCCGCCTCAGGAGAGAGTCCAGAACTCTCCCAGAGTCTAAAAGCCCAGGTTTGGGCCAGGTCCGGGGACGGGAACTATTAGCTCGACAATTACTGGAAGATTCCAGTGGGGGGGGAAATGAGGCCATTCCATTACTAAGGTGTGCAAGTGCAAAAGGCTCAGAGACGAGGGCCCCCCTCCTAGACACCACCGCACGTGTGTGTGACAGGGTTAGGAGAACACGCCTGCACCCACGAGGTGCCTTGTAACCACTCCCCAACCTCCAAGCAGAGGAATGTCTTGGCCATTAGGAAAGGATCATCAGCTGGAGGCACCTGGCTCTGGCTTTCTCGCCTGGGCCCCAAGCTCCTCAAACCCTTCTCCTCAAAGCCGTGGCCTGGCTCTGCCGTGGGAAAGGCAGTTTGGAGCTTTTCACAAATCCAGTATCCCCTTGAACCAAAACCAATTAGCCTGGCCCAAGGTCCTGTCATTGAGGCCCTGGCCCTCTTTTCAAACCCCTGCGGCTCAATTGCGGTGAGGGGCCGGCCAGTGAATGCCCGGACCACTTAAAGTGGTGCTTAAGCCGGACCGGCCTGGAAGGAAGGAACCAGCGCTATAGGAGGCGCAACGGCCCATTCTCAGCGCCACTGACCAAGGTTTTGTTCCAGCCACAGCCCCCACCCTGGCTCTATTTTTAAACACCCTCCCCTTCTCTCGGATTCCCAGCTGTCTGGAGGAGAGATGAAAAGCTGGCTCTAGGAAGCCATGAGACACCCAAACTTGGCTGTCCCCAGACGGAAAGGACATCCCCAAGTTCTGAGTTCTGCACTCAATAGTCTTGCCCTCCGGGCTTTGGGAGCAGGGTCTCTTTAACGTTGGTAGAGCACCCGCTCCATGCTCTGCGTGATGAGCCTGCACACCAGCCCATCTGACGGACGCGAAAACTAAGACCCAGAGAGGGGAAGTGACTTGCCCCCAATCACAGCACTCAAGGGCCCAGGCAATGCGGGAGGCAACCTCCGAGAGCTCCTGAACACCACTCTCTTAGGAAGAGAGAGAGAGAGAAGGTCCGGAGGTAGACCAGGGTGGGGTTTTGGACCAAGTGGGGAAACCTCCCAAAAGCGCCTCTCCGGGACAAGCTCGGGGCTCTCCAAAGGCCCTGCCCGCGTCTTCCAACCTCCCCGTGCCCGACCCGAACTAAACTGACCCTAGGCAGAATGGGGCGGGCGTGGGAAGGTGCCACAGCCTCCCTTCACCCTTCTCCTTCCCTCCTTTCCACCCGTCCAGGCGCAGCGAAGACTCTCCCTCTGCGATGGGCGGCACTGCCAGGGCGCCCCGGCCGTCGCCATGGTGACGCGCATCCCACCCCGGGCCAGAGCTGATTGGTCACTCTATCCAGGCTGACGGGGGTGGGGAGGTGGGGGGGGGGTGCGGCTAAAGTCAAGGCGGGATGGGGGACAGAGGCACCCCGACACATGCGCGCGCGAGAGATGCCAAGGGGGAAATGAAGGCTATTAAAATGGCGCCGCGGCCTCCGAGGGGCCGCTGCCGTGGGAGCGCGGACCCCGGGGTGGAGAAATCCGGGCGGCTCTCCGGCCCCGCGCCGCGCCGCCCGGGCCCCGGAGGGCGCGCAGACCCCGCCGGGGCCGCCCCCTCCCCGCCTCCCCGGGCCCCGGGCGCGCGGGCCGGCACACCCCGGCCGGCTGGGCCCGCCCCGTGGCACGTTCGGGCCGGGCGAGCGCGGCGCGCCGGATTAGCCCGGAGCCCGCGGACCCGAGGGCGCGGGGCGGGCGCGTTTGGGGGTGTGAGGGCGGGGCGGGGCGGCGGCCGCGCGTCTAATCCCCGCGCTGCGTGTGGGAGCGGCCGGATCAGGGAATTAGCGCTGTAACTTCGGATTAGTAACGCTCGCTAAATGAGCGCCTAATTCCGACCCTTCATGCCTTTCAGCGTCGCGGCTGGGCCCTGGGAGGCCTCCGGGCCTCGCTCCCTCCGCGCTCTGGTCCCATTTCCCGGGAGGTCAGGCCGCGGCCGCGGAGAGCTCCCCGGCCGGCGGGCAGCAGGCCTCCTCCGGCCGCGCCGCAGCCTGACTTTCGGCGGCGCCCGCTGCTGCCAGCTTCCCATTCGCCGGGGCAGAGGCCCGCCGGCTCCTACAGTCGTTCGGGGCTGGGAGTTCGTGGACCGGTGAGAAGGAAGCCCTTGCTGCCACCTCGGTGGCGGCCCTGCCCTCTGCCCCACCAGTGGCTTGCCGTGCGACCTTTGGCGAGCCACTGGGCCTTATTGAGCTCGGTATTTCTAGATGTCAAGTGAAGGGGGTTGGGTGAAGAGCATCTTTGAGATCCCAATCCATTCTGGCTCTCAAGCGGAAGCTTCAGTTGCGTTTTCAGATTCCCCAAAGCCTTTTTGGATTGGGGCGAGGTGAAAAGGAGGGCAGACCTGCGACAAAAGTGAAGCCCAAACATGTGGAGCCGAGGGGCCAGAGGAGGCCTGGTGGGGAGGCTTCCCTGGGGCACGCGGACAAGGGCCGAGAAGGGCTCCTTCAGGCCCGGGCAAGTCGGAAAAGGTTTCATGGGGCGAGGCACCGATTTTTGAACCTGTTCTCGAGACTTCAGGTGTCCAGAGGGGATTTGAACGAGGCTCTTTAGGGGAAGGCATTCATACCCGGAGGCCGAAATCGGGAGGCTCGGCCTCGCTCAGAGGGCCGTTGCTGGTGGGTGTGGGGCGGGGTCCGAGAGATTAAGATTCCAGCGCACACAGCCCGCTGATGGCCCGCCGCCGGATCCGTCCCCTGACCTGGGAGGTTTGTATCAACGGATTTTCGTAGAAAGCGGAAAGAAAACCGCACTCTCCCCCGTGCAGACTCCTCCTCCCCCCGGACCCAGATTTCAGGGCTGCCCAGACGGTTTGGAACCCTGGTGTTTAAAAATAAAAGAAGAAACTCATTTGAACTGTATAGACACGGCTGTGAGGTTGCAAATCCACTAGGCTACTAGTAGAAGGACTAGTTCTTGCAAAATAGCAAAGGGATGGGGATGGTGGGAAAGGAAGACGGAAGCCCCAGGGCCCAGGGCCAGCTGGCTAGCAAGGGAGGCCGGGAGCACAGAGCGAGGGGGCGGGAAGAGCTGCTCCGGTTTCCTCCGAAATGAGGTCAGGATCGGAGCTTTGGCTCCCAGGTGCTCCCAGGTGCGCTTGGAAGGGCGGGGCAGCCCAGGGTATGCTGCCCAAGGCCCGGTGGATTCTGAATCACACTAGCCACCCTTCCCCAGCCTCTTCCCACGAACAAGGCAGGCTGGCTTTTAAAAGGGGCTGGGGGGGGGGAGGGGAGAAGGAACACACAGGATCCATGAAAACCTTCTACCTGATGATGATCTCTGGGGAGGAGAACTGGGGGCAGAGGAAGGGCAACCGACTTCCCTGCTTGTTCTTTGTTTTCTTATTTCATTTTTATTTTCAATAGCTAACACATTCATGTGGTTCAAAATTCGAAAGGTGGTCCAGTGCAAAGTCCCACTCCACTGTCGGCCTCAGCCTGGAAGTTTCTCTTCCCAGGGCCAAGGGATCTCCCTTTCATACTATTGGAGTTTCCCCCCTTTACACATTTAACCTATTTTCAAAATAATTTTGTTAAGCAAAGGCCAAACACGAGGGGCGGAGGTGCCTGAGGGAATGAGAGTGGAAAAAGATTTCCATTGTTACAAGGGGACTCGAGCAGGTTCTGGGTAGGAGCTGGGAATGTGGGCCTTATAAATAACTGAGGAAGAGGCTCCCAGGAATGAAGTGGGCCAAGATAGGGGTAAAGTGAGCTGGGCCATCCTCTGCCCTCCTGAGCTCTATGCCTCTGGAGGAGTCATTTCAGGCTTCCACATGTTTCCTGGTGTATATAAGGAAGGGCAAGGGGATGGGGGGGGGGTCGTGTTTGGGTGGTGGCTCAAGTTCTTTCCAACCTGCCTGTCACAGCGCTCTCACACCATCCAAACCTAGAAAGCCCTCCAAACCATCATGGGGGCTGAATTTTTTCTTCAATGAGCCAAGGTAGGGACCAGGGCTGGCTCTACAGCCACGCATCCCCAGGAGCCCAGGGGGTTCCCTCAAGCTTCCTGGAGCCCAGAGCTTCAGGACAAGTTGAGGTGTCAGGCAAAACAGTAACCTGGCGGTAGATACGAACCTCAAGAGGGCCCCCAGCACTGTTTGCCACATGGGACCTAGATCCCCATGCAGGGATCAGGGGCGGCCCCACTCCCCACACCCAGCTTAGAGGGGCTGGGAGCCTGAGTGGCCGGGTGCGCTGCCTTGGGTTGCCATGGGAACGGAATGCAGATTTCCCCCAATTGCTTTTTTATTTGCTAGACATTGTAATACATCTTATGTTTGGGGGGGAGTGGGGTGCGGGGAGTGACGCTGGGAGCCTGCCTGCACCTTAACCACTCAGGGAAGTTGGGGATGCTCGGGCGGGAGTGGCCTGGCCGAGGCTGGCGCAGAGGTGGCGCGGGGTTGGGCTCCATCCCTCCCGCCCGCCCGCCGGCGCTGGTTTGTATGCAGGGCAGGGCCCGCCCGTCGGGGAGGGAGGCCCCCGCCCCGGCCCCTAGCCATTGAGCGCACTCCTCGCCAGTTCTGCTCCGCTTCACGCTGCACACAGACCCCCCAACTGCACACAAAGGCAGCTGCCAGAGCCCGTGAAAAGTGATCAAATTATCAAGAACTTGACCTCACCGAGGGGCGAAGCTCCGGCAACCCCCAAGCCGTATGCTAATGGCGCTCAGGGGCTGACTCCTCGAATAATTCGATAAAGGCCGCTTTGTTAGCGGCGGGGCAGCCCCCTGCCCACCCCTTCAATCCCCCCACCCCCATCCCCTACCGGCCGCTGTCTCTCTCCCACCGCATTTGCATCCCAAAATCCCCGTCCGCAGCTCCGGGAGAGGATTGTTTCAGCCTGATTTATGGGGTGAAGGCGAAGGCTGGTGCCTTCCCCGCCAGCGACCCCTCTGCAACCCCAACCCCCTCCCTTCCTCCGGTCCTCTCCACTTTGGGGTTCCTGCCTTGGCGCTGGGGGATGGAGTGGGGGCGGGGAAAGAGGAGGAGTAGGGGGAAGGCTGGCTGGCAAGTTCCTCCAGGGTACGGAAAGTGTCCCTGGAGAGAGAGCCGAGGTCAGGTACCTGGTCCGGGCGCGGCCGCTCCGCCGGGCTGGAGTCCGCTGGGCCGGCACTGGGCTCCGCTGGGTTCCTCTGGCTCGTGCGGGCCGGGGCGGCCAGCAGGGCGGGCGCTCGCACACAGAAGTTGTGAGAGTCATTTCTACTTTCGGTTATCTAGCTTTATGACGGCTCTGTGGCACTCATACAGCTAGATAACCAAAGAGAGAAACGGGCCTCCCTTCGCCACCGCCGCTGCCGCGCCGTGGGCCCCACGTGCCGCTGCCCTCTGGGCGCGGGAACCGGAGCGGGAGCCGCTCCCGGAGCCCCAGGCGCGCGCGGAGAGCCAGAGGGGACCGACGGACACACGGACACACTGACTCCCACGGCCAAGGCCGGCAGCCCCCGCCCAGTTCCCTCCCTCCCTCCCTCCTTTTCGCCCTCCTAGCGCGTCCCTCCCCGGCTCCCCGTTCTGTTGGCGCGGGCACCGGCGCCCGCAGCCCGCTCCGACGGCGTCCCAGGGCGCACTGAGGGCACCCGCGCGGTGCGCGTCGGCAGCCTCGGGCGCCACGGCCGCCCCCCGCGCACTGGACCGCCAGCCCTCCTCTCGCACGCTAATCGCCCCGCGGGGAAGTGACGTCAGTGCGGGGATCGGCCAATCACAGGCTCTCATTCAAATCCCAGCCCCCTTCCCGCGCTCCGCACCACCCAGCCTTACAATGGCCTCGGCGTTCACGGCTTTCCTTCCCCGAGGCCGAGAGAGCGTCTACGGTGCCCTCAAAAGCGTTAGGTCTGCGCTCCCGTGTGCGCACCGTCTGGCCTTTCCTCCACACTCCTCTGCCTCCGCCAAGTGCCAGGGAGCCTGGCAGCCACCGCGAACCTTCAGAGTTAGGGAGCTCCGCTGAGGAGGTTTGGGGACACACGTGGTGGGGCGTGGTAGAGGTCTCTCGGGGCGGCCAAGTGCGCACTTGCAAGGCCTTAGACCGAGGGTAGGAGCCGGTTCACCTTGAACTTCCCTCTTCTCCCCACGCCCAGCACCTTCCAGCACCAGCCCACGAGGAAACTGAGAGCGGAGGGAGGAACTACGGCCAGGGTCGATGTCCCAACCACACTGTTCAGAGCCAAGCTGCCCTGGCATCAGGCCCTGGTGCCCACTACCCAGCTGCTGGGTCCCTCCTCTTTTGAAGAGCCTAGGAAGGTCCAGCTGATTGTGTCCAGCGGCTTGGAGACGTCCTAGGCCCGAACTAGGCTGCTGGTTAAATTCATGTTCCACCGAAAAATGAAAACACAAAGCTGCGCCTTAGCCTTCCTTCTGGGGCTCTCAGCATACACCCTGCCTACTCACAGCAAGCGGGTCAACAGGAAAAGGGGCTGCCACGCTGGATCTCCCAAAACGACCCCCAACTGAGCCTGACCAGCAGACCCGAAGGCTCTTTTTGCAGCCTTCCAGGCGTGAGTGGCCCATGTGTGCCGCTCCTCGCTTACCCCAGCCATCACTTGCTTCCTCCTTAACGCTGCGGCTACCCTCCAGCCTTGGATGCTGGGATTCACCTTCCCCTGCCAGTCACCCTCAGGATGCACAAAGAGTAAATATGGAGGAAAAAAAAAGTGATATCTTTGCTCTCAGCTGCTCCCAGAAAAAATTTTCCAAGATATAGGGAGAGATTCGGAAGCAAAATGGCCAGGTGAAGTCCCAGCTTTCGGAGGTCCAATATACACGGGCTTTTTCCACTCAGGGCCCCCTAATGCTGCTGGTCTGCAAAGACCACCATGAGGTTGGGCGGAGGTGTCTATAGGAGGGTACATTTTAATAGGGCCTGGTGCACTGAACCACTCTGAGCCAGGCAAATCCCTGCAGAATGGGTTCCAAAGAAGGGAGCTGAAGCGGGTGGTTTGGAAGGGATTTCACGATTTTTCTAAATATCCTTTCCTCCCCTATTTCCCCCTAAAAATGACACATCTCCGTTTTGTCAATTTCCGGGTGTTGCCAAGTTCCCGTTGCCCCACGGCTTATCTCAATATTGTTCTATTTTCATCCTGACCCTAAATACAAGGCGGCCTGCATCTCGCTCCCATCCCAGCCAGCTAGTGCCAGACCAGACCTGGCATTTACATACCTCCCTCCAAATCCCATTTTGCATACACATCCCTTTTTCCTGAAGGCAAACAAGAGCCAGACAGAGCAGCAACAGTGGAGAAACAGGGAGGCTGGCAGCAGCCCTCGGGAAGGAACCACCCGAATTTGGGCCCGAGACAGTTAATTCCAAAGGATTACCATAATTGGGAGGCGCCCCTTCCTTCCCCTTCTCCTGCAGCTCCAGGAACCCGCACTGTCTCCCCATCTTGGTGTGTGTGGGGGCGGCCTCCAGAGCCCTAGTCCTTCTGGGCCACCCCGGGGTGGGAAGGGTGGTGCTGCGGAGGCGGGAAGGGGCGGAGAAGCAAGGTTCACCTGCGGGAGAGGGAGCAAATGGGGGGGGGGTGGAGAGCGAGAAAGGAGCCCCTCGGAGTGTGATTTAAGCAGGATGCTGCACAAAATGGCTCCTCAGCGAGGCTCACGGTAACACAGCGGCGCGCCGGAGGCCCGACTGGCAAGCTGAGGGCGGGTGGGGGCTCTGGGAGAAAAAAATGAAAAGCCCGATTTGGATTGAATTCAAATGTGGGAGGCCACTGTCATCCGGGGGCCACATCTCTGCTGCCCTTTTTGGGAAACTGAGTCCCTTCGTGGGGAGCAGGTGGGACTGGCCGGGGGCTCTGCTGGAGTGCGACTTGGAGTCCCTCCACCTCCACCTCCAGCACCGGGCCATCGTAGCGGCACTCCCAGGAAGCAAGCCACGGTGACATCTGGTGAGTAGGCTGCAGGGAGGGTGCTGCCCTGGTGGGTCAGGACTGGCTGAGTCCCTGTGGCCTGGTGTCTGGCCTCCACAGCCTAGCAGAGCTTAGACAGGGGCCAGGAAATGGTCCAGGTTGATGCTGGAGGAGGCACACCTCATCTGGCACCATGAGATGAGGCTGGCAGGATGTAGGACAGGCCCATTCCAAACCAGAGCAGAGCGAGGAGAACCCCATCAGCCCTGGCCCAGCACCCTCTCCCCTGCATGCTCTATGCACTTGGTCTCACACCAAGCCCCTGCCCTGGGCCCACAGGCTGAGGTACAGGCCCTATGATCACGGGGAAGCAGCCACTGGCTCTGCCCCGAGTGTGGGTGCTGGCGGCAAAGCGCCTGAGGTGGTGGGGCCAGGCCCTGGCCACGGTGCTGAGAGCTGCCTTCCAGACCCCTCTCTCCACAGCTTCATCCGTCCCCAAACTTCCCTGTATCTCCCCAAACCCAAGCTCAGCAGCTACCAGGAGAAAGTAACCACAGCTCGAGAGAGAGCCCCAGCGGCAGGTGTCTCCTCAAGGGGAGGCTTCCCTCCTAGGTGTGCCTACCAAGGGCCAGAGACTCCATTTTTCATAGTCAAACCTCCACCAAAGGCCAGAGAGGACCCGGTCCCCACCCCCATACCTGTGTCTATAGAGATACCATTCTTGCTATAGGCACATGTGTGCCCTGTACCCCTTCAGATTCATACAACTGCAACACTCCCCACACGTGCACACACTTGCCCCAAATACCCATCTAGCAGCCAGCCTGAGGCAGGTGGCAGATACCTTGCTGGTGCACACACACGTGTATGCAAGCACTTTTGTGCCCATTGGTAACCTCAGCCGCTTGGGCTGCAAGCTGGCTTTGGCCCACGTTCCTGTTTCTTGTTGGTGGTTACATGGGGGCCGTGTTGACCCCCAGGGCTGTGTCTCCCCGCCCCAATTCAGGATGCAGTGAATTAAGGGATTAAATGGAAGGAGAGTGGGCAGTTCTGACTCTAGCCAACAGCTCTGTTCAAGCACCTAATATCCTGTGGCCAGACTTGCTCTGATCCAGAGGCTGGGAGCCTGAGATCCATGGAGCTGCCCAAGCTCCAGGAGGGACCTGACTGACGTTTGCCAGGAACTGGCACCCCTTTCCTGAGCCCCTGTGGCCTTAATCAGGAGACGGTATCACCAGATCACCAGTCACAACCTAGGCTAGGTCCAGGGTGCACTTTCCGCCGCTGCTTCCTTCCTCCCATGTTCCTCCCTCAGGCCCAAGCTTTGATTAAGCTGGGTCTTCCTATTGTGTGAATTCTGGAAGTCCAGCACTGAACTAGGGCATATGGACCTAGCTTCTTGCGCCCAAGGTCCCCAGGGATTCCACACCCAGCTTCAAATTCACATGGTCACCTGGGCTATACTGCCCTCTCTGGCTTCCACATCTGGCCTCCCTTTTCTCAGAAGCTGGGGCTCAGGCATCCAGGGTGTGGGCTCTGGGGAGCCCCAGGCTGGGCAGAAACCCAGAAATACCCCACCTGAAAAGGCCTGGGCAGAGCAGCACCTCTCCCCTGGGGTCTGCAGCAGCTGGCATTGCTAATGGAGGTTCCTGCCATTGAACCTCTCATGACCCCCCCCTCCCCAATGCCCACCTAGCCTACCCTCTAGTCTCTGTCTCTTGATTTAAAGCCAGACCCTCAAACTCTATCCTTTCCCCTTCTACAGCCAAAGAACCCACCTCCTCCAGGATGTGGCCAGCTCAAAAAGGGGCTCCCTTTCCGCCCCAGCACCTGAATTTCTCTCCAGTCACAAGGACTCAAACTGTGTATTTCTGAATGCACGCACTACTCTCATGATCTGACCCCGTGGTCTCTCCCAGCTTCTGCTACCTCCCTGCTTTGCTGGGGGGCCAGCCGAGAGTCTCTCCCCACCGCCTTCTCCCAGAGAAGCCCCACACCACAGCCTCAATCTGCAAGGCTGTCCTCATTCTTCCCAAGCTCACCAGAGCCTGGGCTGGAGGAGGCTCGGAGACAGAGGCAGAGACACCCTCAAACAGATCCAAGAGGCCTGTTCTTAGGCACGGGGATAGGGGTGTGGGGTGGAGGGCACCGACGGCTGGGGTTGGGCGGGGTGAGGAGCAGAGCAGAAAGGCTTTCCCAACAACTTCCCATTACAGAAGGGGATAAGCGTGCCATAAATCTTGTCTAGAGTGGGTGCTGTGTGTTGCATTATTTCTTAAAATATTTTTTTTTCCAGGAAGCCACTTTCTGGGTTATTTTTTGCGAGGGAGGCGATGAGAAGAAAGAAGGGGGTTAGGAGCAAAGGTGAGGAAGGGGGCGATCCGGGGACTCCCTGGAGCCTCACTTCGGAAACGCTCTCTCCTTTCTGGTGAACCTGTCTGCAGTCCCACAACTTCCAATCCGGCCCCGCGCCCCTCCCCTTTCTGCACACCCAGAGCCCTCACCTCTGGGCGCTTCCCACTGCCCCACGACCCTTGACCTTGGCCTTGACGATTTGCAGGGGATATAGGGTCAGGCCCCCGGGGCTGAGCCCCGCCTTCCACCCGCAGTCAGAGTGCACCCCTCACCCCGCCGGGCGGCGACGGGAAGCCCCGCGCCGCGGGTGCTGCCCAAGGGGGCCGAGCAGGGACGCCCCAGCCCCCTCTCCCAGTCCAGACCAGCTCCCTGACGCCGCCCTAGCCGAGGCTACCGCCCTCGCGCCCTGGCCCCCGCTCCCCAGCCTCCCTGAGACACAGCAGGCAGCGGCACTTACGGACCGGGAAGGGGGCCGGGGGCCCGCGAGGCAGCGGCGGGGGTGGGGCGGCTGCGGGGACAGCGGCTCCGCGGCCCCTGATGAGGCGCGGTCGCGGGCCCAGGCCCGGCTCCGGCCGCTCTCCAGGCGCCCCTGCCTCGGCGGGCGCACGGCCGAGAGCCGCGGGAGGCGGGCACGGAAGCGGCGGTGCGGGGGCTCCCGGCGGCGCGCGGCTTCTCGGGGCTCTGAGCGGCTCCCAGCGCCGCCTTCTCGGGCGGGCACGGCCCGCAGTGACGTCAGCGCGGCTCCCCCCGCCCCCCTCCCCTCACTCCGACCAGTGCGGAATGGAGGGGGCGGAGGCAAGCTGTGAGGGGCGCCCGGCCTCGCGCCCCGGCGCTTCCTCCCCCCCCCCTGCCCGCCCCGCTCGCCTTGCAGCTTCACCCGGGGAGTCGCGGCGCCATTCAAGCCTTCGCCGCCCCCCACCCCCACCCCCGCGCACTGCCAGGCTCGTCCAGAGCCACCGACAACCTGGGAGGTGGCGGCGAGCCGCGGGTTGGAGCCTCGCAGGCAGCTCTCAGCCGAGGGATCCAGGCTGCTTTGGGGAGAATGCAGAGCCGAGGAGACGGGGGCGTCTACTCTCTGAGCTGAAAGGGGGCCTTTTACTCTAAGCAGGTGCTGGTTACGCTGAGGGCATCCACGCCGGGTTGATCGGTCCGGGGGGACTCGTGTAAGCTCGGAAGAAATATTTTAGCTTGCGGAAAGGTGTCCCTTTCGCGGCCGAGGGTTCCCGCCAGGCTTGGTCCCGCTTTTGCAAGACCCGGGGCTGCTTTCCCCTCCCCCACCCGCCCTGGGCCGGGCGCCTGAAAACTCCGCGCGGGGCCGGCTGCGCCCCGGAGCCGCTGTCCAAATGCTGAACTTGGCCTCCCGAGAGGCCGGCGCGCGACGCCCAGCTCCCCACCGCTCTGCAGGGCCCGCGAGGGCGGGCAGGGGGCGTGGGACTTACAGAGCGAAGCTCCGGGAAACTTTGGTGCTCCGGGACAGCGTAGGGAAGCTCCAGCAGAGGAGGGGAGCCGTCCGGGGGAGGCGGGAGCCGAGAGGGCGCCTGGTCGGTCGCCCTGCCACGCCAAACCGGTCTTCCCCGCGCGTCCCGGCCACTCGTCCCGGCCACTTCCCTTCCGCCTGCGTGTTTCTCCCGCCACCACAGCAGGGGAGGTCCCTCCGGCTGAACTTGTCAGCGGGTCTCACCATCCATCACGAACCAGACAGACAGGCCAAGTTCACGAGCAACGCTGTTAACCCCTTGCAAACCAAGCGCCTCCCACAGGAGGGAGCCGCCTGGCTGGGGCGCGCTCTCTCTGATTCCAGAGCCACCACTTTTTACGAGCAGTGGCCGCTAAGGCTTTTTTCTTCTTTCCTACTTCTACCTTTTCTGAACAAACTGAGGAAAGGGCTAGAAGAGGGGGAGAGGATTTGTTTCCCCACCACCACCTCAATGCATTTCCTGACCATTTTTCCTGTCATTTTACTTACTCTTTTGGTTTCCAGTAACCTCTACAGATTCTCCTTTTCTAAATTAGTTGGATATCAGTGTAGCTCACTGCTTAACTAAATGTCTTCCCCATCTCCCATTTTGTGACTGTGCTCATTGTGGGAAAATGGGAAAGTGCAGAAAAAACACAAGAGATAATAAAAATTGGCCTTAATTGCTATACCTAGAGGCCTGACTTTAAAGGAAAAAAAAAAAAAAAAAGAATATTCTCATTAGAAGAATCAGGATTGCTGCCTGTATGGGATGGAGCAAGCCAAGGAGCAGGGGGTACCCAGCCTTTCTAAACTGGATGGGGAAAGAAAAAAACAAATTCTGAGAAAGAGATCAGAAAGGGAAACCTATCCAGAGAGAATTTGCTAGAGGAGCCTTGGAGAAACTCAGGGTTAGACCCAGAGACACTGCATTTACAGTCCCTGCAGTGGAACCGGGACAGAGCCCACACACTTCCTTCCCCTTCTCTACCTATTGACTCCTATTCTAGCCTCCAAAGCCCAGAGAAGCCTCTCTCAGGCTTCCTGGGCAGCCCAGCTCCTGGGCAGCCCAGCTCCTGAGCCTGGCCCAGACTGGAAGTCTGGGCGGGAGTGAGGGGGTGGGGGATGGGGAGGCTGGGGAACCCCAGTCATCTCTGGGAGAACTTTCTCAGCCTCTCCCTGTGGTCAGGCAGACTTGGGCCACTTCCCCCCTCCCCCCATATCCTATTGAATTCTTGGCGTCTGGTAGCTGGCGGCAACTAGGGCGACCTACCAACTTTTCCCCTGGGCATTTTCTCACCCCCTCCACCCCCCAGTGCTTTCTTTTCTTCTCCCTTCGCTCTCTTTGAAAGGAGGCACCCAGGCCCAGAACGTGTTCTGCAGTTTAACTACTTCCAAATTCTTTGTTCAGGTCACCCTGGGACTCCATTGTCCGCTATTGAGAGCAGGAGCGGGCGGGCGGGTGCGCCTCTGCCCGGCAGGCCTGAATCCATTAGGCCGCTGCTCTGGCCCCAGCGGCCCATTGAGGCGCCCGCCAAACCGGGCGCCGGCGGCCCCCCTCCCGTCCTCTCCACTCCCGCCCTCAGCTGCCTTTTTTGGATGCCGCAGCAGAGTCACAGGATGCTGGTCCACAGTGAGAGGGTTATCTGGGTCTCACCCTGTCTGGAGGGACTGGACCACAGGTGCAGGCCTAGTATGATTTTGGCTGACTCTGTCCCAGCCTGTACACCCTCATTAGGGTTCTGTCCAACTCGTGTTGTTTGCCCCTTGGCGCTTGGACCTGCCCAGGAGCTTTTCAGGAGGCTGTAGCCCTGACTTCAGGAATGGAGGTTGAGGGGACAGCCAGTGACATACCTCCTTGGACTTCTCCAGCCTCCCAGCTGCACTCCTGCAGCCTGGATTTCCCTTCCTCTTTCCTCAGGGCCCAGACCCCAGCTCCCAGTTGGCCCAAGCCTTCCCTGAGTTAAGAGAGTGAAAGGAAACAGTCCAGGTTTAGGGGGGAAGCACAGCAGGAAGCGCCAGCCCCATGGGGCCTCCTCAAATCCCAGTTTCCCCAGCATGGCGACTCTTCCCCAGTTTACTGGGAAAAAGACAAAAGGGCCCCAGGGTCCCAGGGCTGGTGCCAGGGCTGTCTTCAATACCCCACCCACCTTCTCCAGCCTCAGGACCCACGGAGACAGCGTGAGTCCCCCAGGGAGCTCAGCCCCATGTTGCACACCTGTGCCCCGCGGCGCGCCTCAGCAAGTGTCCCCAGCTCCCATACGGAGGTGTATGCTCTCTGAGCCCGAGAAAGGCCTAGATGAGACTGAGCACTCAGCCTGAACCCACGTAAGATGGAGGTTCAGAAGGGCCAGCATGCACAGCAGTGCCCAGGAAAAGGTCGGCTGCTGTTAACGTATCTCTTTTTGGTGCCTGAAGGTTCTTTCGCTCCGCCCCCTTTCTGTCCCCCGCCCCCCCCCCCGACTCCGGGATTGTGGGGTCACTGAATCCAGGAAGAACATCGACGCCCAGCCCTCAAGGTCACTCAGGCCTGGGGTTAAGCCCGCCCAGTCCAGTTCCAGAATCGTCCGTGCCGCTCCTGGGAGCTAAACTGGAGGGGAGAGCCGCGGAGAAGCCGAACGCCAGGGCCAGGGTATGAGGGCGGTGCCTCCCCCCCCCGCCCCCCCCCCCCCCCCCCCCCCCGAGAAAGGCCGCGGGTAAGGAGCGCGGGGCGCACAGGAAGAGCTCTGGCCAGCGAGGGCCGGGCGGCCGCCGCTGCATCGTTCCTGCGGCCGAACCCCCACGTCTCGGGACCCCTAGGCCAGGACCGCAGGGAACTGGGGGTGGGGAGACCTCGGGGACCTGGCGGTGGCCTAGATGGAGAGCGGGGGAAGTGAGACTAGCGCCCCCTGACGGCTCTGCCGTCGCTCGAGCAATGCCGCCCGGCCTTCCCCTTCCCACGGGGTTTCAGATCTGAAGCTGGGGAGGCTGAGGGCCGCGCACCCCCAAAACCCGGCCAGACGACGCTAAGGCTCTTGCAGGATGCAGGAAGCCCTGAGGGTCTCCCAGGCTCTCCTTCTGGCGTCCTCCCCACGCGTGACGGGTCCTCGGGTCGGCAGTCCTGACCTCGCCGCTCTTCGGCCCCAGAGCGCCGCTCTGCGCGCTGTCCAACAGCGCCCTCTGGCGGCCGTTCCCGGGAGATGCAGGCGCACAGGACGCAGGCCGAGGCCGTGTGGAATGAACTCCTCCCCGGCGCTTACCTGAAGGCTTGGGGTCTGGACAGAGGGGACAGGCAAGCAATAGCCTAACGACGTCTGGGAACCTCTTTCCCTTCCTGGTTCCTCTCTGCCTCTCAAACTGCACGCAAAGCACCCTCCCCTGTGCGCAGGCAGGGCCCTCCCACCTCTCAGGAAACAGGCACTCCTGGTAGTGGGCGCAGCAGTGAGCGGGGCAGCCAGACATCAGGCCTACAGCTCACCTCCTCTTCTACTTGAGGCTGGAGACTCTGCTATCCCCACCCCCTTCGGGAAGGTCCCACGGAGACCGAGGTGGATGGGGCAGTCTCCCGGCCTGGCCAGCGTTCCTGCAGCCAGGCAAGCCATGTCCCTTGTCCCCTGACAGCGTCTGCCTACTTCCAGCCCCCCCCCCCCCCCCGAATCTGGGCTTCCCCCAGGCTCCCACCTCCGCAGCGGGATCATCTCTGCCAGTCCAGTCATGGTGTTCCGCTTTCAATCTGCTCGTAAGTTTTGACAGATCCTCGATATTCATTCATTCATTCATTCATTCATTCATTCAACAAATACATGCTGAGCTCCAACCATATGCCAGGCACTTCTGAAGGCAAAACTCAGGGAGGGTAAGTAACTTGCTCAAAGTCACACAGCTGGAAACTTCTAGAGCCAGGTTTCAGCCTCAGGTGTGTGTCACCCCACCCCCATCTCTCCTCTCTCATCTGAATGAGAAGTATCCAAACTGGGGCTTCACCTCAGAACTCAGTATGTCATCGATACCCCTGGGCACGGGCCCTTCTAAAATATCAATCTGGGGGCGTCTGGGTGGCTCAGTCAGTTGGGCGTCTGACTCCGGCTCAGGTCCTGGTCTCACGGTTTGTGAGTTTGAGCCCTGCGTCGGGCTCCGTGCTGACAGCTCAGAGCCTGGAGCCTGCTTTGAATTCTGCGTCTCCCTCTCTCGGCCCTTTCCCCACTCATGCTGTCTGTCTCTGTCTCAAAACTAAATAAACATTTAAAAAATAAAAATAAATAAAATGTCATTCTGAGGATGTGTCCTCCATGCCGGCCCGCCCAGGCTGAGCTCTGGCCCAGCTGGAGCCCACCAGAGTCTCTCCCAGGTACCAAAGTGAGGCTCAGGCTGCGGGGGTGCGCGGTGGGCCTCCTGGAGGTGGTGCTGTGTTCCGTTCAGGTGAGGAAGGAGCGGAGAAGCTGAGACGACGGAGCAGATGGGTAGAGAGGCCGGCAGAGAAAAGGCCATCGGAATCCAGAGAGTGCCTGAGACCTTCTCTGAAAGCTGCTCTTCCTTCAATGGCAGGAAAGTTTTGCAGTAAGTAAGCCCTTTCCTTTGGCCTGCTTTGAGTAGCATTCTGTTCCGTGCCACCGCCAGTCCCCCGACCCAACGCCCTCCTTCCAAGCTTAGCTTCCCTTCCTTGTGTGGCCTCCCGTCTTGGCAGCACCTGGCCCATGTCATGGGTATGTGGGCACCTCCCATGGAATCGCCCGAGGAACTGGCCTGAAACAAGGGTTTCTGTCGAGCCATTAGCAGGGGCGCCACCGTGTGGCCATTATGACAAGCACAGTTTACAGTCCCTCTGCTGCCAGCTCAGAATGTGTTTATTGATTGATGTTAAAGTGGTTTTTTAAAATGTTTTATTTATTTCTGGGAGAGAGAGAGAGAGAGAGAGTGTGTGAGCAGGGGAGGGTCAGAGAGAGAGAGGGAATCACAGACTCTGAAGCAGGCTCCAGGCTCTGAGCTGGCAGTCAGCACAGAGCCGGACGCGGGGCTCGAACCCACGAACCGTGAGATCATGACCTAAGCGAAAGTCGGACGCTTAACCGACTAAGCCACCCAGGCGCCCCTATGTTAAAGTGTTTTAGGGTTTGGATTTTTCACAGTGGCTCACAGAGTGAGAATTTGCCAGCAGTTAACACTCGCTAGGTGAGTATGTCATACAGGACACTATTTATTCAAAAAACTTTGTTATAACCTTCACCGCTGCCTTATGCCACAGATGCTCTTACTCTCATTCAACAGATGGGGAAACCGAGGCACAGAGAGGTCAAGTAATTTGCCTGAAGTCACAGCTAATCAGTGGCTAAACCAAGATGAGAACCAGAGTCCAAGTTCTTTACCACTCTGTTACACTGCCTCTTATTTTTTAAAAAAATATTTTTTTATTTTTAAGTAATCTCCACACCCAGTGTGAAGCTTGAACTCACAACCCCAAGATCAAGAGTCACACACTCCACTGACTGAGGCAGCCAGGTGCCCCCATTGCCGGTTACTAATAGTTTTCTATTATCCCCTTCCCAGTTTAAATAATCCTAATGTCCATAAAATCCAGCCAGTACTTACCAGACTCATGGTGAGTCCCTCTCAGCTTGTCTCTTTTCTCTCATGTGACTGCAAGCCCAGTGAGGGCAGGAATCTTACTCAGCTCCCAACACAGAAGACGAAGTCAACATTTGATGCATCCTTCTAGAGATAAGAAGCTGCTGACACACTGTCTAAGTTTCTGCCTATTTCCATTACTCCCATGGCAAATTCTGGCATCTCTCTCTTCCAGAGTCTGCAACAAAATTCTTTGAACTAGTGCCCAGAAACACCCCACACAGGTGTTGGGGCAGGTTTTCGAGAAAAAATTGGGGACATTGGAGCTTCCTTGGCAACCACAAACTTATCACAAGCCAACAATTTGGTGGCAAGGATGTGAACAAAGCTCATAAAATACCAGGCACAAACTAGAAAGCTAAAACCACCTTACCCAGGGGCGCCTGGGTGGCTCAGTCGGTTAAGTGTCTGTCCAACTTCAACTCAGGTCATGATCTTGCAGTTTGTGGGTTCAGGCCCCGCATTGTGCTCTGTGCTGATAGCTCAGAGCCTGGAGCCTGCTTCGGATTCTGTGTCTTCCCGTCTCTCTGCTCTACCCTGCTCACGCTGTCTCTGTCTGTCTCTCAATAATAAATAAATGTTAAAAATTTTTTAAATTAAAAAAAAATTAACTGCTTTATCCAGACTCGCTTGAAACCAGTATTCTGGATAGGAATTAGCATGCACTAAGCAGGAGCGGTTTGGAGGGGGAGGTGAGGCAGGGACCATCTTCCAGTTGCGTTTAAGCCATGTGTGAAGATGCGGGGCTTTTCCACCACGATGTTCTTCGGCTTCCTGAGTGTCCACAGGCACGTCTGCAGTTGCTGGTGGTGACTCTTCTGATTCCTGGATCACAACCACAGTGGTGTGCTCTCAAAGCCAACAGTTCTGTGGACTACATCCTAATTCCCTACTTTCCAGACAGTGGAGGAAGTAGAGGCTCCTTTGACAGACTGGTTGGGGGGCGTTCTGAGCGTCACTCCTGCGGGCCCAATCCACAACTGCTTCTCCAGTTTTTCCAGCCAGTTCTAATGGCCTGATTCCCTAAACTAAATTCTATTAAATTCCTTTCTGCTACAACTACCAGAATGGGATCTGTTTCCTATGCAGGTGACTGATTGGTATAATTTTTATCCCTTCCTTTTTTTTTTAATTTTATTTTTTAAACGTTTATTCGTCTCTGAGACAGAGAGAGACAGAGCACGAGATGGGGAGGGGCAGAGAGAGAGGGAGACGCAGAATCTGAAACAGGCTCCAGGCTCTGAGCTGTCAGCACAGAGCCCGATGCGGGGCTCGAACCCACGGACCGCGAGAACATGACCTGAGCAGAAGCTGGCCGCTTAACCGACTGAGCCACCCAGGTGCCCCATGTCCCGTCTTTTGTTAACTTCACAAGTATTTCTTGAAAATATGGCACAGATCAGGGGCGCCTGGGTGGCTCTGTCTGTTGGGCATCTGACTGCGGCTCAGGTCATGATCTCCCCGTTCATGAGTTCTAGCCCTGCGTCGGGCTCTTTGCTATGGGCACAGAACTCGCTTCAGATCCTCTGTCCCTCTCTCTCTCTGTCCCTCCCCAGCTCGTGCTCTCTCTCAAAAGTAAAAATAAATATTAAAATGGGGCGCCTGAGTGGCTTAGTCGGTTAAGCGTCCGACTTTCGCTTAGGTCATGACCTCGCGGTTCGTGGGTTCGAGCCCCGCGTCGGGGTCTGTGCTGACTGCCAGCTCGGAGCCTGGAGCCTGTTTCAGAGTCTGTGACTCCCTCTCTCTCTGACCCTCCCCTGCTCACGCTGTCTCTCTCTCTCTCTAGAAATAAATAAAAAAACATTAAAAAATAAAAATAAAAATAAAGAAAATGTGGCATAGATGCGGCAGGGCCCTGGTTCTCATGCCAGTGAAGTGCCAGGCAGATGGTAGAGAGACAGCCGGTGCCCTCCCAGGGCCTCAGCATGTGCTGGCCTCACAGGCTGTGTGGTCTTACCACACGGGGGCGCTGTGTTCCTGTGAGCCCAGAAGCGACCGCCTTGGTCCCCCACCCACATTCCCTCCCTCCCTTCTTGCTGGATGGAGGACTGGGGCTTCGTCAGCTACGTGAGTGCAGAACTGAGTTCATGCCCCCGCTCCAGCTCCAGAGCAGCCCGGAGCCCGTGACGTCCAGTGCGTGAGCGTCAAAGTGCGCTTCCCTCAAGGACAGACTCTGAGGTGTAACTCACACCCTCGAGCCCTCTATGGGAACAGGCTGAGACTTCGCTGGAAAGCCCATTTCTGCCCCTTCTCCGCTGCCCCCACTCCCTTCCCAGCTCTCCTGGAGCACCTGATTAGCAGGCAGAGCCTTGCCGAGGGGTCTGCCTTGGCAAAACTGACCGCAGACGGCACCATCATTCAAAGGGGCATTGGCTGACAGCGTGGTCTGGCCAGTGGGGACTTTGGTCACCAGGCTGTGCCGCTAGGCAAGGCCTGGAAAGGGAAGACCCAGGAAATGCTTGTCCGCTGTTCTGGCACATCGAAAGGGCAGGCCTGTGAAAGACCAGGCAGAATAGCATGAGAAGCCTCTAGAAGTCCGAATTGCCCTGTGATGGTTACTTTTATGCGTCCGTGTGGCTGGGCCATCGTGACCAGTGACTTTGTCAAACACCAGTCTAGACATTGCTGTGGAGGTATTTTTTTTTTTTTTCTAGGGAAGAGAGAGAGAGAGACAGCATGAGCAGGGGGGGGGTCAGAGAGAGAGGGAGATACAGACTCTGAAATAGGCTCCAGGCTCTGAGCTGGCAGTCAGCACAGAGCCCGACGCGGGGCTCGAACCCAGAACCGCGAGATCATGACCTAAGCGAAAGTCGGACGCTTAACCGACTAAGCCACCCAGGCGCCCCGCTGTAGAGGTATTTTTAATGATGTGATTCCCATTTAGGTTGGTGGGCTTTCAGGAAAGCACATGATCCTCCATGATTTGGGTGGGCCTCATCCAACCAGTTGAAGGTCTTCAGAGAAAAAGACCAAGGTGCCCTGAAGAGGAAGAATTCTGTCTCTGGATTGCCTCTGGGCTCAAGATCACAGCATCGACTCTGCCCTGGGCCTCCAGACTGACAGTCTGCCCTGCTGGTCTTAGACGTGCCGGCCCCCATGTCTCTAGATTCGAGATTTCTGGATTTAGCATGCTCTCTCTCAGTCTCTCACCCTCTCTGTCTCTCTCTCTCTCTCTGTCTCTCTGTCTTTCTCTCTCCACACACACACACACACACACACACACACTCACACACATGGGGGTTAGGGGCACTGATCCCTGTGCAGTCAAAAATCCTCACGGGGGCGCCTGGGAGGCTCAGTCGGTTAAGCGTCCGACTTTGTCTCAGGTCATGATCTCGCAGTTCGTGGGTTCGAGCCCCGCATTGGGCTCTGTGCTGACAGCTCAGAGCCTGGAGCCTGTTTTGGATTCTGTATCTCTCTCTCTCTGACCCTCCCTGCTCACGCTGTCTCTCTCGCTCTCTCTCTTTCTCAGAAATAAATAAAAAACATTAAAAAAAACCCCAAAATCCTCATAGAACCTTTGACCCCCCCAAAACTTAATGACTCATAGCTTCCTGTTGACTGGAAGCCTTACCAATAACATCAACAGAGAAGAAAAGAAAATGTCACTGGGAAAATCATTTACAGGACCGGCTGTATTTATCAGAAAAAAAAAGCCACATATAAGTGGATCCATGCCGTCCACGCCCATGTCATTCCGGGATCAGGTGTACGCATGTAGCCGCATGGCAGGGGCCAGCTCAGGATGGCAGGCAAGCCGGGCAGTGCAGGTCCCAGGTGGCAGCAGGGAGGACCGACAGCCTCAGGACATGCAGGTCAATGGCAGGAACCCGTCCCTGAGGTCCACGGAGGACCGGCCCGCCACCCCACATCCCAGCTGAGCAAAAGACACGGGCCAGTGGAACAGAGCGGCCAACCCCAGGGCCTTTGCTGGTCACATCAGGCCCATGTGTGCTGACCTGTCTGGCACCTGCCAAGGTGGGGGCCGGGGCTCCCCAGCAGCTCCATGGGGGACCCCAAGCCTGAGGCCAATGTTCTCACGGTCGCAACTAACCCCCCCCCCCCCCCCGTTTATTGCTGTGGGACTTTGGCAGCTGAGAACTTCTATGCACTTGAATTTTCCCATCTATAAAATGGGGCTATCATAGCCCCCTCCTCATAGGCGTTATTGAAAGGATCAGATGGGATAATTGCCAGAAAGTGCTGAGAATAATGGCCAAATGCCAGTGACCAATGGCCTCAGCCACTGGCTCACGACAGCAGCGGCCCGCTCCACGCCGCGGTGTGGTCTGACAGACTACGTTGCACACGTGACAGGTTTTCAATACTTTGATCTGCCCAAACAGGAAATGGGCTTCTTGTTGGGGATAGTGAGCCTCCTGTAGCTGGAGGTATGCAAGCAGAGCCAAGAGGGTGGGTGAACCGGACGGGTATGTTTTCAGGCCACGGTTCATCTGGGACCCCCAGGACCATGGTAAATCCCCACGTGCTGTATGCTGGCCCCGCACCATCCCCCACCCCCCACCCCCCCGATTCTCATCTCCTTGCTTTCAGGCCCGTTTTCTGTCTCTGCCAAGCCCTTATGGCTTGGCTGCCTCCCCATACCTTTTGGTGATTGAAGTCACCCTCACGGAGGAGGCCACAGGACGCTGGCCAAGGCCTGGATGGCTCCCTGAGGGCCTGAAACAAGACTTCAGATCCTTGCTCCAGCTTCAGAAGGAGCTGGGCAGGTACTCATTCTCCCTCCCTGCAGACATTTCTGCCCGTCTTGGTGATTGCAGCCCCCACACTTTGATGGTCCAGCTTTGACAGCTTGTGGACCTGCCATGTTTAGCTGAGCTTGCCTCCTGAGCCAGGACCACCATGGTCAGTTGCACAGGTTGGGTACTATATAACTTCAGGGGTGCCATTCCTTCCAGGGGTGCATATTGCAGAGAGAGAGGAAGCCGGGGGAAAGTGCATATCAGAACACGTAGGCAAGGAAGAATGCTGTTAAAAAACCATTTAATACGGTGTAAATTAATTTTATACTGTATGGGAGCTAACTGGAATTTAAACAAAAACTATATATGTATATATTGGTATTTAATCTATGTTTCAGAAAAATGAATCCTGCATTGTTCATGCAATGTAATTATAGGAAGTAGAGGTGGATGGAATCTTTTCTTCCGATGGGGCCTATGGAGAAGATCTTGATTCTTAACAACATGTTAACTGTTGTGGGAAAGCAGATGTTTGTGTCCATTCAAAAGTGATGAAAGAGGGGTAGCTGGGTGGCTCAGAGCGTTAAGCACCTGACTATGGCTCAGGTCATGATCTCACAGTTTGTGAGTTTGAGCCCCGCACTGGGCTCTCTGCTGTCAGCACAGAGCCTGCTTCAGATCCTCCGTCCCGCATTCTCTCTGCCCCTCCCTTGCTTGTTATCTCTGTCTGTCTCTCTCTCTCCCCTTTTCCCTCCCCCCGCCTCTCTCTCAAAATAAATAAAAAATAAAGTTTAGAAAAAGTTTAGAGGCGCCTGGGTGACTCAGTTGGTTGAGCATCCGACTTTAAGATCATGATCTCACAGTTCGTGGGTTCGAGTCCCACGTCAGGTTCTGTGCTGACAGCTCAGAGCCTGGAGCCTGCTTCAGATTCTGTGTCTCCCTCTCTCTCTGCCCCTCCCCTGCTCATTCTCTGTCTCTCAGAAATAAATAAATATTAAAATTTTTTAAAAATTTTTTAAAAATGTTTTATTTATTTCTAGGAGAGAGAGAGAGAGAGAGAGACAGCGTGAGCAGAGGAGGGTCAGAGAGAGAGGGAGTCACAGACTGANAAATGTTTTATTTATTTCTAGGAGAGAGAGAGAGAGAGAGAGACAGCGTGAGCAGAGGAGGGTCAGAGAGAGAGGGAGTCACAGACTGAAACAGGCTCCAGGCTCTGAGCTGGCAGTCAGCATAGAGCCCGACGCGGGGCTCGAACCCACGAACCGCGAGATCATGACCCAAGCGAAAGTCGGACGCTTAACCGACCAAGCCACCCAGGCGCCCCATTATAAATATTAAAATTTTTAAAAAGTGATCAGAGAAAAAAATTAAGAAACCCAAAGAGCAGGTGAGCTACCTCTGAGCATCCAGCAGGGGGCGAATGCACAGGGAAGGGCACCGGAGACAGTGAGGGATGAAGGGGCAAAAGGCAAGGGGCCCAGCCACTCAGTGCCAGTGGTGGGCAAGGGGGTGGCTTTAGGCCCCACACGACCTCTAACAGCCTCCCATAGTCACCCCAAGAATAGCAGTAACCAGGGTCACCCGTAAAGAAGGGGAGGAACACGAGGTGGTTAAGGATTTCTGCCACTGGGGTCACCTGAACAAGCAGGTGGCGGGGCAGGGACCACGCCGGTGTATTCACGCCGTGTCCTGCGTGCTTGGCACAGTCCTGGGCACGTGGTGCCCATTCCCTTCCGCCGGGGTCCACGTTCTGGAAGAGATGGTTTGCGTGTGCTGCCATGACCAGGTACCACTGACTCGGGGTCCCCCACTCGGAATGTTATTTTCTCACAGTCCGCGTCGTGTGACTGGGCTGGTTCCTTCCGAGGCCGCTCTTTCTGGCTTGCAGATGGCCGTGTGTGTAGCTGGGGCGCAGGGGTGCATAGCCGGGGCGCAGGGGTGCGAGAGCACCGGCTCCTGGACTCCCAAACACCCTAGGCTCGGCCCCTCGCCACTGACAGAATCCAAAGGCACAGGGTGAGCGGGGGTGCGACAGGAAAGGAGTGCGTTTCGGGGGGCCAGCACCCGGAAGACAGTGGACTGACTAGTGTCTCGAGGACCATCTCCAAAGTGCGGATAAGTCTCCAGTGTATCCGAGGAGAATGTGAGATGAGGGTGGGTGGGCCCGTGCTGCTGGGCAGTGAAGTTCAGGGTCTCCGAGTTCATCACGGGCGGGGCCTTGCTGGCTCGGGGCAGCCCCTTGTTGCTCGAGGGGGTAGTTTCTGTTCCCCTTCAGATTCTGTGTCTCCCTCTCTCTCTGCCCCTCCCCTGCTCACATTCTTTCTCTCCCTCCCTCTCTCTCTCTCTTTCTCTGTCAAAAATAAAATACACATGAAAAAAAATTAAAAAAAAAAAAAAAGAGTCCACCGAGTGAGCCAGCCAAGAGCTCCTAGTCTCCTCTTCCTTTTTTTTTTTTAAACATTTATTTACTTTAATTTTGAGAGTCATACACAGAGTGCGAGAGGGGGAGGGGCAGAGAGAGAGAGGGAGACACAATCCAAAGCAGGCTCCAGGCTCCCAGCTGTCAGCACAGAGCCCGATGGGGGGCTCGTACTCACAAACCGTGAGATTGTGACCACAGCTGAAGTCAGATACTTAACCGACTGAGCCACCCAGGCTCCCCTCATCTCCTCATCAGGGCACCAGTCATATGGGACGCGGACCCACCCTAATGACTCCATTTTAACTTCTTTCTTTCTTTTTTTTTTTTTTAAACATTTTTTTTTAAATTTTTTTTTTAATGTTTTATTTCTAGGAGAGAGAGAGAGACAGCGTGAGCAGGGGAGGGTCAGAGAGAGAGGGAGTCACAGACTGAAACAGGCTCCAGGCTCTGAGCTGGCAGTCAGCACAGAGCCCGACGCGGGGCTCGAACCCACGAACCGCGAGATCATGACCTAAGTGAAAGTCGGACGCTTAACCAACTAAGCCACCCAGGCGCCCCTTAACTTATTTCTTTAAAGACCCTTTCTCCAAATACAGTCACATTCTGAGGTAGTGGGTGTGGGACTCTGTTCTTCAACATGAATGAGGTGGGGGGTGGGGGACACAGGTCAGCGGATGGGCTACATCCCAACCCCATTCCCCATTCTGGCCGGCGGACTCCAGCTAGTGTGGATTGGGGGGCACAGGGGTTATTATAATGCAAAAACCACCCCCCTCCACGTCCCAAGGTGAGTGGTCTTACCTGGCCTCTGGGTCACCAGGTCCTTCTTGCTTCCCCTCCCCCCCAGGTTCCACCACCACTCTTCCTGAAGCCTGGTGTGGCCCCTTGTTCCCTGGGGCACCCGCTGTCCCATCCTGATCCAGGCATGTCTGTCTCCCACCCAACACGTGCTCGGAATCTGCCATCGGCTTCTTGTACATCCTCAGCTCCTACGTTCACCTGGGAAACTGGGTCCGTTCCGGGCTGACACTGACCCTGATTACAGCCTGGTTGTGGAGGGAAACTGTTCTTTTGCATTTTCCCCGTCCCGTGCCTGCCTTGAGATGGTCGTAACGCCTTCTCCCTAACGGTCGTTTCCATCTGTCCGACGCCTCTTTGTTCCAGAGACAGGCTGGTTGTAGACGGTGAGGGATTTCGCGGTGTGAATCGGGGTCACGTTCCCAGCAGCCCGTGCAGGTTGCATCTGTGGGTGTTCGAGTCTCAGCTAAATCGAAACACGGTGATGCCAGCCTTCTCTGGCGCAGGGGTGGCTCCCAGCCTCGAGGTGGTTTGTCATCAGGGCGGCACAGTCCATGGTGCACAGAAGCCATCTGGGGGGGGGGGGTGGGCCACGTGAAACAAGGAATGGGCGGGAAAGAGCCGAAGCATCCAAGCAGTCACATGCATTGTGTCGGGGGTTATGCGTCACCATGGAAAAGCGACCCCTCCGTGGCGTCAGGGGTGTGGGCGCATGACTCCTACCGAGAATGAAGACACAGCCACATCACGGAGGACACCCACCGGAGGCTTAGCGCCTGTGTCTGGGTGATGCGTTCGCAGGGGGTTGGAATTCTTTTCATCCGTACAAGGGGTGGTAGTTAGCGCCAGCTTGAGTGTAAATGTGGATTCAGACGGCCGGTCCGGGCTGGCCTGGGGAACGCGTTAGACTTGTAGCCAGAAGGCTATTGTCCTGTTAGTTTTGGGAACTGCAATTCTGTACCGCTGTGTCCTATCAGCTTGGATGGGAATCGCCAATTCTGACGCGGGTAGGGGGTTTTCCCCGCTCCGCCCCCAGCTGGGTGTCCTACAGTTCAACCCAGTTCTGACACTGTTTGCCCAGAGACGCGGGCTAAGGGGTCAGCGCCAGGAGATCACCCCCACCTCAGATGCCAATCGCCAAGTCCAGGCGGTTACCTATGCTTCTGACCATTTGGCTGTAAATCAGGAGTTCCCGTGAGCCTCTCTTTACGTTTGGTTACTTTGCAAGAGCGGCTCACAGGTAAACACTAAATTAGTGGTTTATTACAGAGGACATTAAAAGCTATGTATCGGGGCGCCTGGGTGGCTCAGTAGGTTAAGCGTCCGACTTTGGCTCAGGTCATGATCTGTGGTTTATGAGTTCAAGCCCCATGTTGGGCTCTGTGCTGACAGCTCAGAGCCTGGAGCCTGTTTCAGATTCTGTCCCCCTGTCTCTCTGCCCCTCCCCTGCTCATCCTGTCTCTCTGTCTCTCAAAAATAAGTAAATGTTAAAAAAAATAAATAAAAGCTATGTATCAACATCCAGATGAAGAGACAGACAGGGTGGGATCCAGAACAAAGTAGCTTGTGTCCCCAGGGAGTTTGGGGCCCACACAGTGGTGCCTGGAAGGGTTCTAGAAGCTCTCTGATTACCTGCCTTTGGGTTTTTAGGATTCGAATTTCTTTTTTTTTTTTTTTTTTAATGTTTTTTACTTATTTCTGAGAGAGAGAGACAGCGTGAGTAGGGGAGGGTCAGAGAGAGAGGGAGATACAGAATCCGAAACAGTCTCTAGGCTCTGAGCTGGCAGTCAGCACAGAGCCTGACGCGGGGCCCGAACCCACAAACCATGAGATCATAACCTGAGCCAAAGTCGGACGCTTAACCGACTAAGCCACCCAGATGCCCCAGGATTTGAATTTCTAATGGAAGATTTCAGTGCAGGGGCGCGATCGATTCGTTCATCAGCCATTGGTGACTGATTCACCTCCAATCCTCTTCCCTCCAGGGAAATCAGGGGCGGGACTGAAAGCCCCCTTCCTCTATCTGTGGCTGGCCCCCCTGGAGACCAGCGCCTCCCCCATCTTTAGGGGATTGCTAAAAGTCTCCTGATTAACAGAAACTCAGTGGTGAAAGAGTTTTGGTATGAATGACAAGACACATATGTCACCTTCCTGGCTCTGAAGTCATCTCAGGAACTGAGGACAAGAAATCAAATTTTGTAACAAACGATGTTTGTTACAAGACATTGCTCTGTCATTCAGGAAATTCCAAGGGTTTTAGGTGTTGTGAGCCTAGAACCATGGACCGAATCTATACAATGTTTCTTATATTTCTTATAAGTCTCAATCTCATAGGAAACTTCTGAAAGTTTATAAATTCTCATATAACAATAATAATAGCTAATCTTTATAGGGTCCTTACGAGGGCCAAGTATTTGCCAAGCAGTTTGCTTTGACCTTGATGCACAGGTATCAGTATCCCCATCTTACAGATGGGGAAATTGAGTCCAGGTGAGGTTAAGTGGCTCATCAAAGGTCACACAGTGTTAAGAACCTAGCTTTTAAAAATTTATTTCTATTTATTTATTTATTTATTTAACTTTTTTTTATTTTTGAGAGGCAGAGAGCATGAGCAGGGGAGGGGCAGAGAGAGAGGGAGACACAGAATATGAAGCAGGCTCCAGGCTCTGAACTGTCAACACAGAGCCCGACGCAGGGCTTGGACCCACTAACCATGAGACCATGAGCTGAGCCAAAGTTGGATACTTAACCGGCTGAGCCACGCAGGGGCCCTTATTTACTTACTAAAATTTTTTCTTTATTAAGTAATCCCTGTACCCAACACGGGGCTCGAACTCACAACCTTGAGATCAAGACTCACATGCTCCTCAGACTGAGCCAGCCAAGCACCCAAGAACCCAGCTTTTAACCACTCACCTGTGTCTACCCTTCAATGTTCCCTATGATGTTAGGAGTGAGAGCCACCCCTCTTTCCAGTAGAGAAGCCAGGCACTCAGGGTGTCTGTTGGAGGCCCCCTGGTGTTCAGATAGGCCTTGGTGGGTCAACAAACTGTGCAACTGGCCTTGAACCCAGGTGAGATGTCCCTAGGGGAATTCTGAGGGTGAGGGCGGGGGTCAGGGGCCAGAGTGAGGATCACCAATGTCACAGTAGGTGGTGCCACCCAGAAAGAAAGCCCCAAGCAGGCGGCAGTTTCTGCCACTTTGCTTTTTTTTCGTGTTGTATGAAGTTTCTAAAAATGACAATGTGATACACGCCTCTCATAGCAATGCGTAGCAACGGATAGAGAAAAGACTTTGCCAGCTTCCTCTGCTCGCCTGCCCTCCACCCCAGGAAGCCAGGTTACCCCCTCCACTCTGTTCTCCACGTTCCAGCAAACATAGAACACACACATAGAGGGCTTAAAAAAAAAAAAAACAGGCGCGCCTGGGTGGCTCAGCTAAGCATCTAACTTTGGCTCCGGTCATGATCTCACAGTCCGTGGGTTCAGGCCCCGCGTCGGGCTCTGTGCTGACAGCTCAGAGCCTGGAGCCTGCTTGGGATTCTGTGTCTCCCTCTTTCTCTATGCCTCTCCCCCGCTCATGCTTCCGTGTGTGTATGCTTGCTGTCTCTCAAAAATAAATAAGGATTACAAAAACGCAAAAAACCAAGGGGCAGTGAGGATGGCAAACAAAAACAGAACAAAACAAAACCCCCAAAACTTCGCTTAATTTTTTTGTTTGGTTCGTTTTGGGTTTGGTTTTTTTAAGTTTATTTATTTATTTTGAGAGAGAGACAGAGAGAGACAGACAACATGAGTCAGGGAGAGGCAGGGAGAGTGCGAGAATCCCAAGCAGGCTCCACGCTGTTGGCACACAGAGCCCGTTGTAGGGCTGGAGCCTGGGGGGCTCAGATGGTTGGGCGTCTGACCAGCTCAGGACCTGATCTCATGGTTCATGAGTTTGAGCCCTGCATCAGGCTCTGTGCTGACAGCTCAGAGCCTGGAGCCTGCTTCAGATTCTGGGTCTCTCTCTGCCCCTCCCCCGCTTGGGCTGTATGTCTCTCTCAAAACTGAATAAACATTAAAAAAAATAAAAAAAACCAAAAGACCCAAGCCGAAATCAAGAGTCACCACTCAATGAACTGAGCCACCCGGGGGCCTCTGAGTTTTGTTTTTAACAGATATGGGGCCATCCTATACCCAGTACTCTGCTACCCTCAGATTTCATCCAACTGAATATCACAGTCATCCGTCCAGGCTAATAACCAGTCCATTCTTCTTACTCATGCCAGTCACTCTGCGGAAAGTCACGGAGGACGGCCAATCAGCACATGCTGAGGCCTTGCTCCTGGGCAGTACAGGGTTAGGGTCCCGTGAGCCTCCAGGCACAAAGGTTTCTTTAATCGATCAATACATAACTATATAACCCTGTTTTATGTGTGTTTCTACCTAAAGGCATCTTATTTAATAGATATTGCTGCTTCATTAACATTGAACTCTGGGTCAACTGCACTATGACTCATGCCTGAATGACGCATATCTACCCTGTATTTGCTGCGTGAGGCGTCACAGCCTCGCGCTTAGCAACACCAGACAGCGCCTCAGCACCATGCTTGGGGATCGTTATAAACCGCAAGATCACCCACAAAAGGCATAAAGATATGGAAAGCGTGGCCCCGAGTAAACTGCTGAAAAGACACTTGTTTGCAGAATGAGAGCTGGAACAGAAAGCAGAGCGTCACCTTGCTGGACCTCAGCCGGGTCCCTGGTGGCCAAGCCAGGGGGAAGGAGTGGATTTCCTTCTCCTTTCCAGAAGCGTCTGCCTAGAGCCCCTGAGGGTGTGAGGGGGGCCCCCCTAAGAGCAGCAGAGCTACGCGGAGGGCCCTGAGGGAAATGGCTACAATCCCCCCTCTACCTGTCCAAGCTATGCGACCTCATGCAAATCATACTGAAGGTCCCAGGCCGTGATCTCCTCACTTACAGAGAGTAATGGCCTCGTGGGGGCGTTTGTGAGGTCTGGCTACCGTGACGTGCACTAATTCCCTACTCAGAGGAGGCTTTCTCTGGTGCTGTGCCCCCTTCCCCTGAGCTGGCCAGTCCAGCAGCAGGCCCGGTAATGTCAGGATAGAGCCAGAGAAGGTGGCCAAGTGCCTTATCTTCATTTGGCCCAGCCTCCTGAACGCTGCGTTCCAGGATGGAGTTATCCTGCCTGACATTGAGAGCAATGATCTGGATTGAGGTCTCTCTGGCCCTGAGGCCGTCACAGCCAGGCCAGACCTGGTTCACTCCAGGGCACCGAGTAGGGGTGGGGCCGAGTCTTTACCTCCCCCCACCCCTTCCCAGACCAACCCAATTGGCCCTTTATTTTATAGAGGGGAAGGCCAATCACTTACAATCGTTTTGGCTACAAGCACCAGAAACCCGATTCACACCCGTTTTGGCAAAGGGAATTTATTAGCTCATGTTTGTCAAACTGCCGCAAGAGAAGCGACAACAGAAGAGCCTTATGTCACTGGGGTCTGGTCCAGCCCTTCTCTCTCCCCCGCCTGCAGATCAGGTCAGCGTTCTCTACGCTCCAGGTGCATGGCCGCGGCGACCTTAATTGCATATTTCCCCAGGTTTGAGGCCTGACCCTCTCTTCTAGCTGAGGGTTAAAAAAGCCCCAAGCAAAGAGGCTGGTGGATCTCCATCTGGAGACCCATCTGGGTGCATATCGGGGTGGGGGGGCAGGAACACAGGCCAGTCAGGAGCAATCAGTGACCCGACTGCCCCTGCCCTGAATGTGTGTCAACTGTGGAACTAGGTAGTATGTGGAGAGGGAAAATGACTGCTCTTTTTCTTTTTTCTAAATTAAAAAAAAAATTTAATTGTTAGAGAGCGAGAGAGCATGTGAACAGGGGCAGGGGGTAGAGGGAGAGAGAGAGAATCTTAAGCAGGCTCCATGCTGTCAGCAGGGAGCCTGACTCAGGGCTCGATCCCACGACCCTGGGATCATGACCTGAGCTGAAATCAAGAGTCGGACACTCAACCAACTGAGCCACCCAGACTCTGTTTTATTCTTTTTCTTTTTTAAGTTTATTTATTTATTTAAATGTTTTTTTTATTTATTTTTAGGAGAGAGAGAGAGAGAGACAGCGTGAGCAGGGGAGGGTCAGAGAGAGAGGGAGTCACAGACTGAAACAGGCTCCAGGCTCCGAACTGGCAGTCAGCACAGAGCCCGACGCGGGGCTCGAACCCACGAACCGCGAGATCATGACCCAAGCGAAAGTCGGACGCTCAACCGACTAAGCCACCCAGGCGCCCCTATTTATTTTGAGAAAGAGAGAGCACGAGCATGAGCAGGGGAGGGGCAGAGAGGGAGAGGGAGAATCGCAAGCAGGTGTCCACCAGGTGCCCCACATGGGGTTGAAACCCACCAGTGCAAAATCATGACCTGAGCTGAAATCAAGAGTCTGTTGCCTAGCTGGTTGAGCCTCTCAGATGCCCCCCTTTTTTCTTTTCTCTTTTTCTTTTTCTTTTTTTTAACGTTTATTTATTTTTGAGAGACAGAGAGAGACAGCAGGGGAGGGGCAGAGAGAGAGGGAGACACAGAATCTGAAGCAGGCTCCAGGCTCTGAGCTGTCAGCACAGAGCCCGACGCGGGGCTCGAACCCACGAACCGCGAGATCATGACCTAAGCGAAAGTCGGATGCTTAACCGACTAAGCCACCCAGGCGCCCCTCTATTTTTTAAATAAAGGTTTAGTTTAACATTTTTGAACAGATAAGTTCACAATTTACAATTCAACAGCTACAACGGAACTGGAGTGAGAAATCTGTCACCCCCTGGAGGCATCATCCGGTCAGTTTCTTGCATTTCTGGGGAAGGATGGAGCCTTGGACACTCTTCTTAGAACCTGCACGAGGGAGGTGAGGCCAGGAGCCAGCGGTTGCTGCCCCGATCTGGCCCTGCCTCCCCTCCCTGACCCTGTGCGCCCCAGGTGAGTCCTGGGGAAGGTCCTGGTGGCCCTCTGCGCTTCTGGACCAGAGCTGGAGGGTGTCAGCAGCTCCTGCCAGACCCTCCCCTCCCTGCCCCCATCTGCTGGATCTCAGATCCCCTGTCCCCAGGTGTCTTCATAGCCCATCAGACCCAGGACTTGTAGAAGGCTAGAGAACTTTGACTGGGTGGGCCGGGTCTGTACTCCGCCAGGAATGGGTTACTGAGGGGACCCAGTGCACAATGACCCACTTGTGACACACTGTGTGAAGATGAACCAGAACAGCCACATTCCACCCATTTATAGTTGAGAGGCGGGGAGTCCCCACGGTGGCTGGTCTGGGGGGCCATTTTGTTGTCTCTGACCCTTGCGTGGGGACACAGTCCTTCCCATGTCCCTGCCTCGCAGACACTAGTCACACTTCAATGGCCTTTGCTTACATCTCTGCAAACCCAGAGAGAGAGAGAGAGAGAGAGGGCGCTCACTCGTGGTTTCTCTTCCTATGGATTCCTGCAGGCACGCGCCTTGCCGGGGGCCCCCATGCACCAGGAGCCACCAGGCTTTCCCAGCAGGCTCCCCACCTTCCTCTCTCTGGCTGGTCCAGGCCTGATCTCCTGCCAGCCCACACCCCCTGCTTTCCAAGAGGCTGCGGGTCCCTGAGCTGAGGGGGTTCTGGCCCCAGGCCCTGGTGCTCTGCGCCTCCAACCTTTGGCCTCTTAGTTCCTGGGAGTAGGGGCAAAAGGCTGGCGTGGCTTGCTGGCAGAGTGTTAAGGGAAGCCAGGCAGCCCCTGTCCTGGATCCTAATCCCTGGGAACCCACAGAAATGGATGTAGAGCTTTGCCAGAAACATCCATGGAGCGCTTGTTGTCCTTAGACCCTGTGCCGGGCCCAGGAGGTCCGAGGTGATGAAGAAACCACCTCCCACCCCCACCCCAATGCTGGGAACCACGTGATTCTCCCAGGTCCCGAGCCAGGCAGAAGGTGGCGCATGTCACAGTAGAGGGTCAAATATGATGGTCCAGGCGCATCTGCTAGATCGTGTCTGTTGGAACTTAGCCTCCATTCCCATCATCTTCTCTGTTACCCCCAAGAATTACAGGGGGTAGAAGGCTAAGAACTACATTTCCCAGATGCCCTTGCAGCTAAGGTTCGGGTGGGGATTTATATTCTGCCTGTGAGATACACAGGAAAGATCGGAGAGGCCAAAAAGCCGGGGCCATCTTTCTGTGGTCTTGGCACAGACCAGCAAGCTCTGGCTGACAAGACTGTTGTCACAGCCCAACTGGTGTGACGCCCTCCAGTCACCAGCTTCACATTGTGGTGGCAGCAACAGTGGTAGCCTTAGCAACAGCGGCCTCCTTTCTTCTGGAATCCGGCTCCAGATCGCAGCTAGGGTGGGGTGACCTTGAAGCAAGTCACCTGCCGACGGCCCCCCTTCCAGGCCTCCCATCCATCCTTACTCACGTGGGTAAAGCCCTATATTGCGTCTCTTTGTGCTTTCTGGAATGAGCAGACTGTTCCCTAGTTCATGTTCTGAAATCTGAGTGATACGACTGATGTGGTGAAGAACTTTATTCTAATGGGCGGAGTCATCGATTCAGGCAGCACATATGGGTTGGGCCCTTTTGTGTGGCCGCTGTGCTAGGTTCTGGGGGGTAAGAGAAACCAGGCATGGCCCCTGCCCTCATGAAGGCCTTGGCTGGTGGGGAGGGTAAAATGAAGCCACTGTGGCCCATAGGATCCACATCACGGGTGCGGTGGGAGCCCAGAGGAGGGTCCTCGCAACAAGCGATGTTTGGTTTCAGGCAACAGAGACCTTTCCAGATATTGTAGTATGGAAGGGACTTGGTGCAGGAAATTAGGTACTTTGGAAAGTACATCCAGGGGCACCTGGGTGGCTTAGTCGGTTAAGCATCCGACTTTCGCTTAGGTCATGATCTCGCGGTTCGTGGGTTCGAGCCCCGCGTTGGGCTCTGTGCTGACTGCCAGCTCAGAGCCTGGAGCCTGTTTCAGAGTCTGTGTCTCCCTCTCTCTCTGACCCTCCCCTGCTCATGCTGTCTCTCTCTCTCTCTCTCTCCTAGAAATAAATTAAAAAAAAAAAAAAAAAAGAAAGTACATCCAAATTTTTGGAAGGGGTGGATGACGGGCTCCGGGCCGGGCCTCCAGGACGACTTCTAGAACTGCCCCGCTAGCGACCACAGGAGCTGGCCTGAAGCGACCACGCTGTGGATTGCGCATCCATCCAGTGCGCCGAGCAATGTGGGAGAGCTGGCATGGAGGCAGCAGTGTGTCTGGTGGCCCTGGGCGTCTGGTCCTCACAGACGAGCATGCCCACGGTCCCTTCTCATGCTTCCCGAAAGACGACACAGTCAAGATGCTTTGCCACCATCAGGTTTGCTTCACCCCTACTGGCTGAGCCCCGTTCACTGACATTCAGTGCCTCTCAAGCCTGGTCGGTCCATGGCTGCCTTGGCTCAGCACCTGCCCGGGTGCAGCCAGTTGTGGCCAGGGGAGCGCGGCCGGGTCCCCGGGGAGTGCGGTGTGGCAGGCCCTGGTGAGCCTCCTGGCAAGAGCCCATGGCTGCTGACCCCATCAGATGCCAACTTCAGCTGCTTTCCTGCTTTATGCGTGAACGGTAGTGTCGTGGTCACCCCTAACCTCTGCTGCCTGAAGGTCTTTCTGGAACAAAGCAGGGAATAGGTAGACAAACAGACCGATCCAAACTGAGTGGTACTTTGCAATGACCAAAACTGTCTGTCATTTTCCTTGAAGGCTGAAAGGCAGAATCTCTTGAAACCCTGATAATGAAGTACCGAGATGAGGTAGCTACTTTCTTTGAGATGCAGGATGCTGGAGATGTTCCCCTCCCCACATGTAAACACCTGTGGTCGGAGGCTTGCTCTCATTTTTCCCCATGCGAATGAATGAGTTCATCCTTTTTTTTTTTAAATGTTTTATTTATTTCTAGGAGAGAGACAGAGAGAGAGACAGCGTGAGCAGGGGAGGGTCAGAGAGAGGGGGAGGCACAGACTCTGAAACAGGCTCCAGGCTCTGAGCTGGCAGTCGGCACAGAGCCCGACGCGGGGCTCGAACCCACGAACCGCGAGATCATGACCTAAGCGAAAGTCGGAGGCTTAACCGACTAAGCCACCCAGGCGTCCCAAGTTCATCCTTTTTTTGTCCCTGGGATGGGGTGTGGTCTGTCCCCTTTTAACAGGACAGCAAGGCCATTTCCTCAACACTTCTTGGTGCTTAGAGTTTAGCCCAACGTACTCCACAAAGGAAGTGTCTCTGCAAGAGAGAAATATGCATTTCTTTGCATCTTACAGCATGTTTTTAAATGTTTATTTATTTTTGAGAGGGGGAGGGGTAGAGAGAGGGGGGGACGGGGATCTGTGCTGACAGCACATCGCCCTGAGTTGATGACATCATGACCTGAGCTGAAGTCAGACCCCTAACCGACTGAGCTACTCAGGCGTTCCAGAGCCTATGATTTGAACTCAAAACCTTTTGTGACAAACAAATTGCAAGAAACCTAATTTACCGTCTTTGCGGGCTGCCCAGAGCTCAACCCAAAGAGGACATTGCTCACCAGGCTGGGCCTGGCTGGGATCTAACAGGTAAAGGACATGGGATTCACAATTTTGTAGCTGCCAAAACAGGCCACAGGGCCCTGGCCAGGGCTGGGAGCCCGTTTCATCCTTCTGGAACTGGTGATTCTGGTCTTCTGTCTACAAGGACAGCCTACACTTATAACACTGCCCCCAGGATGGGTCCTCGTGTGCGAAGGTCCATCCCTATGCAGACTTTTTCCCGGTAGTTTGTAGAAATGTCCATTTCAGAAATTGACACTTGTCTAATATACAAAATATGCGAAAGTAGGCAAAAGCATATCAGAGAAGGCGGTTCAATACCTTTTGTCTTTCTGGCCACACACACATGTGGATTGAGTTTCTCGAGGTTGATTATCATCAAAACTTTATCTTATTTTTTTAAAGTGTATTTGTTTTGACAAAGAGAGTCAGCACAAGCAGGGGAGGGGCAGAGAGAGAGGGAGAGAGAATCCCAAGCAGGCCCTGCACTGTCAGTGCAGAGCGTGATGCAGGGCTTGAACCCGTGAACTGTGAGATTATGACCTGAGCCGAAATCAAGAGTCAGATGCTTAACCAACTGAACCATCCAGGCAGCCCATACCATCAAAATTTTTAATTTTTTAAAATGTTTATTTATTTTCGAGAGAGAGACACACACAGCATGAGCAGGGGAGGGGCAGAGAGAGATGGAATCACAGAATCTGAAGCAGACTCCAGGCTGACATGGGGCTTGAACTCATGAGCTGCAAGATCATGACCTGAGCCAAAGTTGGACGATTAACCAACTGAGCCACAAAGGCGCCCCCCCCATCAAAATGTTTAAAATGAAAATGGCTTATTGATCCAGAACTGTATCTGAAACTGAGAGTCCTTAATTGAGTATCTTCATCCTACATCCTGCTCATAAAGTTTCATTCTTCTGATGGAGGAATTTATTTTCAGGTAATGGATTTTTGTAAACTGGTTGAATTTTTCTTTCTTTCTTTCTTTCTTCCTTTCTTTCTTCCTTTCTTTCTTCCTTTCTTTCTTTCTTTCTTTCTTTCTTTCTTTCTTTCTTTCTTTCTTTCTTTCTTCTTCTCCTTCTCCTTCTCCTTCTTCTTCTTTTGAGAGAGAGAGACAGGGTGCAAGTGAGTGAAGGGCAGACAGAGAATCCCATGAGGAGCAGAGAGGGAGAGGGAAAAAGAGAGGAAGAGAGAGAGAAGTGTGGCTGATTGGAACTGCGAAATCATGACCTGAGGCAAAGTCCCATGCTTAACCTACTGAGCCACGCAGGCACCCCAAACTGGTTGGATTTCTTTTTTTTTTTTTTAAATGTTTTTTATTTATTTCTAAGAGAGAGAGAGAGAGAGAGAGAGAGAGAGACAGCGTGAGCAGGGGAGGTTTAGAGAGAGAGGGAGTCACAGATTGAAACAGGCTCCAGGCTCTGAGCTGGCAGTCAGCACAGAGCCCGACGCGGGGCTCGAACCCATGAACCGCGAGATCATGACCCAAGCGAAAGTCGGATGCTTAACCGACTAAGCCACCCAGGTGCCCCCGGATTTCTTACTGGTATCTGTTATTTTGAAATTTTATATGTTAAATTGAAATGTGTGATATATTCAATGTGTATTTGATACAGCAATTGTGTATTATATAGTAATATGTAGTTGTATTATTACAATTATAATTAGGATGTGAGAGTTTTCAATTTATGGTAGAAATGTATCAAGTTTTTTTTTAAAGATCCTTCTCTGCGTTAGAGATACCTCCGGTATCATAAACAGTGCTAGAGCTAAAGTAGAATCATGATTTGCAAACCACAAACTTTCACGTTGCAAACTAAGTATCTTATGTATAGTCTTGTTTCATCTCAGAGAAATTTACTTCAGTGAAATTTAGCTAAAGACATAAAAAATAAGCTCAATCATTTGTTCTGCAAATATTTAGCGAGCACTTAATCAGTGAGAGCTCTTTCCATCACAAGTGACAGAAAATCCAACCCCAACTAAATGAAGCAAAAAGAGACGCTTGTCGTTGGAAATGTCATCATTCATGGCTATTTGATGATATGAAGGAAATGCTGTTCATTTTTTGGAGGAATGCCTGATTGGCTCCGGTTGGTTAATAAGCCCCGTCCCTGGCTCCCGGGGACTGAGAGTGCCTCAGCCCTTGGCCAGGAGCCAGAGAGGGACACAAATAAATGCCTGCCTCTGTGTCCCAGGCTCCACACTAGGACACAAGAATGGATGGGGGACAGTCTCTTCCTGTCAGAGAGCTTCTCATCCACAAAACAATGGTTTACATTTCCATCAATTTCTCTTTCTTCCTGCCCTTCAACTACACAGGTTTGACATAACCACGAATCCCCCCCGGACTCTGAAGTGTATTGTGGAAACAGCCTATCATTCTCATCCCGGATCGCAGGTATGCCAGTCTGACCCCATACGAAGATGGAGTCCCTGCATGGCCCAAGCTGACCCCAAACGAACCCTCCTTTTTCCATGTGTTTTTGCGCCGAAGAGATTGGTGCCTTCTGCCTTTGGAAGCCCGGGTCAGACAGGTCTGCTTATTTCCGGGACAAATGCCCTCGAAGTGATCAGCTCTGGCACAACTTTTTTAGAAGTGCTGACACAGAAGAATCATATCTTACAGTTTTTGAGCAGTTACTCTAGGCCATGCATTATTCTTTTTTTTTTAAATGTTTTTTTTTTATTTTTGAGAGAGACAGAGCACAAGCGGGGGGGGGTCCCCATTGGTCAAGCACAAAGGAGGAAGTCTCACGAAAAGAGGGGCAGGTATCAGTGTGGCCTGGGATCTTATGGCAATCCTGCCGGTGAGGGTCAGTAGCAAAGCAACGATCAGCATTGGGCTTTCTTTCCAAACTTGTCTTGCCTCTGCTTGTTGAGTGGGCTCCCAGAAGGGCCTGGTGGCTTTGGAATCACATAGTGCCCGGGTTCTGATCCAGGCCCCCTCCTCACTGGGTGATTTTTGGATCATTGAGTCAACCTCACATTTGCTACAAGAGCCTTTCTTTTCTCCCCTGTAAAATGGAATAGTAATAGTACCAATAAGGTTATCGAGAGGATTTAATAAGATGGTACCCCAGGTGTTCAGTCTGGCTGTTTTAAGAGTGGTTTGTTCCCATAAAGGAAGAGCAGTAATCGTTTTCGTTGGAGACGGAAACTATTGAGACCGGCTTCGCAAACCCGACAGAAAAGGGTCACCAGGAAGTAAGCTTGCTAGAGGGACCCTGGAGAAGCAGAGAGTCCCTCAGTCAGAGAGAGAGAGAGAGAGAGAGAGAGAGAGAGAGAGAATCCCAAGCAGACTCTCCACTGTCAGCACAGAGCCTGACTCGGGGTTCAAACTCACAAACCGTGAAATCATGACCTGAGCGGAAGTTGGACGCTTACCCGGCTGAGCCCCCCAGGCGCCCCAGCAGCAGTGATATAGAGCCTGTACCAGCCCAGCGCTTGGCACACAGTCTTGGGTCTGGGCCTCTGGGCTTTCAAGTTCAGTGGGTAATCACCCTAAAATGCAGGTGCTGAGTTCTTTGCAGTAAAGCAGGTTCAGCTGGAGGGCTTTGGGTACGCTATCTCCTCTCTCTGTGCCTCAGTTTCCTCATTAGTAAAAGGGGATAATAACAGCACCTCTCCGCTAGGGTCTGTGTGAGGATTAATTTCGTGGACTGCATGCGCCTTTAGAACAGGCCCTGGCATCTCATCAGTGCCGGTTGTTATTACTAAGCCCCAGCCAGGCCCTGGGATAGGATGTACAATGAGCCACAAGCTCCGTCTTCCCAGGGCTTAACCACAGTGGAAGGGGAGATTTTTCAAAAATCGGCATTTGTGACCACTGACCTTCATGGTTTGCAAGAAAGTACACAGTGGTTTCGTTAGGAAGGGGCTTCTAATGAACTTGGTCTTCTGCTATGTGGAGAGAGACGTCCAGAAAGTGGGAAGAGATGTCCAGGAAGTTGTGAGGAAACGTCTCTGGTTTTATAGCTATTACCAGCAGGATAGATTAAAAAAAATTTTTTTTATGTCTCTATTTTATTTTGAGAGACAGAGACAGAGAGCGAACAGGGGTGGGGCAGAGAGAGAGGGAGACACAGAATCTGAAGCAGGCTCCAGGCTCTGAGCTGTCAGCACAGAGCCCGACGCGGGGCTCGAACCCATGGACTGTGAGATCATGACCTGAGCTGATGTCGGACACTTAACCGACTGAGCCCCCCAGGCGCCCCAGGATAGATTTTTTTAGGATGTGAGAGAGCTCCCAGGAAAGGAGAGAGGAAGGAGGAACTGGACTCAGGAGCTTGGAAATGGTGCAGCCCAGCAGGGAAGCACTCGTGCTACCATGCACCCTCCCTTGCCAGGAATCACTGTCAACCATTTGAGTCCTTGCTGAAGACTCTCCTTCCAGGGCAAGGGCTCCAGACCGGCCTGAACTAGGCTGGTGAGAGGGGCAGGCACCCTGGTGGACATCTCCTGGCACTGAACCTGAAGGGCGGGTTCTTCTCTCAGTGGATATGACGCAGACCCAACCATAGCATCCCCTGGAAATGACATTCAGTGAGGCTAGGGGTTGGTTCTTAGCTTTTTTGTGTGCCATAGACATCTTCTTAGAATCCTGCTTTTATTTATTTATTTTTAAGCATTTTAAAAAAATGTTTATTTTTGAGAGAGAGAGGGAAAGTGAGGGGGGGAAGAACAGAGAGAGAGAGGAGGTGGGGACAGAGGATCCAAAGAGGGCTCTGCCCTGACAGGGAGCCCAATCCCGGGCTTGAACTCACGAACTGTGGCATCATGACCTGAGCTGAAGTCAGATGCTCAACTGACGGAGCCACCCAGGTGCCCCAGAGTAATGGTTTTTAAATGCATAAAACATATAGGATTGCAAAGGAAACTAAAGATAATGAAATACTAGAATAGAGCATTAAGGGCACCTGGGTGGCTCTGTCAGGTGAGCATCCAACTCTTGAGTTCGGCTCAGGTCATGATCCCAGGGTGGGGAGATTGAGCCCCGTGACAGGCTCCGTGCTGAGCATGGAGACTGCCTGGGATTCTCTCTCTCCCTCTGCAGCCCCCCACCCCCCCATGCTCACTCTCTCTTTCGAAAGATAGAAAATAAAAGAAAGAAAGAATAGGTAGGTAATATGTACTTCTTTATTAACTCATTTAAATGACAGGATCTAGCAGTGGCCTAGGGACACTTATTTTGACCTACAGATGAGTGTAAACAATATATATATTTTTTAAAGATTTCTTTTTTTTTAATGTTTTTTATTTATTTCTAGGAGAGAGAGAGACAGCGTGAGCAGGGGAGGGTCAGAGAGAGGGAGACGCAGACTCTGAAACAGGCTCCAGGCTCTGAGCTGGCAGTCAGCACAGAGCCCGACGCGGGGCTCGAACCCACGAACCGCGAGATCACGACCTAAGCGAAAGTCGGACGCTCAACCAACTAAGCCACCCAGGCGCCCCGAGTGTAAACAATATTTTGAAAAATCTGCAACTGGAATGTGTTATGAAAATATCCGTGATTGCGCCTGGGAACGAAGTCTCAGTCAGGTACTGACTGCCACTGTGGCCGCCGCCTAACCTCACAGTGGAAGGACAAGCTAATTTCAGTAGGAGACTAAAGAAGTCACCCACGTCTTTCTCCCACTCGGGAACTCCCTGGTTTACGCAGAGATCCCGTCCTGGTATGTTGCAAAAATGCTAACAGTACAAGATCAAGCCGAAACAACAGCAACAACAGATTATATAATACGGTGGATTTTCAGTTGATTGTATTTTTTTTTTTTTTTGGCCAAACGAAAAACAAAACAAACATTTGTGTGTATATGAAATACACCCGGAACAGTCTATGGAAAATGTCTCATACTTAAAGAAAGGGGAAATGCATGCAAAAATCAAGTCTCAATGCTGCTTTTTAAGAAGCCTTAGCGAGGGGCTTCTCGCTGCCTCTCTGGGGGCAGCAGGGGGTGGGTGGGGGGCCCACCGGGCCAGGAGTGTGTTTCCCTGGGTATCTCCCCACCCTACCCCCTGAAAAATACCCAAGTCAGTTTGTGCAATCAGTTCATGGTGTCCTGGTACGTGCACTGGCTGGAAGGTGGAGACTGACTTTCAGCGGGGCCTGAGGTTTGTCCCTAATCAGCTCCGTGAGCTCAGGTCGACCTCAAATCTCTCTTGATCTCAAATCCGCGCAGCTGGGGCTCCAGGCTCCCACCCTCAGGCTCTTGTTATTCACGTGGGCCTTATTCTGGCAGGTACTTTACAGTCTATCCACCACGCACCAAGAAGCATCAAAGCTAGAGCTGTTGCGCCCCGAGAGCAAGAGGAGGTGGACGCAGCGGCCAGAGACCGCGAAGACCGGGAGGCTCCCCAGCCCAGGGGGAGCCGCGGGCACTTTGGGGGGGGGGGCTTGCGACCCATAGGCAGATTAGGGTTCCACGAAAGGCAGCATTTTCACCCATCAGGACTGCCCGGGACGAAAAGGGGAGCACGCGGCTGGGGAAGGACGCCGCTTCCTTTCCGCTGCGAACTCCAGCCATTCCGGCGTATTAGGATCCGTAAACGGAGATTCTTGCAAAGGATGCCCCTCGCTCTCCCCTCTCCACACCTGTGCCCTCGCACCTGGGACGCGTGGGCGAGCAACGTCACAGGCCCCGCTGGGAGAGTGCAGTTACTTCCGAAGGCTCTGGGTGTTGCCAGGTTCCCTTGCGGGGTGGAAACCGGCGACAACATTTCAGGCTGTTCCGATGCTACCTTCCTACGGAGGCGAAGCATTAATCTTCCTAAGGAGGCGAGGAATTAACCAAAAATTGTTAGCACACCCGCTGCGACCGCGGCAGGACTCGAACCTGCAATCTTCTGATCCGAAGTCAGACGCCTTATCCATTAGGCCACGCGGCCACCCGACGCCTGGTGCTCTTTGGACAATCTAAAAAGTAACATTACCGCCCTCCGGCTTGCCTGGGACCAACCCACTTGTTTCTTGGGCGGGGGAGGTTAGACTTTGGTTCCCAGAGTTCCGCAGGGAGAGCCCACCCGGAAGTCTCCGTCTCCCCCCCGCGGGCGGACGGGTCCACTTGCGGCCCTCCTATTGGTCGCGCTGGGAGTCTCCCGCCTGCCTCTCGGGTAGCCGCGGGACGGAGCGGGACGCAGACGGGAAGTTGCTGCTGCCAGCGAGGCGGCCTGGTCGGTGGAGGCCACACGCCACCCCGAGGCTGCGTAGGCCGCGCGGAAGGAGACGCCACTCCGTCGGCCTGCGGTCCGCAGCCGCGGCCCGGGAAGCACCGGACGGACCGAGGTTTCCGGCGGGTTCGGCCCGGGGGAGGCCGGGTCGCTGAGCGGCGGCGCAGCCCCTCCCTCTCCAGTCAGGGAGCGGGGCCCGGAGCTGGGCGGAGGCTCGTCCCAGGGCGCACCGCGGCGCCGCCGGGCACGGGCACGGGCGGGCGGCCAGGCGCACGGGGCCGCCGTTCCCCGCAGGGCGCCCTCGGCGGGCCGGGCCGGAGCCCGGGCGTGGGTGGGGGCCCCGGGGGACGGCGGCGCGCCCTGCGGGTTCGAATCCTGGGGCTGGCACCTGGCGGCGCTAGCCCCTCGGGCCGCGGCAGTCGCGGTAATGTCAGCCACCGTTTGCCGAGCGAGCGTGGTGCCGAGGGCCGCGCCTCGCGCCTTGCTCGCCCTTTGTGTCACCCAAACAGCGGTCCCGTGTGACAGGTAGAATCCGTAGCCCCATTTTAAGGAGGAGATTGGGGCCTGAGGGAGCTTGCCCAAGGTCACGCATCTCCTAACAGCCAGAGCGGGGATTCGAACCCGCCGCGTCCTCCTCCCGGCGCGTCACTCGTAACCACCGCCGTCACCTCCCCCCAAGTTCACTGCCGAAGCCGCCTGAAGCGCAGTTTCCTCAGCAGGGGTGGTGATGACTGCCGTGGTTGTTGGGGGCTTCACTGCCTCGGCCGCAGGAAGTGCCCGGGGGGGGGCGGGGGCGGGTGGTGACGGCTCGTCACCCAACACGGAATGCCTGGTCACGGAATAACCCTTTGTGTCGTCTGTCTCCTTCAGGCTTTGTGGGTGGAAGGCAGGCATGGTCAGACCCATTTCACTGACCGGAACGCAGAGGCAGGACGTGTCTCCCTCCGCGTCTCTCGGCCAGTAAAAGCAGCCAAGCTGGAGCCCAAAGCCCCGTGTCCTGACTCCCAGCGGGGGGCTTCCTGCACCGACCATGAGCCGCCAGCTCTGGAAGAAGGTGGCCGGCGCCACCACCGGCGGGCGCGGGCCAGGGCCAGTTCCAGCTCCGGGCCGCTGGGGCTCCGGCCCCGCCCCCGCCCCCAGCGACGAGCCGCCGCCGCCGCCAGCGCCGTCCTCGGAGGGCGGCCAGCGGCGGCACAGCCCGTTGCACATCCAGATGCTGTCGCGAGGGCTCCACGAGCAGATCTTCGGGCGCGGCGCGGAGGTGCCCGGGGAGGCCGCGGTGCGCCGCAGCGTGGAGCACCTGCGGAGGCACGGGCTCTGGGGGCAGCCGGCCTCGCCCCTGCCCGACGTGGAGCTGCGCCTGCCGCCCCTCTACGGGGGCGACCTGGACCAGCACTTCCGCCTCCTGGCCCAGAAGCAGAGCCTGCCCTACCTGGAGGCGGCCAACTCGTTATTGCGGGCCCGGCCGCCCCCCCGGCCCCCGAGCTGGGCCTGGGCGGAGGGCTGGACCCGGTACGGCCCCGCGGGGGAGGCCGTACCCGTGGCCATCCCCGAGGAGCGGGCCCTGGTGTTCGACGTGGAGGTCTGCTTGGCAGAGGGAACTTGCCCCACATTGGCGGTGGCCATATCCCCCTCGGCCTGGTGAGTAGGGGCTGGGCTCTGGGGGGCGCCTCAGCTCACGTGGCGCGGGGGGGGGGGGCAGCTTAATAGTTTGGCTCGGTGAGGAGGTTACTGAAGGCCCCCTGTGTGGCCCGCGGGCGCTCTTCCAGGGGCTGCGGATCTCCCGCTCGGCTGAAAGAGGCTTGACCCTAGCTTTCCGGGAGCTTGCGGTTTGGCGGGAAGATGCAGGCAGTAAACAGACACCCAGGCAGACGGCAGGCGGTGGCAGGGGCCATGGGGTAGATGCCAGGGGGTAGATGCCAGGGGCCATTACAGTAGACCGTTGCACTTGGGACCCGCGGGGAGAGCAGAGCGCTGTGGTTACCCTGAGTTGGTGCCTCCCCCTCCCCCCCCATAACTTCCCGAGAAGCTAGTCCAAAGCATTTGAACAGCGTTTCTATCTGGGGGCGCGATTGGTTATTGTGGGCAGGAGAACTCTCCCTTTCGGGGGACTGTCCCAGGCCGTATAAGACATTTGGCGTCCCCGTCCCCTCCCTTAAATACCAGAGCGAATAGCCCGGCAGGTCACATGCGCTCCCACCCCGAGGAGGCAGCAGCATCCCCCCCCCAGTTGAGAAACCTTGCTTCCTCCCCGCAGCCGCCCAAGCATTTTGCTCCCCCGAAGGTTTATCCAGATCCCTCTCCTTTTGAAGTAACGTTCTAAGTGCTCCCCACGTTTCTCTTTCAAACAATGATGGCAGCCCTGTTTCTCCCCCTTTTTTATTCTTCATTCCAGGATTAAAATACTATTTACAACCTTAATGCTTTCAGGCATGGCCAGCACAAAAGTTAGCAGTTTCTTTATTCCTATGGGAAGCTATATCTCTGTACAGAAAGCTGCGAAATGTTAAATATGCAGTTGAAAATGGTGAAAACATGGCTAAATAGATAAGGTAGGCATTAATGGCTGCAAAGAGCGAACTAGATTCCGCATTGATTTAGTTCCAGTGACGATGAGCATCTCAGTGCTTGCTCTGTAACTGGGTCAAAATAGAGGGAGTGCCGCCCATCGTTCGAGAAGGTAAAATAGGCTGTGGCGGCTGAAGGAGACTTAGGAAACCAGGGACAAGAAAGACTTGTCTTTTGATCTCTCGGTCCTTGTGGCCATTTTTTACCTGAAGTCCCCTTTTCTCTTCCTCCTCCTCCCTCTCCCTGCCTTCCCTGCCCACCTCTCATCTCCATCCCATTCCCGCCAGTGGTGCGGGGGGCACCGCCGAGGCCTGGGCACATTCGGGGACCTGCCTCCTGGGCGCCTGGCTGTGGTGGGGAGCGGGGTGGGGGTACCAGACAGGGCCCCCTCACAGCAGTCCCCTTTGAACTCGGGCACGTCCCTGCCCCGTAGCTGTGTAACACCAAGTCCCAGAGCAGCTAGAAACTTCTAGGGGGGGCGGGTGGCTTAGACATCCCATGGGGCAGCCTCCCAAAGATAAGGACCGTGGTCAGCAGCCGAGAGGGAGCATCACACGGGTGTCAGCGTTGATCCGAGATTCACAGGAAAAGCGCAGAGTATTAATGTCATTGATCTGACTCATCTTAAACTTTTCAAAGGTGTTTGTGTTTTGGCTTTTTTTTTAAATCATGAATTCACAGTAAGACGGCTCTCACGCACAGCTGCAGACCCGGGGCTTGACACCAGCCTGACTTTTTATTGCAGCCAGACTTCCTGTCCTCACCGTAGCCTCCAGCATTTGACGTCTTCTAGCCTTTTCTTCAGGGGTGTTCTCAAGGGCTTCGAAAGGGGAGGAGGTTTCAGCCTGAGTCCGAGGGTAGCGCCAGCAGCTGGAGTGTGAGTTAGGCTTCGGCAGGTTGAAAACTAGGAACCTGTTTCTGCCAGCAGCCCCCGCCCCGTAAGAAACAGTGTCATGTTTGTAGAAACTGTTGAGGCAGATGACCCCCTGTCGTCCCCCCCTGCAGGGGGTCGCGGGGGAGCTCCTGTGCACCTGTGCTGGCCACGTGCGGCCAGGTGGTCACGCACTGTGACGCTGACCGGCTCTGACCCGTTGCCATGATCTGTGGTTCACAGCAGGCTTGCCCTCAGCGGCCATTTCCGCGCGCTTAGCCTCGCGGGTGTTGAGCGCGCACTCCAGCCTTTTTCCCCCAAATCGGCGTCCTCAGTCCCTCCCGCCACCCCTCTTCTCCCGCACATGCGCACACGCTCTCTCTGGGCCGGCCTCGTCCTTGGCTCCAAGGGGCGCTCGGAGAGGCACGCACCGTCCGCGAGGTGCCGGGTTCGCTCTGTCCTTTGGGCCACAGCCGTTAGGTGGTTCATCTGGTATGTGTGCAGCATTTGTCGTCGTCTCTCTGTTCTTTGTTTTTCCTTTTTTGCCACTTTTAAACTAAAAAAGAAACTTTCCGCTTTACGAAATCTGTTGGAATTGTCTGGCTCCTTCACTAGCATTCCGCACACCTGCTGGTCTGTGCTGGGAGGCCTGAGGGGCTGGCAGCGCTCATAAGCCGCACAGACTCGCGGGGCCCAGCGAGCTCCTTGGTGGCCCGGGCCGGGTGCCTGTGTCGGTCACCGAGCACCGTGGCATTTAGCTCCGTTTGTCTCTGGGGAACTGAAAAGTAAAGCTTTTCTAAGCTCCCCCCACACACACACCCAGCTGACCTCTAGCCCTGTGGGGGGTTGGGAGCACCCGTGGTCTTCCTTGGGTCCCAGCCGCTAGCACAGGACCTGGCATGTGGTGGCAGGTGTGCGGTGGGGGGTGGAGCCGGAGCTTAACGCCTCTGTGCTGAGCCTGTCGCCTCTCCTCTGTCTCAGGTATTCCTGGTGCAGCCGGCGGCTGGTGGAAGAGCGTTACTCTTGGACCAGCCGGCTGTCGCCGGCTGACCTCATTCCCCTGGAGGTCCCTGCGGGCGCTGGTGGCCCCACCCAGCGGGACCGGTGGGAGCAGTTAGTGGTGGGGCACAACGTTTGCTTTGATCGAGCCCATATCAGGGAGCAGTACCTGATCCAGGTGAGGTTCCGGGGCCACTGTAAGCTCTGGCTTGGGGCGGCCTCTCCGATCTCAGTGGCAGGGGAAGGCTTTGCTGTTTTTTTGTGGTGGCTCAGGGCCTCCTGTTGACCAGCCTTACTCCTGCTTCCCGTGCCCAGGACTTGCCTGGTACTAACAGCCCTTACCTCTGTGTGGCGTTCTAGAGCTTAGGTCTCTGGGCCACATAGCCTGGGCTCACATCCTGCCTCAGCCAGGGACTAGCCAGGTGTGAGGACCTTTTTAAAAAAAATTTTTTTAAATGTTTTATTTATTTCTGAGAGAGAGGGAGAGACAGCATGAGCAGGGGAGGGTCAGAGAGAGGGGGAGACACAGAATCCGAAACAGGCTCCAGGCGCTGAGCTTGCTGACAGCACAGAGCCCGATGCGGGGCTCGAACCCATGAACCGTGAGATCGTGACCTGAGCCGAAGTCGAATGCTTAACTGACTGAGCCACCCAGGCGCCCCTAGGACCTAACATACTTGAGCCTCAGTTTCCTTATTTGTCAAAAGACGAAGCTAGCAGAAGCTACCTCGTAGTGTTGCCGGGGAGGTGTGAACGGTGTACACACGTCACACGCTCAGAACCGCACGTGGTGGGTGCTGGTGGCGTTCTTAGTTTTCTGGGAAATGCGCCTTCATCGCATCCTCACAACCGCCCCGGGAGGAAGGCAGGGCAGGTGAGCGCAGCTTTGGCGTGGGGCCGAGGCTCAGGCAGCCTTGTGAGTGGCGGGGCTGGGCCGGGGGCTGAGCCTGGGAGCTGGAAGGCCTCGTTGTGGCCGCTATTCCCAGGGCGGCCCTCCGAGCTGTTGCTGGAGGCCGGGAAGGACTTGTGTGTTGGGACTGAGCCAGGCCTGCAACTTCCAGGGTGACTCAGGTTTGGGAGGGTGGGCCCATCCCCGTTGGAGGGGTGAGCGCGAGCTTGCGCGAGCTGGTCTTCGGCGTGGGAGTCTGTGTGACAGGAGGGGGCAGGGGTGGGGCTGGTGGGTGGACAGAATGGCCGGAGCGGCCCCAGCCGCAGTCTGTCTCGTCCTCAGGGCTCCCGCATGCGCTTCCTGGACACCATGAGCATGCACATGGCCATCTCAGGGCTCAGCGGCTTCCAGCGCAGTCTGTGGATGGCGGCCAAGCAGGGCAAGCGCAAGGCCCGGCACCCCACGCAGCGAGGCCAGAAGTCCCACAGCAAAGCCAGCGGCCCAGTGGTGAGTGCCCTGTGGGTGGCCAGCGCAGGGCACTCGGGACCGGCTCAGCAGCTGGCGTCTGTGTCCCGTGGCCAGGCTGATCTGCTGTATCCCTTGCTCCGCCCCCCTCCCGTCCCCCCCAGATCTCATCTTGGGACTGGCTGGACATCAGCAGTGTCAATAACCTGGCAGATGTGCACCGTCTCTATGTGGGGGGGCCTCCCCTAGAGAAGGAGCCCCGAGAACTGTTTGTCAAGGGTAGCATGAAGGACGTCCGTGCGAACTTCCAGGTACAGTGCTGGAGGGGGGTCTGGGGAGGTGGGCGTGGCAGACCCTCGCTGACCCCAGGGAGTACAGCTGCCAGACCTGACCCTGAGACCTGGCGATGGCAGTGGGATGGCTGCCCACCCAGCGCCTCCCTGTCGCCTGTGCCAGGACCTGATGCAGTACTGTGCCCAGGACGTGTGGGCCACCTATGAGGTTTTCCAGCAGCAGCTTCCGCTCTTCTTGGAGAGGTGAGGGGGGCCCCTGGTAGGAGCCCTGGGGGTCAGCAGCTTCCCGGTACCGGTGTCCTCTGTCATCAGGTGGCGCTGGGTCTTTCTCAGGCTGTGGACCTTGACCTTTCTGGGTTGAGAAAACGGAGCCACTCAGTGTATCGGTGGCCACCTGGGTCCTGGGCCCCGGGTTTCTACGGAGGCCTGGAGGGGAGGGCTGAGGGCTGTGCGTGAGTTTCCTGTGCCTGGTCCAGGGTGATTCAGCGCCCTCTCTGTACCCAGATCCTGAGCCAAGGACTGAATCCTTCATATTCGTCTTCGTCATGTTTGCTAGCGAGTCACTCTTAGGTGTGGCCAGTCACAAATGTCACCCAGCCTGGCTCAAATCTTGACTGTGTGTAACTTGTTTGCCCTTGGGCAAGTCACTTGGCTTCTCTGCGCCTCCGTGTTTCTGTCTGTGAAGCGCACTACCCCGGCAGCGAGCGCGGTGCCTGGCACTTCACTCTTACTCGGGAGGTGGCCTCCTCTTCGTGTTTGGCTCTGTAATTCCCGTGTTACCCCCGAGGATGGGGTGGTCCTGTATCTGTTTGATAGCTCTAGGAGCTGACGCTCAGAGACGTGAAGCAACTTACCCACTGCTACGAAGTAGTCAAGCTCGCGCGGAGGCCCTGGTCTCACTTCAGAGCTGTGCCACACGGGTGGCCGGGCTCAGGGACTGGGCCCCAGCCTTGTTTGTGATTCACGACCACCGTGGCGTTCGCCCCCCAGGTGTCCCCACCCGGTGACCCTGGCCGGCATGCTGGAGATGGGGGTCTCCTACCTGCCTGTCAACCAGAACTGGGAGCGGTACCTGACCGAGGCGCAGAGCACCTACGAGGAGCTCCAGCGGGAGATGAAGAAGTCGCTGATGGACCTGGCCAACGACGCCTGCCAGTTGCTCTCAGGAGAGAGGTAGCCAGGCCTCGGGAGGGCAGGGTCTCCGGGGGCGTGGGCCGGCCAGAGGCCTGCCTTAGCTTGGCCGACCCCTGCCCTGCTGGCCTGGCTCTGCAGGTACAAAGAAGACCCTTGGCTCTGGGACCTGGAGTGGGACCAGCGAGAGTTTAAGCAGAAGAAGGTGAAAGTGAAGAGGAAGGAGCCAGCTGCAGCCAGCCAGTTGCCCACCGAGGGGGCTGGGGCCCCTGGGGATGCCAAGGATCAGGAAGGTGGGGAGGCACCGGCGGGAGGTGGGGCAGAGGCGGTCCCTGGGGAGGTCCTGGCACCCCGGGGGCCGTCGCAAGGGGCTGCTCCAGCCTTCCAGGGAGGAGTCAGCTGGGCGGGACTTCCTGAATGCCTATCCCCCTGGTCCTGACCGTCCTGCTCCCCCTGTGCAGACCCCGGCCCCCCCAGTGAGGAGGAGGAGGTTCAGCGAGATGTCACGGCCCGCGCCTGCTTGGAGCACCTGAAGGGGACCGCGGAGACCCTGCCCAAGCGGCCCCAGCACCTTCCTGGACACCCTGGGTGAGTCCTGTCCCCTCCCAGGGGCCTCCCCTGTCCCGGGCCTCAGCACAGAGGTGGTGTGCGTGGGGGCCCTTCCTGCCTGGCCGTTTTCCAGTCCTCCGGGCACCTGCTTCCTCTGACCCCGGCTCCCTGCTCTCACTTGGTGCGAGCACACTGCACCCCTGAGTGCCGGGCCCACAGCAGCCACTGCACAGACAGGAACACAGCTCCCCGCCAGGAGCCCCTTGTCCCGAGGAGGAGCCAGGCGGGACCCGCGGTCTCTGTAACTCTGGGGAGGGGGCGTGAGCGGGATTGAAGCAGTACCTAATTTTGTCTGGGGAGATCAAGGCTTCCTTGAGGAGGTGACTTTTTATTTGAGCCTCACTGACTGGCAGAGACAAGAAAACAGGCGGCCAGGGTGAACAGCGGGCTACTGACTTTGCACTTGCACGACCCCGAGTGTGGTGTCTTGAGTGCATTGTCTCTTTGTTTGTTGCCGGGAGCCTCACCTGCCTGGGGCTGGCTGTGTGAACTGTGTGTGACGGGTGGAGCTTGGGAGGCCCCAGCCTGTCTCTGCAGCAGCGGTGCGGGGTGGGTCTGCTGTCCCCTCTGGCCAGTCACCCTGTACGGAATGGAGCTTGGGAAGGCGTCCCGTCCTGGGCCATGCTTGGGGTTCTGACACAGGATCTTTCTTTTCAGATACTGGAATTACCTAGGGGACTTGATGGGTCCGGGCTCAGGGAGTGATTTTAGGCCGAGGGCATCGGAAGGCCTTGGGGGCTTTAGAGGATGGGGGTCAGGTCATGGGAGAAGGAACCTGGGTTTGCAGTCACGTGCTGTCCTCCGCGCCCCCTTCCCCCCCCCCACGTGACACTGCTGTCTCCTGGCGGGGCACAGGTGGTACCGGAAGCTCTGCCCACGGTTAGATGACCCTGCGTGGACCCCGGGCCCCAGCCTCCTCAGCCTGCAGATGCGGGTCACTCCCAAACTCATGGCGATGACCTGGGATGGCTTCCCTCTGCACTTCTCGGAGCGGCACGGCTGGGGGTACCTGGTGCCCGGGCGGCGGGACAACCTGGCTCAGGCGCCGGCAGAACATGGTCCGGCATCAGCCGTGGCAGCCTGTCCCTACAGGTGAGGCTTAGGCTCAAGGAAGGAAGGGGGTGGGGTCTAGGAGTCCCCCGCCCCAATGCTGAGGTACGCAAGCCCGGCTCGGGCTAGTGGGAAGAGCTGGGGTCTGAGAGTCTGGGTCCTTTTCTCCGTAGCCGCCCTTTCTCTCTGGGCCCCAGAGCCCTGTGGGAGTGCAGACGCTTAGCGCCCTGTCCTAAGGTCTTGCTGGACCCAGGCTGCCTTCGCAGGAACGTTCAGAGCGGGGGCTGTCAGGAGCGGTGGGGCAGATGGGCTTGAGCGTAATGGGCTGGGCGAGTGATACTCTGGGTTCGGAAACCCCCTGCCGCGCTCCCCTGGGGCGAGACGGACCGGTTAGCCCCATTTTGCCTGGGGCAGTCAGCTGACTTGTCTAAGGTCCTAAACCCTGAGTTTTTGACAGGCGTCGGGGACAAGCCATGGCACTTGAAGTGGCCCAGGTTTCGAGGCCCGGCCCTGCAGGACAGCCTGAGTCACCTGTGGGGCCTTTGGGACAGAAGGGGCTGGGGTCCAGCAGGGGTGGCCCGTCCTGACTTCCCGGGCTCTGCTCCCAGAGCCTTTCCGGCAGAGGCGGCCGCCGTGTGCTCTGAGAGGAGCTTAGATTTGGGTCAGACCAGCCCTTGCACCCTAGCCTGCCACCGGAGTGCCGTGTCCCTTGTGATTTGTCCCTCCTTAAGGACCGGGGACAGCACTGTCTATCTGCGCCTCAGAGCTGGTTCTGAGGACTGAAAGGGAGCTGTGGAAGGCCCCCGGCGAGCCGCCTGGCCCCGAGGGGGCCCCAGTAATCAGAGGCTGCCGCTGCTGTTCTCTGCCCAGAGCCATCGAGTCCCTGTACAGGAAGCACTGTCTTGAACAGGGGAAGCAGCAGCCGGAGCCCCAGGAGGCCGGCCTGGCGGACGAGTTCCTGCTCACCGACGGCGGCGCCATGTGGCAGACGGTGAGGGCGGCCCCGAAGCTGGGCTCCCAAGGACGGGCAGCCTTCCCGATGGGGGCGCGGGGGCACTCCCCCCAGGCCGGCCTGGGCTGTGTGAGTGTCTTGGGGAGGGGCTGGTGGAGCACGGCCGGCTCGGCCCCCTGCTTCACTTCCTGGGCTCCTGGGCCCATCCAGGTGGAAGAGCTGGGCTGCCTGGAGGCGGAGGCGGAGGAGGCCGAGGCCGAGGCAGAGGCTAGGGCGGAGCGCTGTGGAGCCGCAGTCCCCCTTCAGCCCCCAGCTCTGGTGAGCGAGCAGGGCTTCTGCTCTGGGCTTCTCTGGGTGGGCGCTGGGTGGCCGGGCGCCGCTCTTGTGGCCAAGTCTCTCTCCCCTGCCGGCGCATTCCCGGGGACCTGGGGGTTTGGGAGAAGCCGCCTTGCCCTTGGGCTTCCCGGTGTTTGATGGAGTTAGAGGAGGAAGCCCGAGACTCGCGGCCCGGCCCGCCCTGCGGTCCCCCGGCTTCCTGCTCGCTGCTTCAGGCCCTTTTCCCACGCCCGACCCCATGGGCCTCGCCGAATGCAGGTGCCGCAGCGGGGCCTCATCTAGGTGTGTGGCCCCCACAGACTGCTGCTGGTGGCCCCAGAGCCAGCCAGCCGGCCTATCACCATGGCAACGGACCTTACAACGATGTGGATGTTCCCGGCTGCTGGTTCTTCAAGCTGCCTCACAAGGTGTGTGTCCTGGTTCACGGCTGTCCCCTGCCACCCTCTCTGTGCTTGGGGCCCACGGGCCCCCAGGGTGACTCGGCCCCGGACCCGCCCTCTGCAGGAATGACATGCGTGGTGGGGCAGAGCATGATCCCAGATGGCTCACCGTCTGGCTCCGAGTGTTCTCTGAGGGGTGTGGGGGTGGGATGGAAGGACATAAGGCCTGTTGGGTGTCTGCCATCCTGTGACGTGATGGCTTCTGTTGACTGATGGTTTGTGGCCCGGGTCACCTGCGGTCCAGAAGCAGGTATCTTCCTTCTGACGTGTCATCAGAAGGTCACCTGTAGCCTAACACTGGTCCCAGTACCTGCGTCACTTGCCTCCCTTCATCTTCCGGCAGCACAAGGAGGGGGAATCTGGTACGTGAGATGCCTTGAGAGGGAGAAGCCACAGTCACTTAGCTTTTGTTACAGGCAGTTGTCCTGTCTGTTCGGTATTGTTACTCTCGCCGTGTGCACCTGATGAGTTTTATTGTAGATACACGCACAGGGAGGACGCTTATGGGTCAGTATTGTCCGTGGTTTCAGGCATCTTCTGGAGACCTTGGAATGCACCCCCCCCCCACTAGGGGGGACTTCCGGCTGTATCGTGAAGGGGCCTGGGTGCGTTTGTGTCAGTGCGCGTGCGCTGCAGTCAGGGCTTTGCCCCAGGCGGCTCTGCTCGAGGTTCTGGGCTCAGCGTGGCGCAGAGCTGAGGTGTACAGGGCGTTGATGGGGTCTCTGGTCTACGACCAGCTTCCAGCCCCTGCTTCCTCTACCCTTCCCAGGATGGTGGCAGCTGCAACGTGGGCAGCCCCTTTGCCAAGGACTTCTTGGCCAAGATGGAGGACGGCACGCTGCAGGCGGGCCCGGGAGGCCGCAGCGGGCCCCGCGCCTTGGAAATCAACAAAATGATCTCTTTCTGGAGAAATGCCCATAAACGAATCAGGTGGGTCACCGTGGGAGGGCGGGGACGTGTCTGTACCCCTGGCCGGGCCACGGCAGCCCTGGGCCCCCCGGCCCCCACCGGGCCCCCAGGGGCCCTGACCCTGGCTGTGCTGCCCCGGAGGGACAGCCTGGCTCTGGTCTCGGGGCCTGGCTACTTGGGGTCCGGGTTCCAGGGACCGTGGGCAAGTCTCTTGCCTTCCTAGCTTGTTTCTGTGTTTGTGTGGAAAGAGAGGTGCCGCGGGGCCTTGATGCTTAAGTGCCGGAGCCCGGGTGTGGCTGACGACCGTCGAGGGTTGGTGGCCCATACGCCGCGCCAGGGCTGGGAACTGGGTCCTGGGGCCGAGGATGGCAGTGAACTCGGGAAGGCTGGCTCGTGGCTGGGGGTGGGAGGTTGTTCCCGCAGCAGGAAGGGCACTACCGTGGCTGCTGAGGTCTGTCCCAGGCGGGGTGGGGACACTTGTGGCGGGGCTGACAGAGGAGGCCTGGCTGGCTCTCTGCTGGCATGCGCTCCGGAATGGTAGATTCCTGGGCCTGTCCTGGATGAGGCCTGTGGGAAGAGCGGAGGCTGGGCAAGGAAGGACGGGGCACCGTAGCCCCCACAGCTTGGGCATAGGGGCGGCTTCTGCTCCTCACGGATGTTCTGAGCCTCAGTCCGTCTGTCCCCACAGCTCCCAGATGGTGGTGTGGCTGCCCAGGTCGGCTCTGCCCCGTGCGGTGACCCGGTATGGCCTGCTGTGTGACCGTGGGGAGGGGAGACCCGGGCGGGGTGGGCCCCAGGGCCCAGGCAAACTGCCGAGACTCGCGTTCTCCCCGCCTTGCCAGGCACCCGCACTACGACGAGGAAGGCCGCTACGGGGCCATCCTGCCTCAGGTGGTGACCGCCGGCACCATCACCCGCCGGGCTGTGGAGCCCACATGGCTGACTGCCAGCAACGCCCGGGTACGTGCCCTCTGTGCCTCTGGACCCTGCTCTTCCTCTGCTGTGTCCCTAGGAACTGGGGTGTGGAGGGCATGGGGAGGGAGGGGCCTGGAAAGGAGCCTGAGGTCTGGGGCGGGCAGGGCTCCGGGTCAAGTCTAGCTCCACAGCTGCTCTTCCTGCAGCAGACGGGGTCCGGGTACCGCCGCGTAGCCCGCTGTTCACGTGCACGGGATCCATACAGCTGTGGGGGTGTTGCGGGGGGGCCGGTGTCAGGCCAGGTGGGACAGGGAGGGAGGCTCTACCTGTCACCCCGCCGCTGCCAGGCGGCCACCCCCGGAACTGTGGAGTTTGGGGCCGTTGTGTGGCGCCCCCAGGACAGGCCCAGCATTCTCTGTCAAGTCCGGCTCCGGGGATCGGGGCTCACTGGGCTCTCGGCGTGGGGCCCGACCTCACTATTCCGCAGCCTGACCGAGTGGGCAGCGAGTTGAAGGCCATGGTGCAGGCCCCTCCCGGCTACGTGCTCGTGGGTGCCGACGTGGACTCGCAGGAGCTGTGGATCGCAGCCGTGCTCGGGGACGCCCACTTCGCCGGCCTGCACGGTGAGCCGGGAGCGGGGCCGGGCCGTTCGCTGGCCACGCGGCTCTGGGGCTGTTTGTCACCGCCCCCTCCCCGCTCGCCCCCGCAGGCTGCACGGCCTTTGGCTGGATGACGCTGCAGGGCAGGAAGAGCAGGGGCACCGACCTGCACAGCAAGACCGCCGCAGCCGTGGGCATCAGCCGCGAACACGCCAAGGTCTTCAACTATGGCCGCATCTACGGGGCGGGGCAGCCATTCGCCGAGCGCCTGCTGATGCAGTTCAACCACCGGCTCACGCGCCAGGAGGCCGCTGAGAAGGCCCAGCAGATGTACGCCGTCACCAAGGGCCTTCGCCGGTGAGGGCCCCGCCCCCATGCAGGTTACTCCCCCTCCAGGCGTCAGGCCTGCTCGGGCCCCCCGCCCCCGTGTCCCCCTCCTGTTTCCCTTCTCTCCTTGCCCGAGCCTTTCTTGTCCCCGTTCCGTTCAGACCCCAGACCTTGGTCCAGGATGGTTTGTGCTTAGGTTGTGACGTTTGTGTCTTCAGTAACCTTAAACAGGCTCGGTCGTAGAGTCAGAGTCGGGGCTGTACTTCTGTCGCGTTGCCGCCAAGCGGCAGCACGTTAGCAGCTGCGGTCTTGCTGAACACCCAGCGGGAACTGGGGCGCGGAGCCGGGGCAGCCCGTGGGCAGGGGTGGGACCTCGACAGTTGACAGGAGGGAGCCGTGCAGCGCTGACACCCTTGACTGACCGTGACCGGAGGAAGCCTCCCCGGGCTCTGGCTCGTTTCCTCTGAGGGCGCCTTCTGTGTGTTTGGGGCCGTGGTGGGCTCCTGGGGGGCTTCCCGGAGCAGGGGTGAGGGAGGAAGGTATGCGGCCGGCTTCCGTAGGTGCGCTGTGCAGCGTCCACATCCTAGTAGCCGGCCTCCTCGTGACACCGAAGGGCAGGCAGGGGACAGTGTGGCCGTGACTGCACACGTGCACACAGGGAGGTGGGGTGCCATGCAGCGTGGGGGGGGGGGGGCGTGCTTGGGCGGGGGCGAGAGCAGCAATGGCAAAGGTCAGGCTGTAGTTCGGGAGAATTTGATGGCGTCACACAGGAGTCTGGGCCGAGGGCACAGGAGGGCAAGCCCTGGTGCTGCTGTGAGGTGGTGCGTGACAGGCTCTGGGGCCATGAGGGGACAGGCCTGGTGGTGACCCGGCTGCGCCAAAGCCAGGAGTCAGGTGGTGGGAACCAGGTGATCATTGGGACCTGGCCGTGTGTGGTTTCCTCCAAATGCGCTCTTCCCGCGGGGCGGTCCCAGCTCCCACTGTCCCCTCCGGGGCTGCTGGCCCTCGCTGCCTCCACAACTGAAACGTGGCAGCTGTTGGTCGATGGGTGGATCCGTGTCTGCGGCACCTGCTCTCGTGGCAGAGTGTGGCCCTTCCCGGGCCAGCACGGCACAGCCCACGACAGCCTGGGCCTCACCTCTCCTGGGGAGTCCCTCGCTGGCTCTGGGCCGGTTTCCCCCTGAAGCAGAGCCTGTGGGGATCTGTGGACACTCCCGGCCCCGGGCTTGACACACACGCGGCCATCCCCCAGGCGCGGTAACGGGGACATTGCCCGCAGGTACCGGCTCTCGGACGAGGGGGAGTGGCTGGTGAGGGAGTTGGAGCTGCCCGTGAACAGGACCGAAGACGGCTGGGTTTCCCTGCAGGATCTGCGCAGGATCCAGAGAGAAGCCTCTAGGAAGTGAGCACCCGCTGTATACGCGGGAGGCGGTGGGGGCAGGGGGCGGGGGGGGGGGGGTGGTGGCCTGGGAGAGCTGCAGTGCGTTTTCAGCTCTGAGATGCCGAAAGGCAAAGCTTGCCCTTTTCCCCTGGTCCCCAGGTCCCACTGGAAGAAGTGGGAGGTGGTTGCCGAACGGGCGTGGACGGGGGGCACCGAGTCCGAGATGTTCAATAAGCTGGAGAGCATCGCCACGTCTGCCGCCCCGTGCACACCGGTGCTGGGCTGCCGCATCAGCCGCGCCCTGGAGCCCGCGGCCGTCCAGGGGGAGGTAATCCCGCGGTCCTTGGAGCGGGAGCAGAGGGGTTGCGGGGAGGGCAGGGCTCCTCCCCAGGGCGAGCAGCGCAAGCCTGCTGACCCGCCGTCCCCCCCCCCGCCCCAGTTTATGACCAGCCGCGTGAACTGGGTGGTGCAGAGCTCTGCTGTGGACTATTTACACCTCATGCTCGTGGCCATGAAGTGGCTTTTTGAGGAATTCGCCATCGACGGGCGCTTCTGCATCAGCATCCACGACGAGGTCCGCTACCTGGTGCGAGAGGAGGACCGCTACCGCGCGGCCCTGGCCCTGCAGATCACCAACCTCCTGACCAGGTGCGCGCCGCCTCCCGTGCGGCTTCCCCGCCCCGGAAATGCTGGCTTTGGTTTTTAGGTCTAGTTGAAAATAGGGTCTTAAAAGACGGGGCTCTACTCTTAAGAAAGATTTCTTGGGTTTGAAAAGAAGCTGTGCGCCCAGACCCCAGCACGGAGGCAGGGAGCGGTCACAGGTCCGGGAGGGGTTCGGAGGAGTGGCGGTCATCCGGAACCCGCCTGGGCACACAGCGTGGTTCTGGAGATCAAGTCCCAGGTAGCTTTTCTCTGTTCCTACACAATTGAGAGGTTTTTCTTTCATCCACAAGTGTTTCCTTAAGTGCCACAAGTTTAAACGTAACTTAAATATTTTATATACGAAGCCGTATTTTCTTATAGAAAAATTCTCGTTTGCGTGGTTTAACTAAATGCTAACTGGAGCTCCATGGGAGTCTGTCATCAGAACCCGTTTGGGAACCAGATGTGTCCTGGTGGTTTAACAAGTATTCTATACGCGTTACCCCGTCTCCACTGCCCTCTTGACAAAGCTAGGAGGCCCCGTAAGTCAGACGGTGTACATCCGTGAAGTGCACCAAACCGCGGGGGCAGAAAGATGTGTTTCGAGGCCCTGATTTCACCTCCGTGTCGGAGGGAGGGGCTGCGGGCGGAGGCTGTGCGGGCCACGCCTGACAGCAGGTTGGGTCTCTTCCAGGTGCATGTTTGCCTACAAGCTGGGTCTCCAGGACTTGCCCCAGTCAGTCGCCTTTTTCAGTACAGTCGACATTGACCAGTGCCTCAGGAAGGAAGTGACCATGGATTGTAAAACCCCTTCCAACCCAACCGGGATGGAAAGGAGATACGGCATTCCCCAGGGTGAGCTGCACACGTTTGTTCGTTATGCCCCACACGTCAGGGGGACTAGAAAGTGGCCTTGGCACGGAAGCCCACGCCTGCTTCAGTTAAGTATGTGCCAGGGTCCCAAGTGAACATGTTCAAATCACAGAGGGACAGGGTTCCAGAAAGCTGGTTGCAGTACGTGAGGAAAGAAACCAGAACTCAAATACTCACTCTCCTCCCACACCAGAAATGCTTTTTAAGATTTATTGTAGAAGGTTAAAGTGCATTCTCAGGTGGAAGGAACTGTGCTTTGAATACTTGGAACAAGTTAAAGGAAAAAGATAGTTAACTTCTTAGGGACACTCCCCCGGGTGACCCTGCCCCTCCTCCAGCCTCCCTGCTCGCTTCCGGGGAAACCTCCTGAGCGGCTCGCACTGTCTTTCAGGTGAAGCGCTGGACATCTACCAGATCCTTGAACTCACCAAAGGCTCCTTGGAAAAATGAAGCCCGGCCCGTAGCTCTGCCCAGAGGCCCCGTATTTGCTCCCGTGGAGCTTCGTCGGGGTGCCGCGGGCTCCCACACTCAGGCTGCTTCAGCTGCGCTCTCTGCAAACGGGTCTGCCTCAGGCCGGCCCCCACCTGAAGGTGCAGTGGAGTCGGAACCGGGGCGCCGTGCGTGTTGGGTAACAAGAAAGCAGAAGCCCCGAAGTTCACATTAACTCAGGCATTTCGTTTCTCTTCTCCGTCTCTTCGTGGCGGGTTCTCGGTCCTGCCCCTCGCGCTCTGCTGCAGCGCCCTAGAAGGGGACAGGAGTCAGGCCTGCTGAGGGGCAGCGAAATAAAAACAAAAATCCTTTATCTTCTCACCAAAGCCTGTGGTGGTGGTGCTTTCTCCCACAGACAGGACAACCTCCTAGGAGGGGGGAGGCCCGTGCTAATGGCCTTCCTCCGGACAGACGCAGGGGGCAAGGCCAGCGGCGCCCGGGTGCTGCGTCGCTCAGTGCAGGGGGAGGGGCCAGGGCCTGGGAGGTGTTCACCCAAAGAATGTAGGTTCAAAATTTTTGAGAAGCCACAGATCGGGGGTCTTGTGTAAATCTCCGTGTCAGACAGACCTGAGCCAAGGAAAGTGGTAGGGGCTCGGGTGCTAACAGGCCCGCGGAGGCCGAGACGCAGGCGTGGGTGCGGGCAGCCCTCCCTGCCTGAGCTCCTCACAGCCAGGCCCTACCGAGACCAGGGCTGGAAAGAGGAAGGAAGATGCTGGGGGTTGGTCATTTCCCAGCAGTTCAGAAGGTCACAGGGAGAAGACCCATGGTGAGAACTTTTGTCGTCACCCCCTTTCTGGAAAGGTCTACCCCAAAATGTACACAAAACTGGGTAATTTCAGACGGCGCCAGACTCAGCCCTTCTGTGACAGCCCTTCGTTTCGGCTTCGCCGACCCCCTGGCCCTCTCGGTGGCTCCCTCCCCTCAGGTGCAGGCTCCTGGCAGAGGGGGCTGGGCTTGCCGCGCTCCAGTCAGGAGCAGGCACTGACCTCGTCGTCGTCGTCGTCTTCGTCGTCATCGTCGCCGCCCTCCTCCTCCTCCACTCGAAAAACCATGTCCAGGATGTTCCCTTTGATCTTGAAGTCCCGGGAGGTGCTGAGCTTCATGTGCTGCATCAGGTTCACCTACGACAGAAGCTTCTCTTACCTGCAGTCAGGGGCCCCCTGGGGTGCTGCTGCGCCCCTCGGCCTGCTCTCCATCCGCCCCTGCAGGGACGTCCAGGTCCAGGCCGTCAGATCCCACAGAGCAAAGGGCCGCCGTCTGCCCACTGCGGCCGAGCCGCTTCCGTGGGCCAGGCCCCCTCGCGGGGTACGTGGAAACGGGAGAAAATAAAAAGTAGGTCTACCTTGGACTTCTTCGACAGGTGGATGAGGAACTTTTCATACTGTTCGATGGCAAAGATGAGATTAGGGATTGGCTTGGTTTCCCGCAGAACTCGGGCCTACAGGCAAAGAAGACCTAAATTTCAGGGTCACGGGTTTTCAGAACTGTCCTGTGAAGCAGGAGAACTGCTCGTGGCTTTGCGGGGGAGAAAGCAGTCTGCCCTCCAGGCACACGCACGCCTCCTACGCCAGTCCTCTACGATTTCTCGCAGCTCCACCTCCTCAACGGCCCTGGATACCGATAAAGACAGCACCAGATCCTTCCATTTAGAATTCCTCGGTTTTGTTTCACAGACCGGCTGGAAGAAGGACCATTTGGAGAATGTGGTTGCCTCCCTGACTTGATATTTTTAACACGGTGAGCCCACCCTGCACTGGCCCCGTCTCTCACCCACAAGGGAGGACACTGTTCTCCTCTTTTTTCCCCCCACGATCTTTTCCACAACGGAACTTTGCTGTGTCTGAACATTTAGATGTATTTTCTCAGGCCTGCGTCGTACCCTATAGTACAAACGCACCGTAACCCTGTCAGCCAGTCCACTCGGTGCATAGCTTCTGTCTTAGGTTTTCTAGGACCCGCCTCACTTTTACAAATGCCCCCACCACGGCTGCCCTGGACCCAGGCCGTTAGCGTCTACGGCCAAGGAGTGGAAGTGCTGCAGCGCACGAGTGGGCAGACCTCCCGAAACAGCACTCGTTGCCCAGCTGCCCGAGGTACCCCCTGGTGTCCACCTGTGCCAGCAGTGCCCTCCTCTCCCGCCCTGTCCCCTCACTGACACCAGCGTGTCCTTTAGGGAGCATCTTCGACACACATTAACTCTTCCTAAAATAAATCCTTTCCAATGGGAATCTGAAGCCATTTCCATTTTTAAAGAAAGAGCTTGAGATTTTTCTGGTGCTTCCTCAATAAAGTACGCAGTTTTTAGTTGAGGAAAAAGCCGTTCTACCTGAGCACAAACCCCGTGAGCCTCGGAGAAGCACCTGCAGGCGCGCACACTCTGGTAGCAACTTGAACGAGCTCTAGGTCACACCTCACACAACGTCCCCGTGGATGGTGCGCGGTTCAGCGCGCGCACTGGGAGCTGTGCGGTCACCACCGTGACCCGTCTTAAGCCCTCCCCCACCCTCCCAGGGAACCCCATGCCTGTTTCACAGCAGGCACCCCTCCCCGCACTCCCCCCAGCCCTGGACAACCACCAATCTGCTTGCTGTCTTCTCAGACCTGCCCGTTCTGGGCCTGCCACGTAAATGGAACCCTCCAGTACGTGCTCTTTCTGCGACTGGCCTCTTTCCCAAGGCTCAAGAGCGCTGCCGTGTCAGCAAGCAGCGCGGGCTGCCTACCATGGCCGGAGCAACAGCAGCGGCTTTCCCCTTTTTCTTCTCTCCTGTGTGTTTTAGGCTCTGACTCCTCTTGTTCTGAAGAAATAGAAACAAATTCTCTCAATTCCTGAAAATTTTTCCCGAGAGCCAGCGGGCAGGCCTGGCGGTCATTTTCTAAGAAGGTGAGGACAACAGAGTATGGGGACTCTTCAAGGGACCACGTCCGGGTGGAAAAAACTGGTGCAGACACTGAAAGATGGGGGGCGTTCTGTGACACTTTATGATCCTCAGATTTTTTTTTTTAATTGCTGAGAGGTTTACAATCTCGGTCTCAGAACTAGCAAATGAAAGCGAGGGCCGGAACCACTGTTCTTGTACCAGACCTGCCAAGGGACCAGAGAGGCACAAAGAATGGTTAAAATGGGGACTGTGTTTCCCAACTGGGCAATTGGCTCAAAGGGTTTCCATGAAGGAGAGGTGGCTGCCAGGGCCTCCAGCCCCCCCACTTGAAGGCAGACACCAGGAGAGTGAGTGTGTGCACGCACCACATGGTCACGTGCCTGAGAAGGCTTAGAAGTCATAGGAACACTTTCCTGTGTTGTAAATAATCGCAGAATAAAGGGAACCAAGACAGACAAGACAGAAGAGAGTTAAGGCCTACGCCACACGTGAGGCACACGAAACACAGAAACCTTTACCGGAAGGGGCACTGTGTGCCTTCTGGGAACAAACACACAGGCCCCGTGGGACAAGTTAAGAGAATTAAAATGCAAAGCTGAAGATGGAGAGAACTGTACCACTGGAACCATGTGTGAGAGACTGGAGTCTTAGTCCCCATGGCACGTTCTGGAAATTAAGAAGTAGAGACTCCAGAGGGGCTGGTGTGAAGGTCTATTTTTAGCCCTGGAAGACGGGGTAGACGACGAGGCCCTTTTAAGAGAGGGGCAGGGAAATGGCCACAGACTGAACTCATGTGACCAAGGGGGAAGCAAGGGATCCTTCTAGAGGTGGTCCCCAAGATGGGATCCTGTCCCCTGCCCATTCCCAGTGATTCAGGATGCACTGAAATTACAGCCAGAAGAGGCACCTTTTAAAGGTACATGTTCTGAGCAGCATGCTAAGGGGTTTTCACTGTTTTCTTACTGAGATCCAAGGCTGTGGGGAAAAAAGAAGGGGCTGTAAGAGAATAAACAGCTCTCTGAAAGCAGGCAAATGCAAGCCTGCTTTCTAGATAAGAGTTGGGATTAATGGAACCATACACTTTTTGCCCAAGGTTGCTCATAAAGCACATCTCACAGAGAAGAATGTCTGCCTGTGGATCAGCTGACTTGTCCAGCTTTAAGTCAAATCTAGGTGGGGAAGGGGAAAAACATCCTGAGAATACATACATTGGTTTGTTGGGGGTGGGGGGTGGCGGTGGAATGGGTCAGAAACTTATACAAAACCCTCCAATATTTTACATGACAACGATTCTGGAGGCGGGACTGGGAAAGTACAGCCCATAGGCCAAGATCAGACCACGGCTTGTTTCTGAAAATGAAGTCTCATTAGAACATAGTCCCATTCGGGACACCTGGTGGGTGGCTCAGTTAGTTAAGTGATCGACTCCTGATTTTGGCTCAGATTATGATCTCCTGGTTTGTGGGATCGAGCCCTCTGTGGGACTCTGCACTGAGCATGCAGCCTGCTTGGGATTCTCTCTCTCCCTCTCCCTCAACATAAATAAATGTTAAAAAACAAACAAACAAACAAAAAAAACCCATGGTCACCTTCATTTGCATACAGTCTATGGCTGCCTCTGTGCCGTAGAGCCAGAGGTGAACAGCTCTGATTGACCGTGGTCTGTGAGACCTGAAACATTTACTACCTGGCCTTTTACAGGAAAAATCTGCTGACCCCTGGTGTAGATTCAAGCTATGCGGGTTCAAGTCTGCCTCTGAACTAGCTCTCTATTCTTTGGGTCCACCTCTAGTCTATCTGGGTAACCACTAAGCACAAGGTGTACTAAGAATGAACGAGGTGAAGCGGGAGGGGAGCTCCACACGACCGCAGGCCGGGCTGCAGGCCAGGGAAGGCTTCTCTGCACGTCAGCTGCTCCGGCAAAACGACTGTGGTCTCAGAGTGCCGGCTCCCAAGCCCTACTCTCTGGACCGCCATTCTGGCAAACAGGTAACACGTTCCTAAAAAGTTAAAGTCCTTGAATAGATTTTAAAACTACTACTGAACGTCCTGAATGACTGCTGGGCCTCTCAGCAACTTGAACATGCTAACAGGTACCACGAATCTCTAAGATGAGAAGGAAGTACAAGTACTTCTCATAGAACCCTTTTTTATTTTGTGGACTCAGTCTATACTGCATACTTTGTGAAATGTGGCCTTGCTGGAGATGGGGAACTCAGAACCTGAACTGAAGCGTAGGGGGCTACATCCTGTATCTGGATGAGAGGGGTCTGACAAGCTGGCACGTATGTGCACGGTTCTGAGCGAGCGTGCAGCTGAGGTCCCAGGGGAGGGCCGGAAGCGACAGCTTGGTGACAGCAGGCCACACACTGTGGCCAGACAGAAGACCTGACCCTGAGCACGAGCCTGGTACAGGGCAAGGGGCCAAGGACCTCAGCTATCAGCACACTACTCAGAACTCCTCTGGCCAAACGCAGACGACAGGCCGCTCAGTCACTGATGCACAGGAGAGGGGAGGAAGCACCCGGCACACGGAGCAAAGCAGTTAGCGATGAAGACGTGCCCGCGCACAGCACAGAGGCGGAAACCAAGTGCGGCTTCCCTACGAAGCAGCCACAGCCCACTGCCGGAACATGGGGTCGAGGCTCTCAGCTGGGGCTGGCCCAGGAGTGCCCGTCTGCTGGGCTCTGCTGGGGACATCAGTAACTGCCCTGCAATCCTCTCAACTCCGGGGACTAAGTGGCCTCAGGAGACACAGGGTCTTCGTGTGTTTCAGTCAGTGATTCTCGACTGGGGGTGATTCTGCCTTTTTGAGACATTTGGCAATTTCTAGAGACACTTTGGTTGTCACAGCTGGGAGGCTGCTACTGGCATCTGGAAGGCGGAGGCCAGGGCTGCTGCTCAGTCTCCCAGAATGCACGCAAGAGGCCCTGCATCAAGGAATTCTCTGGCCCGAGAGAGGCCGATAATGCAGAGCCCTCCAGTCCCTGGCTTAAGCCAACAGTTAACAGTGACTCAAGTATCATAGGAACCTGATGGCATCTGTGACCAGATGACATTTACATTTCTCCAAATCTGGAAAGAGCCCATTACTTTACTTTAGGATGAGAAGAAAGGGGTCTGAGCAAATGACAGGAACAGCCCACATGGCCTCGGCCTCCTTGAAAGGGCTGCCGTTCCCACCCACGCTGGCCAATCTCAGCCCTTTGTATGTCCACTGCCTCTTCACTCACACACCAAAGGATGGCTGATGGCACGGATTTAGAATCACCTAGAAATGAACCAAAGTCACAGCTCAAGCATGCATATGCCTTCCCTACTCCAAATGCAAATTTATCACTTTCTCCTACTTAATTAAAACTTTTTCTTTGTCTGAATGAAGATTTCCTTGCTGCAAAGACCTCAGGCTTTGGCTTGAGGCTGAATGGGCAGCCACCTCTGGCTTATGGTAAGTAGGGAAGACGCTTTATATACACTTGGCTCACGTGATCAAGCAGTCTCCTGGGGACACAGAAAGTCCTTTCTGACTGGAAGATCTATTTTGATACGGACTCTGAACCACTTACCTGAATGTAAGAAATGAAAGAATAGCACAGGGGGGTCAAATGAGAACCAGACAGTTTCACCTGCAGCAAAAGAGAAGGAAACCAATGTAAGTGCAGGAATAAAATGCTTCCCCATTCCTAGGAAAGGAATTTGCAACTCACCAGCTTTTCCATATTTTTCGGAATTCCTCCGGAGCTCTGACAAACCTGGAGATACTAACCAAAGATTTCCAAAGATTAACTTGCATCCTCTAGCAGTGTTCCCTAACACCTGCAGGTGACTCAGTGGGCTAAGGGAGTGGGGCTCACCACTGACTGGAGATGGGAAAGAAAACAAGCTGCCCTATTTAGGGAGAAGCCTAGACACAAGCCCTCCTCTGTCCCCTCCTTAGCCTCCCAGGCGACAGGCAATGAAGGGTTTGTTTCTGACTCGCTCAGCTTACTGCTTAAAACTCCTTCAGGCTGATGGTCCCTGCATCTAGAAAACTCATGACTTTACTGTTTTTCCTTTAAATAATGCCAATGGGGCGCCTGGGTGGCTCAGTCAGTTAAGTGTCCAATTTTGGCTCAGGTCATGATCTCATGGCTTGTGAGTTCGAGCCCCACATCAGGCTCTGTGCTAACAGCTCAGAGCCTGAAGCCTGCTTCAGATTCTGTGTGTCTCTCTCTCTGCCCCTTCCTCGCTCATGTTCTGTCTCTCTCTCCTTCATAAATAAAAACATTAATTTTTAAAAAAAAAAGTCAATAAAGGGGTGGCTGGGTGGCTCAGTGGGTTGTGGGACCAGAATGACTCAAACTCGGGTCAAGATGTCACGGTTCATGGGTTCATGGGTTTGAGTCCCACATCGGGCTCTGTGCTGTCAACACAGAGCTGCTTGGGATCCTTTGTATCGTCCCCACCCCCCACCCGCCGCTCCTTCCCCGCCTGTGTGTGCACTCTCTCAAAAATTAAACATTAAAAAAATGCCAACAGAGAGAAGAAGCTTTCAGTATTTCCACTAAAGAAGCGTAGAAGCCACCACATGGCCAGATCTACACCTTCTCAGAGACAGCTGCGCTGCTGTTTGGGGACACCGGACACGGGGGTCTACCATCCTTCTTGGGTTGTCTACACCTTTCTAAGTATTTAATATGGATCACTGCTCGAATCAGAACTAAACCACCCAGTTCCTACCACCTCGCGAATGTCTGCTGAGGACCAAAATATTCGAAGCACTAGAAAAGAGTTCCTTGTTAACAGATAAAACATAAGAAGCATTAACTTAAACTCAGGGCAGGGTATGCCTTGCATTAAAAAAAAAACCTTTCTCCCACCCAAGTACATGACCTGACCCAACTACCTGTAAGACATTTAACACCTACTTGTTAATGGAATAAACGCCTCTTTAGTGCCCAGACTGGTTTGAAATGGTATAATTTAGTGTGCATTAAGGAACTGGATTGAATTCCATAGCTGTAATTTAGATTAAGCCTTAGAAAGCATTCGAAAGGGCATACACTCTCAGTTAGGGGTCACATACAAAAAGCCAACAAAATAAGAGCCTCTAAAGGAGATTTACAATTATCCCAACAACTGTTTCTTCCTGGCCCCTCATGGAGACACCTGCCACCTACTGCCCAAACCAGACTCAAACCATGACTTGCACAGAAGTAGGCAAAAAGAGCTTGCACAGCGGCCTTCACAGCAGGGAGCTGCTGCCTGGCCGAGTCTCAGGCTGGCCGGGGTGGCCTGGTGGGGGTGGCTCCGGTCACCTCTCTGATACTCACGTATCTGACAAGTGCAGTGAGGATGGTGTACATTTTGCACAGGCCCTTTAACAAGATGTCCACACAGCTGCCCGATGGCAGGGCCGTCTGCACCAGCTCATGGAAAAACGTAAGCAGAGTTCCCAGCTGTATGATGACAGCTTTCTCGACAGGATGACTGGGCAGGACTGACTGAGAAGAGGCCTCTTCTAAAGGGAAATGAAATTGGCCCATTCAAACCCACTGACCGTATTTTCAGTTAAAGTGAAGGAGACTTAGAAATCAACTAACCACCATTAAACAGGAAGTCTGTAGGGACAACGAGCATGTAATTCATCATGCAGAGTGAGTCAACAGCCATTCTGTCACAGGCCACGCTACAGTCTTTTTCCATCGTGCTGGAAATCCAGCCCAAGCCAACAGACAAATCAAGCTGCGCTTTTATATACCAGTCAATCTGGATTTTGGTTGTCTCTCTTCACGATTCTTGGAACTCCATCCTGAATGCATCTTACCTGATAGCATTTCTTGGCTCACTTGTCCCTTAAGCTTGGTGATCAGCCAGTCCACTTCTTCTAGGACTTTCTCAGCCTGACTCAGAACAAGTAACTGTGAAAGAAAAGAATGTCTAGCGCGGCTCACTGGTGGAACACAGCTCCCAGGGCCACCTGCGGGTGGGTCATGGGCCTCAGGACATGAGCCACTACAATGGACTCTTCACGTGGAACACAACGGAAGGAGCGGGAAGACTACCTGCCACGGCACGGGGACCCACACTTACACAAACAGTAGGGGCAGCTGTTCTCAAAGTCACCATCGCAAAGTGGTTTGTTTTCTCCATCTCTACATCCTGAGGAGGCAGAGACAGGGGAGATGTAATGGCAGTAAAGCTGTCCCCCAATCGGGATCCCTGCTCAGGGTGCTGAAAGCGATGGCGCGTGACAGTACCTGGTCTATGTCTCCCAGATGCCCGTGGATGTCCTGGGACAAGTCACGCAGCAGGGTGACCGGACTCTTATACAAAACATGGAGGCTGAAGAGCAAACTCATCAAGCCCTTACAAAACGAGGCATCCTCTAAGAGTGGGAAGGAGACAAAACTAAAAGTTATAACCCAGTCAGCCTTTAGGGCACGGTGTGCCTAACCAGGAACGTGGCTTGCCCTGTCCCACGTACGATACCACAGTGCTACGCACAGTCTGCCCATGGCACCGTGGCACACTCTGTCCATGGGCCCAAAGAACGGAGAGGTTTCCTAGTATTAGCCAGTCACTCTCACCGTGTAACTAGCACCCAGATCAAGAAACAGAACGTTACCAGCACCCCAGAACCTCCCCTCCTACCTCACTTGCCCTAGCAAGGGACCAGCTATCCTGATTTCCACCGGCACGTCTAGTTTTGTCCAATTTTGGACTTTATCTAAATGGAATCAAGCAGTAAGTATCTTCATGTGTCTGGCTGCTTCTGTTCACCATCAGGTTTGTGCAGTTCCTGCACATTGTGTGTCCGTAGTGTGGGTGTGTGCACACGGCCATTCCTTTATCCACCGCACTGCTGACAGGCAAGTGGGTTTGTTTCTGCCTATAAAAGCAGCGCTGCTGGGAGAAGCCAGGAGTGGGGCTGCCGGACAGCAATCCGATGATGCCCAAGAGTCTCCCAAGTGGCTGCATCAACACAGACCTCTTCCAGTGGCGGAGGGGAGGGCCGACCGTGCTGCATTCTTACCAGCACTTGGTATTGTGGATCTTTGTCATTTTGGTCCTTCTGGTGACTGTGTAATGAGTACCTTTTCTTTTTAAAATGCAATATATTTGGCAAAGATGATTTTATATAAAGCCTAAAAGGAAACAAGGAAGGAAACTTACCTTGGCTGTTTTCCTTGCAAATCTTGGATGTCCAGGATAACATCTGCACAAACTAGAAATCATTTAGATATTAAAGAAACATGCCAGAAGACAAACAGGCCTAAGTGCTGTCAGACTGGAAGAGCTCTAGACCTTTCTAAATCTCATCACCTGCAGAAATTTGTGCCTGGATCTAAAGTGATGATCTACTAAGAATAGCATAAAAATAAGTCCAAAATTATTAGATGAATTACTGATTCTTCTCTCATGATAAACATATGACTTAATTCTCAAAGTCTGTGCTCTCATTATGGACCAAAGGTCCTAGGGTCTGGGCTCTTACCCCCTAAGCTGCTCTACCCCCCACCACCATGGTCTAGGGCTAATGCACCTCCCCCTTCAGCTCCCATGCCTCATTCTCTCCACACCTGAGACACCTTGAAGACTATCAGTCTAATGGAAAGATGCAGGAGAGTGAGATCCTGGCCATAAAGACAGCAGAATTTGCTTCTAGGAGCCAAGAGGCTGAAGGAGGTTAGAGGAGAGTAGGGGAAAAAGGAAGAGGCAAATAACCAGATGCCTCTTATGTGAGCAGAGGAGGCTTAAGACCCGAGGACAGCAGGGTCCCGAGAGGCCAGACACAGACTCAAGCCTGCTGCTCTGGCCGCTCCCTGAACGGGTTCTCAGCCACACAGGCACTGGCGTTCAGTATACTAAGTGCGAAATGACCAGCAAAAACTCAAATTTCAAATTTTGATCTGTTGAGGTAAAAAATAAATTGATGCTAATTCTGAAAGGTCTCTGCGAACGGATATAAAAGGGTCTGCAGAACACCGTGTGAAATGTAATAAGCTGGATGCCGAACAAGCTTTTGTGTGAAGACAGACAGGGCGGGAAATAAGAATCTAGATTCCTATTTGCTTCCACAGGAATCAAGGAACTCTCGGAGGATACTTCCAAAACTAAAAACGTAACTTACTTATTTGGGAGAAGAGAACGGAACAGGTGGAAAAGGACAGGACCGGAGTGAGAACACTCACTGTAAGTCTTCTTATAATTTCTGGTTTTCAAATCATAGGACTTTATTACCCACTCAAATTTAAAAATATTTTAAAGAGATTATCTGAAATGATGGAGCTGGGTGATGCATTTTGAATGATAATATTTTCCTATATGTATGATCAATTCCAAATCCACGGATTTCCCTCAAACGTCCCCACTCCCTGGCGCTGTCTCTCCTAGTGTTCTGTTCGCTGCGGCAGCATCAGTGAGTGGGTGAGCGGCTTGGCGCCAGGACGATGGGAGTAGCTAGCAAGACGGACTTTCTTTGGGCTACTGGAAACTAGAACGCGAAGTTCAGGCTTGCTTTTCAGCACTCAGACGCAGTCATACTCCCGGACTACAGGCTCCTAAAAGGCCAGCTCTTCCGGCAGCAAGGGCCCACACAAGGAGCCCGTCTTCCTGACGAGCAGGAAGCAGATGTGGTAGGAGCACACAGCCCCAGGCATCACAGGCGCTCCTCCTCATGTAGGGAAAGCACTCCTGAACGGAACAGACCCACAAAATGTGGCCCTTCTCTTCTATGTGTGCGAATGCTCATGTGACACACATTTCTACAGGTGTGTGCACACCTATACACATATGCACAACCCATCTTGCAGACTTGTTTCTGCTTTGGGACTGGAGTCACGCTTTCTGACTTAATCACCTTTTGCTGAATTTCTCCCAAACTCGGTACCAGCGAACCTTGCTTAAAGCTCAACGTCAGCTACCTTCATAATTAATATGCTTTTATCGTAGAAAAGAGGAAACACCAAAAGTGAGTAAAAACATGCTAAGAAGGCTGAAGGCACCAAAGATAAACAGGCTTTTTTTTTTCTTTTTCTGTAGCGCTTACTGCTTACAAGGGTCAAGGGCAATGGCTAAAAAAAAGGCAGTACGTTCTTGCCCTATATGGCTGCATATAATGTGTAAGAAAGGGATTATTTTCCAGATCTTATATTAACTCAGGAGCGTAATAAAATATATTATTTAAAAATAAGATTTAAAGAGGACATTTAGGGGCTCCTGGGTGGCTCAGTCAGTTAAGCATCCAACTCGATTTTGGCTCCAGTCATGACCTCATGGTCATGGAACTGAGCCCCGGGTGGGGCTCCGCACTGAGTGGGGAGCCTGCTTGGCCTTTCTCCCTCTCTTTCTGCCCCTTCCCCTTTCACAAGCACACGAGCAATCAATATTTAAAAAAAAAAAAAAGTGGACATTCAGATACGTACGATACAGCTGATCCTCAAACAGTGCAGGGGTTAGGGGCACTGACCCCTGTGCACTCAAAAATCCACATAGAACTTCAGACTCCCCAGAACTGTAACCACTAATCGCCTAGTGTTAACCAGAAACCTATGTATTACATCAACAGTCTATTAACGCTTATTTTGTATGTTATATGTATTACATAGCATATTTTCACAATAAAACTAGAGCAAAGAAAAGGTTATTAAAATCATCAGGAGAAAAAGATACATCTGTAGTACTGGACCGCACTTACAAACTGCACTTTGAACCCACACTGTTCAAATCTGTGCTATTCAAGGGTCACCTGTACTCCCCGCCTCTGAGGGATGATGCTGGGTGGGACTGATTAAGTAGCACTTCTTTCTACCTGAGGGGAGGACGGCTCCAGCAGCTTGGACAAGTTGGAGAGAACAGTGACCAGTAGGAGGGCTTCTCTGCCATTAAAGTCTTCCTCTTGGCCGCTCAGTAAATTCAACAAGGACCTCTGGGAAAGGAAAGCACCGGGGAAAAATCAGCAGATATGTTCCTGTCATGGAGAAGAGGCCTCTGGCCAGAGATCCCTAAGGCTGGGGCAGAAAGGACTCCAAGTCACCAACATTCCAGGAGGACAAAACCTGAAAATAAACATGGGTCACACAAGTAGCTTCCTGCCCTGCTCTCGACCACGAATCCAAGGGTTCTCCTGAAAACTATGGACTCCTTCTCGTCTAAGCCCCTGCCAAATGTACACCAGGAACGAACAGCGCACCCAACTTTGGGTGGTTCATAACTTCGGAGGCCTGCCCACCGGCCTCAGGTTCAGACCTCGGCCCAAGCCCAGCACTCCACACACAGCTTCCTGGCTTCCCCTGCCCTGGTCCTTTCTTACCACCTGAAATACTCTCCGTTTTGTCTTTCCTCACTCAGCGTCAGCTCCCCAAGGGGAGGGGTTTTGTTTGTGTCCTGCTATATCCCCAGCACCTGGAACAGTCCCAGCACAGAGCAGGAACTTGAACACCGCGACAATTACTGGTTAGAAGCTAAGGCTTCGATGTCCGGGCTTTATGCAATCCGACAGAGCCAGACTGTACCATGGACACAAATCAAAGACATAAACTCTCTACCTCAACAGGCTCTCCTCACGTCACCTCTAACAGTGATTCTCGGAGGCATCCCATGCTACAGGCCGGGGTGGCTTAACATCCGTCCTCCCCAGCATCCTCTGGAGCGCATGACCTTCCACTCAGTAGAGCTATATGCCCTGTTGCCTGGATGGTGACCCAGAAGAAATCACGTGCTCCTTGCCCGCCGTCTGCCCGTCGCCCCAGCCGGCTCAGCTAACGGTCCCCCCGGGGCCCTCAGGCAGGCAGGGCAGCCTGCCGGGCTGCTCACCTGGAACTGCCGGATCTGGAACGCTGCTCTGTGAGTGACACTGCCTCCCCCCTCCTCTCCGTCGTCATCTGTGGCATCTAGGAAAAGAACGCATCTCTCTCAAATGGACTTACTACTATGCTTTTTTTGGCCTTTTAATAGGAAGTTGAAGTTTTAGAAAGCCAAATAAATAAGTCTGGGGGCAGACTTAAATATATTCCTAACATTCTGCCATTTGTTAATTCTTTCAATTTCCAGTCACTATTTGTGGTTCTGTGCAAAATCCAGTAAATGCCAATTCTGAATCCACTAGATGTCACTCTGTAGCCACCTTAGACCTGCTCTCAGGTGTCCTCTGGTAGATTAACAAACAGAATCAAGAGGCTTGGTTAAGAAAGAGAAACCCAGATCAAGTCCATTAATCAAAACTGAAATGCCCACCTAGAGCCCTGAGGAAGTGCTGAATCCTGGGCTCAAAGAACTGCTGCACAGCACTGAATATCTTCTGTAGGCCCTCCAAGCACAGCAGGGAGATGCTCTTTCCTTTCTCTTTCTTTCCCGAATCTTCCACGGAAGTAGGAATGGAAGTGTATCTCCAAATTAAGACCCTGAGAATAAGAAAAGTGATTTTATTAGTGTCAGGTTCACTGAGGTAAATTTATATACTGCAAAATTTACATGCCATACATGTTACAGTTCAATGAATTTTAACAAACCTCTATAGTTGTGTAATCATCCCCACAATCAAGATATTTTCATCTCCCAGAAGTTTCCCCAGTCTCCTCTGTAAGTCAGTCCTCTCCTGACTTTCCAAGCACTGATTTGATTCCTATCCCTATGGTTTTGCTATTTACAAAACAACATATAAAAACATAAAAAGTGGCATTCACAGGTAGCTTCCTAGCTCTCTCAATTTAACGTATACTTCCTGCGATTCAGCTATGTTGCCATGTAGTTTGGAATTTTTTGTGTAGACAATTATATCATCCTTAAAGACACTGTTATTTCTTCCTTCCCAACCTGGATGCCTTTGATTTCTTTTTCCTGCCTCACTGCACTGGCGAGGCCCTCCAGTGTGATGCTGAATAGCAGTGGTGAGAGCATGGGGAGGGGGTAGGAAGCATTCGGTTCTTAGTCATTAATTATGGTATTGATTGTAGGTTTTGTGGATTCCCTTTATCAGACTGTTAAAGTTCTCTTTTATTCCTAGTTTGCTCAGAGATTTTATCATGAATACGTGTTTAATTTTCTGGATCTATTGAGACGATTATATAATGTTTTCTTTCCTTTAGTCTCTTGATAATGATGAGAACCGTAATGAGTGATAACAAATTTTTTTACAAAGTTTATTCATTTATTTCGGGAGCACGCATAAGTGGGGGAGGGGAAGAGGGACAGAGAATCTCATTCAGGCTCTGTGTTGTCAGGGGACAGGGTTTGGGGCTCAAACTTACAAACTGAGATCATAACCTAAGCTAAAATCAAATGCCAGATTTTTTTTTAATGTTTATTTACTTTTGAGAGAGACAGAGCATGCGTGGGGGAGGGGCAGAGAGAGAGGGAGACACAGAATCTGAAGCCGGCTACAGGCTCCGAGCTGTCAGTGCAGAGCCTGACGCAGGGCTCGACCCATGAACTGTGAGACCATGACCTGAGCTGAAGTTGAACACTCAACTGACTGAGCCACCCAGGCGCTCCTCCAGAGCCAGATGTTTAACCGAACGAACCACCCAGGTGCCCCCTGATTTACAAATTTTGAGCCAACTTTGCATTACTGAGAAAAATTCTCCTTAATTACATCATACTTCTTACAAATTGCTAGGCTTAATTTGCTACTATTTTTTACATCTACATTCATATGGGAAATTGGTCAACAGTTTTTTTTTTTTTTTTTTTTTTATGTTTTATTTATTTCTAGGAGAGAGAGAGAGAGACACAGCATGAGCAGGGGAGGGTCAGAGAAAGAGGGAGTCACAGACTGAAACAAGCTCCAGGCTCTGAGCTGGCAGTCAGCACCGAGCCCGACGCGGGGCCTGAACCTATGAACCACGAGATCATGACCTAAGCGAAAGTCAGACGCTTAACTGACTAAGCCACCCAGGCGCCCCTGGTCAGTAGTTTTCTTATCCTGTCTGGCTGAGTTTGGGATTAGGTAATGCTGGCTTCATAAAATAAATCAGGACATATTTATTCTCTCCTATTTTCTGAAAGAGTTTGCATAAATTGGCACTATTTCTTTCTTAAATGTTTGGTAGAATTCACCAGTAAAGGCATCATGCAGTTTTGAGGGTAAATTGTGAACCACAAATTCAGTTTTTCTTTTAAAGATTTTATTTTTAAGTAATCTCTGTCCTCAATGTGGGGCTCGAACTCACAACCCCCAGATCAAGACTCCCATGCTCTTCCGACTGAGCCAGATACCCCTCAATTTCTTTTCTTGGGTAAAGTTGATCTATTTATTTAGAGAGAAAGAGCAGGTGAGAGAGTGCGCACAAGCACAAGGGGGGGGGGGGGGGGAGGAAGAGGAAGAGGAAGAGGAAGAGGAAGAGGAAGAGAAAGAGAGAGAAAGAGAGAAAGAGAGAGAGAGAGAATGAGAATATCCCAGAAAGGCTCCTCGCTGACAGCGAGGACTTACACTGACTAACCATGAGACCATGACCTCAATCAAGAATCAGATGCTTAACCAACCAGGTGCCTCAATTTCTTTAATAGTCACAGGATTATTCAAGTTACCTATTTCTTCCTGATTTCAAAAGATTTGTTCGTTTCATTTATGTAATCCAGTCTCCTGGCATAAAATTGTTAGCCTTCTACCATCATACATGTTTCCTGTCTGCAGAATCAGCAGTGATCATCTCCTGTTTCTATCTGGTAGCTGTGATTTATGTCTTCTCGGGTCTCCTCACCAGGCTAGCTAAGATTTACTGCATTTACTGATCTCAGAGATTCAGCTTCTGGCTTCATCCCTTTTCTCTATGATTTGTTTCTGTTTTCAATGATTCTACTTTGTCTTTATTACTTCCTTCCTTCTTCCACTTTTATCTTTTTCTTTATTTTAACATGGGATCTTAGAGATTTGCTATTTCTTTCCTAACATAACCACTGACTGTTACAAGTTTCTACCTAAACACTGCTTTAGCTGGATCATACAAATTATAAAATGTAGTGTGTTCATTTTCATTCTGTCCAAGACATTTTCTGATTTCTGACTTCCTCTCTGAGTATGGATTATTCAGAAATGCATTAAATTTCCAAATATATAAGGATAATCCAGTCATTTTTAAAAAATTAAAAAAATATTTGTTACCAGTTCCTTGTTTAATTCTGTTACGCGCAGAGAACATACAGATTTCTATTTTAAAAATTTGTTCAGTTTGTTTTATGGCCCAAAATGTGGTCCACTTTGATAAATATACCATGTGCACATGAAAAGAATGTGCATTTTGAAACTGTCATTAAATATTACATAAATACCCAATAAGTCAAGCTGGATGATCATGTGGCTCAAGGCTTCTATGTCCTTCCTGATTTTCTACCTACTGAATTTTCCAATGATTTCTAAGAGGGGATGAATTACTTGCTTATTTCTCCTGCAGTTCTATCAGTTTTTGCTTAAAGAATTTTGGTGCTTTGCTGTTAGGTACATATACATTAAGGTTGTTATGCCAACCTGGTCAGTTATTTAGTCATTACATAACATCCCTCTTTGTCCCTAGTGTCAGAAGAACATTTTCTATGTAACTAACATTCCACATCAAAGCAGGACTAGAAAAAGACTATTAGCGATTCCACTTTCACTCTTATGGTACGTCCAACATCAAACTGGCTTCATCCCCGCCCTCCAGTTTCTGCTCTCGGAGATTCCACAGCAAGTGGAACAGGTTTCTGAGGGTGAGAGTGACTTACCGAGTTATATCGCAGAGGTTCTGGAAGATCTTCTCTGGGTTTTGGCCATCGGGGCCACGCACATGCCCCGTTTCCTTTAGCTGCTGTACCTTTTGCAGAGCCACACTCACTGCGTAGCGCATAAACTCATTGTTGGACCTTAGAACTGACAGGCTCTCTTCGTGACTCTGGGCACTGTCCCTAGAGAGAGAGAAAAACAGATTTCTCTACTGCTATTGGGATCTAGAATTAGGTTCTCTAGGGACTATTCAGAAGAGCAGGACCTGGAAAGTTCTTACTGACAGACCCCAGGCCGTCCAGGCCACAGCTGCCTTTTTACAACCTTCGTTCTTAGTGTTACCTTATCTTCTCCCCTCCCCCAATCTCTTCACTTTGATATAATTTTAATGTCAGTCTTAGGGGCGCCTGGGTGGCTCAGTCGGTTAAGCATCAGACTTTGGCTCAGGTCATGATCTCACGGTTCGTGGGTTCAAGCCCCGCGTTGGGCTCTGTGCTGACAGCTCAGAGCCTGGAGCCTGCTTCAGAGTCTGTGTCTCCCTCTCTCTCTGCCCCTCCCCTGCTCATGCTGTCTCTCTCTCCCTCAGAAATAAATTTAAAAAAATAATAATACATTAAAAAAAAAAGTCCGTCTTAGTTTCCTTTGTTGCTGTTGTTCTTACTTTGTTTTTTCAATTAAGGTTTTTCTTTTTTCTCTTTTTATCTGTTATACTGCTCAAGCTACTTAGGTAGATTTCCCTACAATACCTTACTATAATCTATCCCTTACTTTTGTTCAATAGTTCACTGTTTCTCAGTTTTCCTTAAATAATTTAAGGTATCCTTTAAAGTGCCCACCTAGAAGCATCCAGCTTTCATATCACAGAACTTACAAAAAGCTCCCGACTTATTTCTTACTGTATACACGCGAAGAACTGTGAATCCGAACTAGCTAATACTGGTGAGCCTGGGCAGCTGCTCCTATCTGCACTGCACAGACATCCGTAAGCACTCTGCTACCACCTTACCTGAAAAGAGCAGTGAGAAGATCAGACACAAATTTCATGGACAAAAAACTATCATTTGTTTTGTTGGCCGTTTTAGTTTTGCCTTTGCCAGCCTTTTCGTTAAGGATGTCAGAGAGTTTCTTGTAACACATAAATAAGCTCAGAACCTCCGCAAGCTTATTCTTACTGCATAAAGGGAAAAAGAGACCACGAAGGAAAAGCATCAGAATACTGTGGTTTACTTTCACACCCAATAATAAGGAAATCACAATGTTTCTTTAGGGATTCTAGATGTTAGATTTTAAACACATTATAAATGAATGAACTTGCATTAAGTTCAGATCACTCTAATCCACCTGTGTTATTTTTTTCTCTTATTTATACCAGTCAATGCAGAAAGTGGTATTCAAAGTCCAATACCACCAAACCATCAAAATTTCTTTATTGAAGTTAGAACTTGAGTTTAGGGTCTGGAAATTTTGGATAAATGGAAGGCTGCTAGAAGGACAACATTCCCCAGCCCCTGTGGCTTATGTTTTGGTGTTCTCTGTCTCAGGCTAGATGTTCACCTGAGAGACAGTGTCATGGCATTTGGTCTGTTAGTACCCAGCATGCTATTAAGAGTTAAAAAAACAAAAAACCAAAATCATAAAATAGAGTATTCATCAAAATGCAAGGGGAGTTGTACATATTGGTACCTTACCTAAAATTACTTATGGAGAAGTTATATTCTATGAGAACCTCACAAACCCCCATCACAAGAGAAGCACAGATATTATTTTTGATGCCAACACCAGTGTTCTGAGAAAAATCTGCTGATTTATCCTAAAAGGCAAAAGATAAAATTAATAAGCTATCAAGGCACCTGACTGGCTCAGCTGGGGGAGCATGCAACTCTTGATCTCAGGGTTGTAAGTTTAAGCCCCATGCTGGGTGCAGAGATTACTTAAAAATAAAATCTAAAAAAAAAAACCAAAAAACAGTAAGCGGGGCGCCTGGGCGGCTCAGTTGGTTAAGCGTCCAACTCTTGATTTCAGCTCAGGTCATGATCTCATGGTCTGTGGGACTGAGGCCTGAGTCAGGCTCTGCGCTGACAGTGCAGAGCCTGGTTGGGATTCGCGCTCTCCTTCTCTCCCTGCCTCTCCCCTGCTTGTGTGTTCTCTCTCAAACTTAAAAAAATTAATAAGCTATTCAAAAGCCCCCATGTTCAACAGAGCTGAGACTCAGCCGTTACCAGTTCAAAGTCCTCTAGCTCACTCTTGATCGTTCTGGTCGTAATGGACTCCAGCAGGTCCTCCAGTTCTCGGTAGACCCCTTCCTCCTCCTCCTCCTCCTCCTCCTCCTCCTCCCCCCGCCGTAGGGGCACCACTCTCTTCCTACACCAGGCCAGACAGTGCTGGACACAACACAGCAGATAATCCTGTAGAAGAAAAGAGTAAACATTGCTGAGTGTTTAAGGGATAACCAAGGAGGCCACTGATAATTGTAACCTATAAGGCTAAAGTAAGTTATTCATTAGCGTCACAGATTAAATCAGCCTGAATTAAACCTGGAAAAAATTAATTGAACCAACAAAGGTATTTTTGCATTCTTCCCTGATCTTTTCCCTAAACTGGCTTTGTAAGTAGCAGGCACCTCAGAATGCAACAGCAGAACGTGCTGTTACCGATCTAGTGGGAACACCATGAAGCCCGCTGTGAAGTTAAATCCTCTCTGGCTACTGAGTCCCAGAGGCTGTTCTGACGACAGGAGCTGATGATGAGGGAGTCGCTGGGAGACCAGCAGGGCACCTCCATCTCGCGGCACGGAAGGCCCACTGATGCAGGCAGGGTCCGACAACGGAAACACCACCTCCTCCTCCCTCACGCGCTCTAAGCTGCTTGGGGTGGTGGAGCGTCAGTTTTTATCTTCTTTTTCCTGTCTTCCTGAGGCTGGACAGCAAGAACTGTCCTAGTTCCCCTGAGGGTTCAAGAGTGCCAATTCTAGCTCAGCCTAAATCATATACTCCCTCCAGGCTAATGAAGCAGGTCTCCTGGGTTCATCTGCTACTGAGTGACCCCCCCTTCCCCATTTCAAAGTATGTTTAGTATATTATATAGTCAAAGAGGCACAAATGGGAAATGAAATGCTCCTTGGGGGAGGTAATGGAGACCCTGATTTTGTAAACTGTGGACATGGAGATAGCTTACCAATAGATCCAAGGTTATGATGGGTCAGAAAAGATAAGGAGGGAAGATTTAAGAGTAAAAGTTCATTGGGAGTACCGGAAGAGTGCTTTCAGGAAAGGCATCTCTTCCTGAAGACGGACTCTTATCAACAGGGTTGATTCTTTTACTTAACAGTGAAAATAATGGTTATAAGAGGAATAAAAGTCTCACCAGTGGTTCTTGTAGACAGATTCGATCTCCCTGGATTAAAATACAAGCTTCTAATTTCAGAGGCGGCAGCACATCAGGTTTTGGCTCATAGAACTGTTTTAACTGTGTATGGTAAGGAAGAAGACACACATGGCTCATGAATGCTTTTCACTTCTTTACTTGGTCAAACTAATGACACCCTTAATGTCCAATGCCTCCTAAGACCTATTTCCCAAGTGTCCAAAGAACAACGCAGCAAAATATGTGTGGCTTTGGCTCAACTCATGCTTTACCCTTGCTTTAGGCATCATATTGAGATCTTCTTTCCTACTCCATTTCTACTAACTCTCACATAAAACATGGTGCTCTCTCTCTCACATCAACTCCTAAACCTGCGTAAGCGATCAGCCTTTCTCGTATAGCTGATAGTTAACAATGTATAAATAAGCTCGGGTCAGAATGGCTGAGTCCAGGTCCCAGTACGACTCAGAGGTTAATAATTTTGGTGATGGCGTCCGCATCCGTATCTTCCTCATCTGTGTTGAAATATTCTTACTATAAACACATAAGGCTGTATAAGAATTAAACATGCCAATACATGTGAAGTGCTAAAAACACTACTTAGCACATAATAGAGATCAAGAAACGTTAGCTATTCTTTTTCTTTTTACTTTGAGTCTGCATAGTTTTACTGGGACACATACTAACCTGAGTTGGGAAGCACTGTTCTATACCTTCAATCACAATTTTCTATGATGTTAAGTGTATGAATCTTGATGGGCTGATTATTACAGTTTGAAAGATACACTATAGTTAAAAGGATACAAATTTTATATAGGATCAGGCTTGAGGCCCAATGGAAATCTTTTGATAAATATTATAGGGACCTTCTAATAATTTCTACACAGCTGAGATCTCAACTGCAAATGGAGCTTCTTCAGAATTTTAACAAAGCAATGGCATACAAAAGTAGGGGAGACAGGCAGAAAAAGAGGGAAAACTTTCTTCTTAGTCCAGTGGTGAACACGAAAAAACTGCTACCTCCAACCTGGAGTGGTTTGCTTCCTTCTTTTTCTTCATTCATTCATTCATTCATTCATTCATTCATTTTGAGAGAGAGAGCGAGCGAGCGAGCACAGACGTACATGGGAGAGGGGCAGTAGAGAGGGAGAGAGAGAATTCCAGGCAGGCTCTGCGTGGTTAGCAAAGAGCCCGACACAGGGCTTGATCCCACGAACCGCTAGATCACGACCTGAGCTGAAATCAAGAGTTGGACACTCAATGGAATGAGCCCCCAGGCGCCTAGGCTGCCTCTTTCTTTGGTCTCTCCCTGCCCTCTGAGTATGAGGACCCGTTTCCAATTATACCACCTGGGAAGCTTCGAGAAGGTTACAAACCAAGAAACTCTCAATATATAAAAAAGATTCAAGCACCATATAATAAAGTATTACTTCACTTTAAAAGGGACTGAAGTACTGATAAATGCTACAACATGGATAAACTGAAAACATTCCTTGAAAGCCATCAGTCACAAAAGACCACATGTTGTACGATTCCACTTATATGAAATGTCCACAACAAACAAATCTAGAAAGACAGAGAGTAGATCAGTGGTTGCTTAGGGCCTAGGTGGGTGGGAGAAGAGTGAGAAAATTAGGGGGTGTTAGCTAAAGGGTGCGGGGCTTTCTGGTGATGAAAAGAATATTCTAAAATCAACTGTGGTGCTGGCTGCACAACTCTATGAATACACTAAAAAACATGTGTTGTACACTTAATTTTCTTTTTTTCTTCATGTAGGGCTCCATGCTCGGCATGGAGCCCAACATGGGGCCACAACTCACAACCCTGAGGTCAAGATCTGAGCTGAGATCAAGAGCTAGATGCTCAACTGACTGAGCCACCCAGGTGCCCCAAGTTGTACACTTTAAATAGGTAAACTGTATGGTATGTGAATTATATCTCAACAAAAGTATTTTTAAAAAAGATTCAAATAATGCTTAATGAATAAATGTTGAGGGTAAAAGTTCTTATTTATGCCAGATATTCTCTAGCTAAACTCTTCACAGCGATCATCCTCTGAAATCTTTTTTTTGAAGTAGTTTAAAAATCTTTCCTTAAACAAAAGTACAGAAGATAACCTAATAGACACCCATGCATCTGTAACCTAGATTTAACACATCCATATTTTGCTTTAATTGTTTCAGATCTCTCCTTTCTTTTAGAAGTAAAACAAACAGATCCAGCTGCTAATAGCCCTTATGTAAATGGTTCTTTAAAATGTCCTTCTGACTTAAGAGTACAGACTATTACCAGAGAGAGTAACTGTTAAGATATGGCAAAATGGGAGGCAGGTAAGTGGGAATTAAAACATCAGGACAGCATCATATGCCCCAGGCATGTTCATAATGCACCAGTGTACGATCTGGGAATTATTTTATATTTTGAAAAGTCTGAAAAGTGTCAATCATTCTCCATGTCTCACTATCTGTTCTCTATATCCATAAAAATATAAAATAAAAAAAGAGATTACCTGTACAAGTAGAGTCTGCATGATTGAATTAGCCAGCTGAGAGTTCCTTCGAAGGACATCATAGAAACCCTAAGAGGAATCAAATAGAGAATAAGCTCTTTAACAGATACACTAAGTTATAATTTTACTTTTTTAAAAATTTTCTTATTTACTTTGAGAGCACGAGAGAGGGAGCATGGGTCACTGCAAGCATAGACCAGCAGGGAAGGGGTAGATGGAAAGAAAGAGAGACAATACCAGGTAGGCTCTAGGCCCAGTGTAGAGCCTGACACAGGGTTCCATCTCACAGTGTGAGATCATGACCTGAGGTGAAATCAAGAGTGGCACGCTTAACCAACCAAGCCACCCAGGTGCCCCTGGGCAATCATGACTTTAAACATTAAAAAAAATTTTTTTTAAATTTATTTTTAAATTTTCAAATGTTTGTTTATTTGAGAGAGAGAGCAAGTATGTGAGCAGGGGAGGGACAGAGAGAGTGGGAGTCACAGAATTCAAACTAGGCTCCGGGCTCTGAGCTGTCAGCACAGAGCCCAACACGGGGCTCGAACTCACGAACCGTGAGATTATGACCTGAGTTGAAGTTGACACTTAACCAAATTGAGCCAACCAGGAGCCACCCCGCCCCCCAATTTTTTTTAACCATTGCTATTTCTTAATTCTTTGAAAAAGATTGAGACCATATTTGCTAGAGGGAGAAATGATTTAGAAAGTTTGGGTTATTTGTCTAAAAAGAGCTAAAAAGAGATCTTTGATCACTGAGAACCAGATTAATAAACTGACCACAATCATCCTAATTTTTAAACAGGTCATTTCTGGCTTGGAGTACTTTGCTCCTTTACAGTCAAGAACGTCCCAGGTCTTCTTCATTCTTTTCTCTCCTACATTAAAAGCATTCCTTTTTAGGACATTATTTCCATTTACTTTCCAGTGCTTCAAAAGTGTCTCTTGGCCCTAAGCACCCTAAAGTAAATGAATAATATTTCTTCCCATCCAACATTTCCCAGTCATAGTTAAAAACTACATAAGTTAAAATCCTAGTGGTAGGCATGTTGGGGAGGGGTGCCTAAGAGGCTCAGTTAAGCAGACTCGATTTCAGCTCAGGTCATAATCTCATGGTTCGTGGGAATGGACTCTGCAGTGGGTTCTGCCCTGACACGGCGGAGCCTGCCCGGGACTCTCTCTCTGCCCCTCCCCAGCTCTCGCACGTGCTCTCTCTCAAAATAAATAAATAACTTAAAAAAAAAAAAAATTAAATCCTGGGGAGAACTTTCTTTTTGGAACTGAGAAAAAGACTGTACAGTTCATCTGTGAGAAAAAGTGAGAGTTGACCCCCTAAATGTTTTTTTAAAGAAAAGACACACAAGGAATATTAGCCTTAACAAGTATTAAATTAAAAAAAATTTTTTTTAATGTTTTATTTATTTCTGAGAAGAGAGAGAGAGAGACAGAGTGAGCAGAGGAGAGTCAGAGAGAGAGGGAGACACAGAATCCGAGGCAGGCTCCAGGCTCTGAGCTGTCAGCACAGAGCTTGACTCGGAGCTCGAACTCACAAACTGAGATCCTGACCTGAGCCGAAGTCAGATGCTTAACCAACGGAGTCACCCAGGCGCCCTAACAAGTATTAAATTTTTAAATAAACGTATAATGTAAGAGACACCTGAGGTCCTGGTATAAAAATTTACAGATGAAATCAAGAAATAGCATACAAACAGAAATCGACTTAGTACGTATACAGAAGGCAATAATGTCTGGACCTATGGTTAACATGGAGGAAAAAGTTAGCTCCTTCCATAGTATAGCAAACCAAAGTTCTGACGGACTAAGCATCTAAATATAAAAAACAAAATCATAAAAAGAAATAGAAGAAAATATTAGCGAATATTTATTGGAAGGATATGGATTCTTCACACATAAAATATCTTAACAGAAAAGATCAACAGGTTTAAACAATCAAAACTTAGTATTTTTGTAGTTCTAAAGGTAGGACCATCATCATCATGCCAACAGCCATCTGGCACATACCTGCAACAAGTATGACCAGTGTAGATACCAACACACAGAGTGTTTACAAACCGAGGATGTGACGTCTTTAATGAATCAATGAACACAGATCAGTCTATGATCCATATCAAGTCAAGTTGTAAACTCTGGAGCTAGGTAAGGGCAGAGGTTCTTTTTTGCATATGGAGGACTGCAGGGAAGAGTTAACACAGTAGGTGCGACTGTCATCCTGAGGAAAGCCTGCTTGCAAGACTGCCCCTTGATGGGTGGCTGGGAATCTGGCTGGTACACAGTCCTCTATATCGATAAAAAGCCTTCCCTAAATGATAGAAATTTACTGTGTGTAAACTGTACACTGTGGTTTATGCTGAATATTTTGACTTTCTTCTGGGAGTCTGGAATTTGGGGATGTGCTAATAAAAGCGCCTATGTAAACCAGCCCTCAGTAAAAATCTTGGGCACTGAATCTCTAATAAGCTTCCTTTACTGAAGAATTGTCATCTACTGATGTACTGACACAACTCATTTGCGGAAGGAATTAAGTGCATACTGTGCAATCCCAGCTGAAGAGGAGTCTTAGAAGCTTGCACCTGGTTTCTTCCCGACTTCACCCTATGTGTAACTTGCTTCTGCCGATGTAGCTTTGTATCCTTTAACTGTAATATAGTTGGCCATGAGAATTAATACATGCTGAGTTCAGAAGTCCTTGTAGAGAAATCTTTAAACATGGGGGTGGTTCTGGGAATCCTCTCCAATACAATAAACAACTGGTTCCAGTATAGTTTATTGAAAAGATCATCTTTTTTCTACTGAATTACCTTGGGATCTTGGTCAAAAATCCACTGAGCAACTTCATACTTTTTCAATGGTCTTGGTACTTCTAGGTGCTTTTCATTTTATTTATTTATTTTTAAATGTTTCTTTATTGGGGGAAGGAGGGGGAGGAAGAGAGTGCACACAAGCACGAAGAGAATCCCAAGGAGGCTCCAAACCACCAGTGCAGAGCCTGACACAGGGCTTGAACTCATGAACTGTGACATCATGATCTGAGCCAAAATCAAGAGTTAGACACCCAACTGACAGCCACCCAGGCGCCCCTAGGTCCTTTACATTTTAAAATTAACTTCATTTTTACCCCCAAATCCCTGGAATTTCCGTTGGGACTACACTGAATCTACAGACTTTTTTGAGACTAAAATTAGTAACAATACTATACTATACCAAGCATTTCAATTCATAAACATGGCACATCCTTCCATTTATTTACCTTTTCTTCTTTAATTTTCTCTCAGTGATATTTTGAGGTGTTCAGTGCACACATCTTATAAATTTTGTTAAACCTATCCTTAAGTGTTTTATTTTTATCTACCATAAATATTTTTCTTTTGATTTCCAATTGTTCATTGCTAGTATAAAATTGATTTTAGCATCCCACCTTACGAAACTCACTTTTTTATAGATTCTTTGCTGTCTGCATACACTGCAAATCAAGAGAGCCACATTTCATCCTTTCAAATCTGTATGCCTTTATTTTTGTTTTATTGGATAGAACCGTCACTATAATGCTGAATAGAAACATTAACAAATTATCTTTGTTCCTGATTATAGGGAAAAGCATTTAGTCTTTCACTATTTATGTCAGATGCAAGTTTCAGATCTGTTTATCAGGTGCAGACATTCCCCCCCCCCCCTTTTTTTTTAATGTTTATTTATTTGAGAGTATGTGCGTGGATGTGCACGTGAGCAAGGGAGGGCTGGAGAAAGAATCCCAAGCAGGCTCCACACTGTCAGCAGAGCCCGTTGTGGGGCTTGAACCCATGAACTGTGAGATCATGACCTGAGCCAAAATCAAGAGTTGGATACCCAACCGAGCCACCCAGGCGTGCCTCAAATATTCTTTATGATTCTTCACCTTAACTTTTTGGCTAGCCATCACAAACTACTAATCCCAAGTGCATCAAGTAAAAGTAAACTGCACTTTTACAATCAGAAAAAACTTAATAAAAAGGATTATCAATTGGGGGTTGGTGCATTCCTTCCACTCTGATTTACCTCATAAAGCATGAGTCGAACATCAGCCTGCTGGCCTAAGCATCTCCTCAAACTGTCCATGATCTCAAGGCAAAAAGTTTCATTGGCAACAGAATTGTAACGGCTGTGAACATCCACATGGACCTGAAAGGAAGAGAGCCCGGTTTTTGTCTATTTTACCAAATTAATTTTCGTAAAGGGGGTAAAATGAGCCTATGTTTTTGGGCAAAGAAACTTAGACTTAGCTTTCCCCATATGCAAAAACCTAGGACTGAGGCAGACATAATCATCAGTAGACTGTGGTGTCACTCTTATTCTAGTTTGGAGTAAGAATTTTCAAGCATTTCAACAAAATTAACTCTTCTCTATCCCTTAAGGTCTTCCTTGGCAATGTCAGCTGCTTAGGAAGGCACACAGGTCATTCCACCACCAGAATCCAGTAGTCATAATAAACTTGATTATACTTAAAAGGCCTAAAATGCCTCCTTAAATGTCTTCAGTAGCTAGCAGAACCTAGCTCTTTCTGCTTCCACAAAATCCTGAGTTTCACAGGTAGGTAATGTTTAGTTTAGAAATGGATAAGACAAAGAATAACAGCCCTTGTTTAACATAATAAATCCAGCAACTAAAGACCAAGCCCCCTAACTCTTACTCCAGGCATCTCAGTGAGGTGGTGAATACTGACGGATCAAATCCCCACTCTGTTCTTCACTGCTTCTATCACATTGGGCAAATCATTTAACGTTCCTCAGCCTTAGTCTTCTTATCCTTAAGACGTGGACGATTTTAACAATACACTAATGACACCCAGTGTTCCTAATATTTAGTCTGATCCATGTGTTATGAATAAACGTTTTATATAATTACACTAGAGACATGAAGGATTCCTAATAAAACTGTTTCATTCATTTGTTATTTACAAATCATGTAGTACATAATTTAAATCATAAAAACAATTTTATTGCTCCAAAGTCTAGATTACCAAAATGCTGTAAAAAGTTTTATTTTCTCAGATCGTCAGGCTGTGCAAAGTAAATTAACTATCAAAAATGGGGATAACAATAGCATCTAGACTCAGAGGGTTACCAGGAAGATGAAATGACATAACAAATATAAAGCACTCAGCACAGCATCTAAAACTTTCTAGTAGTCAAAATCAGAAAGTAAAAAGAAGTTGGTGAAATTAATTTTAACATTTAACCAAATATATCAAAAATATTTCAACATGCAATCAAAATTAAAAACAAATAATGAGCCATTTTCCCTTTCTTCAACTAAGTCTTCAAAATGCAGCATACGTTTTGCACACACAGCACGACTCAGTTTGGCCAGCCGCCCTTCAATCACGCGTGCAGTTCAACAGCCACACGAGGCTGGCGGCTACCGCGGTGGAGAGCGCTGTCTAGCACACAGCAAGCCATCATCAGTAGGTGTTAGCTCATCCCACCGCCGTCATCATCAGACTCTGCTTCAGGGTCATCTGTACAACCAGCGCAGGAGGGAGACAGGGCAGCGCGCACAGTCCTTACCTGGCTGGCCCCAATGGACTGACTGCACTGGGAGGAGGACAAGCTGCCCAAAACCTTGAAGTTCTTCAGGAGCAGCAAAAACCCGGCAACTGCGGATTTCCGGGCCTCGAGCTGGCTAGCTCAGGAACAGACAGAGAAATCATTAACAAACAATACTACGTTCTCAGGAATAGGCTTCTGGGCCAGAAAAATCCAGTCCAGTTACAGAGAAGGAATATGAAGAAATAATGAAGCACAAAACAAAATAAAATAAATTTATATACTCAAAATAAAACATCAGCTGTTCACAGCAGTCAGCGGTAGAGGAACCCAGCTGATTTCTTTTCACTAGCTAGTTAACTTCATGACACTATCTATACTGTCTTCTGTGTGGGGACCAAGAGTACTGAGAAGTTATAGAATGGGCCAATAACTCGAATGTAAGTACTAACAGGCAAGGAAACTTGATTTTCTGTGTCCGAAGGACTACTTCTCTTCTTCGTAGAGGAGTATAGTGCTTGAGGCCTTGTAAACCTTCCACCCAGAAAAATGATACATTCATCTCACTGAGGCTCAATGATTAATTCACGGGGGAGATGTTAAGACATACAGACCTTGGTCTAACAGACATGTCTCTGGGTAAGGGAAAACAAAAAACCGTCAACTCTAGAAGAGGGATAATAATATATACTTACTGGTTGTTCCTGTGTATACACACAAGTGCATTATAGTATAGCCAATGTGACATTAATTAAGCATCTTAAGGGCACCTGGGTGGCTCAGTCGATTAAGCATCTGACTTCAGCTCAGGTCATGATCTCACAGTTCATGAGATTGAGCCCCATGTTGGGGCTCTGTGCCAACAGCTCAGAACCTAGAGCCTGCTTCGTATTCTGTGTCTCCCTCTCCCTCTCTCTGCCACTCCCTCATTGGTGCTCTGTCTCTCTCAAAAATAAGTAAACATTTAAAGAAAAATTGAGCATCTTAAAGTACCCAATGTTTTCCACCTATTACTGGTCCCATAATACTTTTTGGGAGGTGGTATTGTCATCTTTAGCTTATACACTAAGAAATAAAGGAAGAGAGATCAGAAGGCATTGACTAGGCCCAAAACACCTGAGACCGCTTAACAATTTGGTCTACAGTTATTAGACCATAATTCAGTATTCACTAGAGTGAGTTTCTTGAATATTTTCTTAATGAAGGTGTTTTCCTCTCCAGAACTCTTGCCAGTGGGCACTGGCACCGTGTCCTGAGGATTATTCTAGGGGTGTAGAGCAGAGTACGTGAGAGCAGAAGCTCGAATTCCAGCTCTACCAACCTCTGTTTGACTTCTGCAAAGTCACTTATCTTCTCTAAGCCTGAGTTTCCTGATCTGTATGGTGGAAACTGTAACAATTCTAACTGTGTAAGTTACTCTGAAGACTGAAGGAGATAAAGAACCTGCACGTGACACAAGGCCTTGCCTGACGAAAGCTGTTCTGCTGGGTTAGACATCTGCAGGGCCACCGTGAACAGGCTGTGTAAGGAGACAGTGGAGAAGGTGGTGAGCAACACGAGAAGGCATTACTTCCTAGGGTCTCGTGGGAGGTTCGTTACCTGGCGAACATGGCTTTCCGAAGGACGAGTATCAAGGAGTCTCTCACAGACATGCTGACTTTGAGAAGGGGCTGAAAGACAAAGAAGTAGGTAGAAAAACCCCCAAGTTTATTAGCCTTAGCTCAATTCTACCCCAGACTGTCACTATTTGGCTTATGTAAGGGTATCTGGTTGTTTTTAAATACCTGTTGCAGTGCTTATTACACTTTGTAATACGGATAATTTATACCTATCATCATCAGTTTTCTAAGAGCTTTTCAATTACCTCACTAACTTGAAAATGAGTCACAGGGGAGACAAGTGTGCCAGGAAGAAGGGGGTAAACTTAGAAACAGTCTCGCTCAGTGCTCCTGCACTTTTAATACAGTTTTATGCTTCAAAATCAAGAAATACAGGATTTCCAGACATTTATATTTATAAAGAATCATGTCAGACTTCCACTAGGTAGTTCAACCTCAGTTCTGCCAAACTCCTCAGGAGGCTGAAGACTTACCTGGACTGCCTTCAGCAGCCCTTGTACAGTTGGAAGCGGCAGAAAGGATAAATAGTCAAAAGTTTCTGTGACTTTAGCAGAACAACTTTGAAGAACTAAGGGTGAATACGTGATGATATTTGAAAGCAGATCTGGAAAACAGAATCTATAGTGAGTTGTCTCAAAAAACTAATAAAGATATTTCAAATAAAAGAAAATTAAATATGAGAAAAGAAATGGTAAAAGGTTTTTCGTTTCTTTTCTCAAGTATACAGCAACATCAATTTCTACTGATCCTCTATACTTTTTCTATGGTCAGTGTAACTAGGATATACTTTTGAAACATTCTTCGGTGATAATATTAAGATGATAAAAATTAGGGGTGCCTGGGTGGCTTAGTCGGTTAAGTGTCCGACTTTCGCTCAGGTCATGATCTAGCGGTTCGTGGGTTCGAGCCCCGCGTCAGGCTCTGTGCTGACTGCCAGCTCAGAGCCTGGAGCCTGTTTCAGAGTCTGTGACTCCCTCTCTCTCTCTGACCCTCTCCTGCTCACACTGTCTCTCTCTCTCTCTCTCTCTCTTAGAAATAAATAAACATTCAAAAAAATTTAAAAAAAAAGATTATAAAAATTAATCTACAGGAAGGGAAGAAATCTGTTACACTGCAAGACAAGTAGCATACAATGTCTTCAATATTTCCAAGCTGAAGTAAATCAATAAAGATCTATGAACTTTTATTTAAGTTTATTTTTGAGAGAGAACTAGCACAAGTGGTAGGGGGAGGGGGCAGAGATAGAGAATCCCAAGCAGGCTCTGCACTGTCAGCACAGAGCCTGATGCAGGGCTTGAACTAACAAACTGTGAGATCATGACCTGAGATGAAATGAAAAGTAGGACGCTTAACCGACTGAGCCACCCAGGCACCCAGCTATGAACTTTTATTATATGCAAGCATAGTATAGTCCTATAAGGTATATGCAAAACCATAAAAACATGGTCTCTCTTCTAGAATTTTAATCCAGAGTCATGAAAAGCATACTTTGAAAGAATGAAAGAGGTAAATAGTGGATCAATATCAAATAGCTAATAATCCCAAATATATTTTATTGCCTAGCAAATGTCTGAGGTGATGGAAGGAATTGCAGCTTCTGGAACTTGGAGAGCCAGGCTTCAAATAATAGAAATAAGAACCACTGAAAGGGGAATTTGTTTGAAGGACATTGTATTGCATTTGAAATAAAAGGAAAAAGAAAAACCTAAATGGAAATATCCAGCAGGAAGGGAGGCACTGAACCAAGGAAAGAAGACAGTCCTGACATAAAGATTTCAGAGTCATGTCCACCAAAGCTCACAAAAATAACTGTATCATGGAAAGAGGTGTGACATGTACAAGGAAAAGAAGGTATACAAAGAGGAGCAGACTTCTGCTTCCCACCATCACAGGCTAACAGTGACCAGATTTATCCTCCCACTATATATTTTTTTATTTCTGACAGAGAGAGAGAGAGAGAGAGAGAGAGAGAGAGAGAGAGACAGCATGAGCAGGGGAGGGTCAGAGACAGAGGGATATACAGAATCTGAAGCAGCTCCAGGCTCTAAGCTGTCAGCACAGAGCCCGACGCGGGCCTCGAACCCACAAACTGTGAGATCAGGACCTGAGCCAGTCTGACGCTTAACCGACTGAGCCACCCAGGCGCCACTATCCTGCTTTAAACAATAATAAAAAAAGCCAAATTATGTTAATAATTTTCAGACAATAGACAAGCAGTGCAGGACCATGGTCCCTGAGAGAAGGGAAGTAAGCGGGGTGTGCCTTATAACTGCTCCATCTTATGCTATGGCCTGGCCAGTTTCTAGGCAGCAGCACAGAGAGGGAAACTCCAAGTCCAGTGGTCTTCCCAACTTAAAGAGATGAAGGTGGGAATTCAAAAAAGCCAAGGTGGCAAGAACTAACAGGGCACAGTACTAGAAAGAAAAGAGCTACGTGGGAAGAGGGCCCTGGAGATGTGCAACAAGCTCCCTATGTATGTCAGCTGTGTTCTGGCAGGTGCAGGACTGTGAAGAAGCTACCAGAAGCCACGGAAAGACTCACCAGCAAGAAGCAGACAGATCTATTCTCAGAGGTCACCAAGGACAAATAATAGTTCACATTCACAATGACCGCAGTGGAGACACCTCATGATATACGAGGTTCTATACTAGGCATTAGTGAAACCTAACTAGCCGAAGATGAAAGGTCTTGTTTAATACAACATAATCATCCAAAGGATTAAATGTTTTCCAAAAGACTTAAAGCTCAAAATTATTTGAAAGAAAAAAAAAAATCCATGAAATTAACAATGTAAAAATTCACAGTGTCTGCTACCCAATCAACAATTACAAAGCACACAGGGCTGCCTGGCTGGCTCATTCGGTTAAGCTTCTGACTCTTGTTCAGGTCATGATCTCAGGGTTTGTGAGTCTGAGCTCCACGACGGACTCTGTGCTGACAGCTCAGAGCCTGGAGTCTACTTTGGATTCTGTGTCTCCCTCTCCCTTCTCCCTCTCTCTCTGCCTCTCCCCTGCTCACACTCTGTCTCTCAAAAATGAATGTTAAAAAAAAAAAATCTTTAAAAAAATTACAAAGCATGCAAAGAGGTGGGAAAATATGACCCATGATGAGGAAGAAATCAATAAAAACAAAACAGAAATGATACAAATGATAGGATTAGTAAAGATAGTAAAAAACCTAAAATAAATATAGTTCATATGTTCAAAAAAGTTAAGGGAAGCATGTTAAGGAGAGCAAAAATATAAAAAAGGATACAAATCAGATGTCTAAAGATGAAAAATTAGATCACTGCAGAAGATCTGAGAACTGAATGCAATATCAACTGTCTAAAACAAAACAGTAAAAAAGACTAAAAAAAATCTGTGAGATGTGTAGCAACGTAACGCAGCCTATTACACATGTAACACAGTATGGGGTGAGAGGGAGAAGACAGAAACAAGTTTTTGAAGAAATCACATCTGGGGGTGCCTGAGTGGCTCTGTCGGTTGAGCATCTGACACTTGATTTCAGCTCAGGTCACAATCTCAGTTTGTGACATCAAGTTTCACCTTGGGCTCTGCACTGACAGCATGGAGCTTGCTTGAGCTTCTCTCTCTCTCTATCTTTCTACCTTTCCCCCACTTATGCTCTTTCTCTCTCAAAATAAACAAACATTAAAAAAAAAAAAAGAGATATAATACCTCAAAATGTTCCAAGCTTGATGAAAACTATAAACCTACAGAACCAAGAAGCTTGACAAACTCCAACCAGAAACATGGAGAAAACTACACCGAAGTAAAACCATCGATAAAGAAAAAGTGTATAATATATAGAGAGGAACGAAGTATGAATGAAAGCTAACAAATCAGAAATGATGAAAGCCAAAAGGAACAGCAAAGCAACATCTTTAAAGTACTAAAAGAAAAAAAAAACTGAGAATTTAGAATTCTATACTCAGTAAAAATATCTTTCAAAAAACTAACACTGAAGACTTTCTGTGACGTACAAAAGAATTCAACAATAGCAGTATAGAAAAAAATTTTTTTTCTGAAGGATTTAGCAAAGATTTGCTTTTTTTTTTTTTCTATTTCTAGTCTTTTGAAGTAGACACAGGTTTACTTAGAATGAAGGTGATTCCAAGAGCACACAAAAACTGAACACAAAGAAGATGACTAATCCAGCAATCCAGAGTGATGCAGGGTGTAAGACACGGAGCAGGTGCCCTGGACAGAAGACTGACGTCCACAGTGGCTACCAACAGTCAGAGACCAAAGTCCCCACCCCGCAAGGGCACACAGCTTAGTGTCTGGACAGTGGGGTCTGTATTTGTTCCTGGGATTCTAAGCAGTATATGAAAGTTAAAGGCAGTGGGACAGAAAATGATACTAGATAGAAATCTGGATATAAACAAAGGAAAAAAAAAAGCATCAGAAATGGTAAACACGTGTAAAAGACATTTTTTAATTTTATTTTTTAATGTTTTTTATTTTTTGAGAGAGAGATAGAGACAGCGTGAGCAGGGGAGGGTCAGAGAGAGAGGGGGAGATACAGAATCCGAAGGCAGGCTCTAGGCTCTGAGCTGTCAGCACAGAGCCCAACGCGGGGCTCAAATCCACGAACCATGAGATCATGACCTGAGCTGAAGTTGGCCGCTTAACTGACTGAGCTACCCAGGTGCTCTGACATTTTCTTATTTTAAAAAATTCTTGGGGTGCCTGGGTGGCTCAGTCAGTTAAGCATCTAGCTCTTGACTTAGGCTCGGTTCATGATCTCACAGTTCCTGGGTTCAAGCCTTGCATCAGCACAGAGCCTGCTTGGGTTTCTCTGTCTCCCTCTCCCTCTGCCCCTCCCCGACTTGTACGCCTGTGCACTCTCCCTCAAAAGTAAATATTTAAAAAATAAAATAAATTCTTGAAAGACACAATTGACTGTTTAAAGCAAACATAACAATGTATATATAATTCAATAAAGAGAGAAGTAAAATATATGAGAAGAGCACAAAAGTCCCAGGAGCAGAAGTTAGAAATGGAAGTATATTTGTTGAGGTATACTACCTGAAGGTAAACTATAGTAAGTTAAAGTATCACAAACCCTAAAGCAACCAAAAAAAATTTTAAAAAGAAGTAATTGCTATTAATTAATTCCATCTTATCTTGCTAATCAAAATAGCAAGATAAAATGGAATTAAATAAAAAAGCAATCTGGGGCATTTGGGTGGCTCAGTTAAGCATCTGTCTCTTGATTTCAGCTCAGGTCATGATCTCACAGTTCGTGAGACTGAGCCCTCCATCGGGCTCCATGTTAACAGCACAGAGACTGCTTGGGATTCTCTCTTTTGCTTCTCACACATCCTCTCTCTCTCAAAATAAATAAATAAACATGAAAAAAACCCAAACCCCTCAATCCGAAAGAAGGCAGAAGAGCAGAAAAAAAAGAACAAAGAATAGACGGACAAAATAGAAAACAGCCAGATGATAATTACATTAAATGTAAATGGCGTGCCCTGATTTAAAGTCCATGATTATCAAACAGGATTGAAAAAGTAAAACACGATTGTATGTGGTCTACAAGAAACCCATGCTAACTATAAAGACATAATTAAATTAAAACTAAAATGATGAAAAAAAAATACCATGTTACCACAGATCAAAAGAAAACTGAAGAAGTTATATTAATATCAAAGTAGACTTTGGGGGCACCTGGGTGGCTTAGTTGGTTAAGCGTCGGACTTTAGCTTAGGTCATGATCTAACATTTCGTGAGTTCAAGCCCCTAGTCGGGGTTTGTGCCTCCCTCGCTCTTTGCTCCTCCCCTGCTCACGCTCTGTTTCTCAAAAATAAACAAACATTAAAAAAAAAATTTCAAAGTAGACTTCAGAGCAAATATTCCCAGGAATAAAAAAAGGTCATTTCATAATGATTAATGGGTCAGTTAGCCAAGAGGACATAACAATCCTAAACAAGTGTGCCCCTAATAATAAACTTTTAAAATACATACAGCAAGAACTGATAGAAATAAAAGAATCTGACATATTTACAATTACAAAGTCAGAGATTCAACATTCCTAATAGTTAATACAATAAATACAAAGAAAATATGTTAGAATACAGAAGACTTGAATCATGTGACTTAAATGAGTTATGGAAAACTCCACCTAACAATAGCAGAATATGTATCCTTTTTAATAGTACACAGAATATTTATCAAAATGGACCATATTCGGAGAATAAAACAAGTCTAAGTCAATAAATTTTGAAAAACTCGTTATAGGGGTGCCTGTTTCAGTTGGAAGACCATGCAATTTTTTGTTTTTTGACAGAGAAAGACGGTACAAGTGAGCAAAAGGCGGGGGGCGGTGGGGGGGAGGGAGAGAGGGAGAGAGAGAGAGAATCCTAGGGGGGCAGGAGAGAGGGAGGCAGAGAGAGAGAGCGAAGCAAGGCTCACCCAAAGTGGGGCTGGTCCTCACCCTCTGTGGGACTTGAGCTGAAGTCAGACACTCACCAACTAAGCCACCCAAGCACCCCCGCCTTTTCTTTTTTAAATGTTTGTTTATTTTTGGGAGAAAAAGTAGGCAATTCTTGGTCTTGGGGTTGTGAATTGAGCCCCATGCTGGGCACAGAGATTACTTTAATTAATTTAAAAAAATTCATGTCATAGGCAGTATTATAACCACAAATTAGAAATCAAAAACAGAAAAATATCTGGAAAATCTTCAAATATTTGAAAGCTGAACACCACACTTCTAAATAACCCATAGGTTAAAAAAAAATAATAATAAACCCAGAGGTTAAAGAACAAATCACAAGGGAAATTAAAAAGGATTTGTAACTGAAGGAAAATTTAAAACAAAATTTATGGGGGCGCCTGGGTGGCTTAGTCGGTTAAGCGTCTGACTTTCGCTTAGGTCATGATCTCGCGGTTCGTGGGTTCGAGCCCCACGTCGGGCTCTGTGCTGACTGCCAGCTCAGAGCCTGGAGCCTGTTTCAGTCTGTGACTCCCTCTCTCTCTGACCCTCCCCTGCTCACGCTGTCTCTCTCTCTCTCTCTCCTAGAAATAAATAAAACATTAAAAAAAAAGTTTAAAAAAAAAACCAAAATTTATGGGATATAGCTAAAACAAAATATAGATGGGAATTTAGTTTAATGCTTGGATTAAAAAAGTTTCAAATACTGAAACTTCAAATACTGAAAACTGAAACTTCAAATAATGAAAAGTTTCAATTACTGACCTAAGCTGTTTCTTTTTTTTTTTTTTAGAGAAAGGAAAGAATACAAGTGAGGGAGAGGAGCAGGAGAAAGGGGGAGGGAGAGAAAGAAGAGAATCTTAAGCAGGCTCCACACTCACCGTGGAGCCCAATACGGGGCTCAATCCTGGGATCCTGAGCCAAAATCAAGAGATGTACACTCAACAAACTAAGCCACCTAGGCGCCTCAATGACCTAAACTTCTAGCCAAAAAACAGCACAGATTAAATCCAAACTAAGCAGTAGAAAGGAGACAAAAAAGAGCAGAAATGAATGAAACTAAAAACAAAAACAGAAATTCAGTGAAACCAAAAGCTGTTTTTTTGAGATCAATAAAATTGATAAATCTCTTGCTTTGGTGATAAGAAAAAAACAACACACATCATGGCTATCACAAATAAGAACAGGGACATTGATATAGAACCTAGAGTAATTAACAGGCTATTCTCAACAACTTTATGGCAATAAATTTGGTAACTCAGATGAAACGGTTAAATTGCTTGAAAAACATAAACTACCAATGTTCACCCAGAAGACTGAGATAACCCGAACAGCCCTGTTTTATTAAAGAAATTGTAGTTAAAACCCTTCACACAAACAAACGGAAACTTGGAGCACCAGGAAGAAAAAGCAATGTAAATAAACATCCAGGTAAACGTAACAGAACACAAGTTGGCACTTTCTCTAGAAAGGGCCAGACAGTAACTATTTTAGGTTTTATGGGCCACATGGTTTAAATGACTGTTCACCTCTGCTAGTATAGTGTAAAAGCAAGGCAGACAACATGTAAATGACTGAGCATGGCTATATTCCAGTAATACTCTATGTACTCTGAAGACTAAATTTTTCACAGGACATATTATTCTTTTGATTTTTTTCAACCACTTACAAGAGCAAAATAAATCCAAAGTAAGCAAAAGCCAAGAAATAAGAAGCAGAAATCAGTGACATTGGAAACAGAAACACAATAGAGAGAATTCACACCAGAAGCTCATTCTTTGAAAGATTAGTAAAACTGACAAGCCCCTAAGTTAAACCAGTGAAGGAAAAAAAAAGATGCAAATATATCAGGAATGTTTTGATTTGTAGGACATGTTTTCTATTTAGAAAATTCTAAGGAATTGCCAAAAAGCAATTAGAATAAGTGGGTTTAGCAAGGTTGGAAGATACAAGATCAATATAAAAAGCCACTTATTTCTACATGCTAGCAGTTAACAATCAGAAATTGAATATTTTAAAAATACCATGTACAATAACATCAAAAAGAAATACTTAGGGATAAATCTGACAAAAGATATGCAAAATTCACATTGAAATCTAGAGAACATCTAGAGAACATCTCCTAAACTGATCCATAGATTTAAGGCAATCTCAATCAAAACCTGAACAACTTCTTTATAAAAATTGACAAGCTAATTCTGAAATTTACCTGGACATGCAAGGGACCTATATTAGCTAAGAATATTTTGGAAAAGAACAAAGTTGCAGGGATTTACACGATTTGATTTTAAGACTTTTTACAAAAGTATAGCAATCAAGTCTGTAACAGATCACTGAAAGAGAAAATTCCTAAAACAGACCCACATATATATGGTTAGTTGATTTCAGCAAAGACAGCATGCTAATTTAATGAAGAAAAAATAATCTTTATTTAAAAATTTTTTTTTTTATTTTGAGAGAGAGCTCGAGAGCAAGAGCACAAATAGGGAGGGGTAGAGAGAGGGGAGAGAAAGGGGGAGAGAGGGGGGAAAGAGAGGGAGAGAGAAAGAGAGACTCCCAAGCAGGCTCAGTACTGTCAGTAGAGCTCACAAACTTCAATGTCATGACCTGAGGCAAAACCAAGAGTCAGAGCTTCAACTGAGCCACCCAGGTATTCTAGAAAAGATACTCCTTTTTAAAAAAATATGCTGGATCAAATGGATAGCCAAAGGGGTAAAAGAAGTTACCTCATATCATATAGGATTTAAAAAAATGGATCACAGATTAAAGTATAAAAAGCTAAAACTGTAAAGCTTCTAGTAGAAAATACAGGAAAAAATCTTAGTGAATCTTAGTGATCTTGGGTTTGGCAAAGAAGATTCTTTAATACCTGACACAAAAAGCAGGAAGTATAAAAAGAAACTGATAAATTGATAACTGATAAATTAAAAATACTTGCTCTTCAACACTGTTGAAAAAAATTAAGTCAAACCGCAGACTAGGAGAAAGTATTTGCAAAACACATATCAGACAAAGGACTTGTATTGAGAATACATAAAGACTTTTACAACTCAGTAATAAGGCAGCAAACGACTCAATTTTAAGACTCAGACAAAAGATCTGAACAGACAAATAAGGCAAATATTCAATATCATTAGGCTCTGGGGAAATATACATGAAAACCACAATGAGATCCTATCAAGCATGTACCAACAACTAAAATTAAGAAAGACTAACCATGCCAAGTGTTGGTCATAATGTGAGCAACTAGCAACACTCCTGGCAGGAATATAAGATGGTACAACCACTTTGGAAAACCTTCTGGCAGTTTCTTAAACTATTAAACACAGATCTCCCATACGATGCACCCATTCCACTACCAGGTATTTTCCCAAGAAAAAGAAAGCATATTTCCTCAGAAAGACTTACAATGAATGTTCACAGTAGCTTTATTCGTAAAAGCCCCAAACTGGAAACAACCTACATAACCTGTCCACAAGTGAGCGAATAAACAAATTGAGGTGATATTCACACCAGGTAGTACTAACAATAAAAAGGGACTCATTACGGATACATGCAACAAACATGCAAAACTCTCACAAGAATTATGCTCCAGTGAAAGAAGCCAAGCAATAAAAGGAGTGTATACAGGAGTCCATTTACATAAGACTAAAAAATGGCACTGAATTTATAGACAGAAAGAAGACAGGAATGGAGACAGGATGTGGGGAGGAAGAGTGGGATGGAGGGAAGAATTACAAAGAGACCAGGAAACATCTGTGGGTGATCATTATGTTGACTGTTTCACAGTGTACACACGTCAAAAGTCATCAAACTGTATACCTTATGTACAGATTATTGTACTTCAATAGAGCTATAAAGAAAGAAAAAAAGTAGAATAAAGTCTCAAGTACTGAACTTTGTAGAATCTTGATACTTCAGGGTAGAAGAAAAGGAATCACTGAAGGAGGAAGAGAAGAACTGATCACATGCAGGGTAAGAAGCAAACTATTAGTTATCAGAGGACCTATATAAGAAAGTTTCAGGGGAGTTGTAAACTGTGAATGATAGAGAAATTAGGAAAGTCAGTGGCTAAGAAAAGACCAGTGGATTTGTATTATGTATTAGTCAGGTGAGCGTCCAGCTCTGGATTTTGGCTCAGGTCATGATCCCAGGGTGGTGGAATCAAGCCCAGCGCTGGGCTCCATGCTGAGCGGGAAGGCTGTCTGAAATTCTCTTTCTCCTACTCTAAAATTAAAACAACAAAAAAAGGTAAAATACAAAGAGAGGGGTACTAAAGCCAGAATGTCAAGTGTTAAGAGAATGGGAGGTCAAGGAGTTGCAGCAGCAGGGCAGCACTCATTGGAGAAATAGTAAAACAAAAGAAAGAGTTAATGTAAGACAGAAGTTTCACTCATTAGGTATATGCTCCTTTCCTTCCTTAAAAAAAAGAAAAAAAAAGGTTTATTTATTTTTGAGACAGAGAGTGTGAATGGGGAGGGGCAGAGAGGGAGACAGAGGATCCAAAGTGGGTTCTGCAGTGACAACAACAAGCCCAACGTGGGGCTTGAACTCACGAACTATGAGATCGTGACCTGAGCTGAAGTCGGACACTCAATCGACTGAGCCCCCCAGGCCCCCCAGTGCTCTTTTCCTTCTTGACAATCACAGGCAATATAGAAGGCCTATATCTCACTCACATCATGATCAAAGATACTGCACTGAACTACTATAGCATTAAGAACTTTTTTTCCCAGGACCAAAACAGTATGACATTTACATGATAATATTCCCTAGAACTTGATCTACCCTCTCAAAACTCAATACCTAAGAAATGACTTATGGGAGAGGATGCTCTGGTCACAACCCTGTTGAGGACTTGCTCCAGGATTTCTTGTCTGATCATCTCATGGATCTAAAAAGAAAAGAACAGGCAATAAAATATTCCATGACGACCTCCAGCTTACAGCTGCATCAATTCATGTCAGGGAGAATGAAGAACAGTTTGGATATAGGTATAACGTGGCTGTTTATTTCCAAGACAAATATACTGTGAATCATCTGGAAGGATAGGATTACTCAATTTTAGCCTCACTCTGTGCTCAGGTGATGCATTAGCAGGGCAAACTACCACGTTTATTAGCCTAAAAGAGAGCTCACATGAAAGTATTTCCACGTTAGGTTCAGCATCAAACAGGACTAATTCTACTTAGGTATCCATTACATGCTAATACCCATATTTCTGACCGTGTGCATGACTTATTTGAAAATTTAAAAGCCCATGAAAATTTCTGGAAATCTTAAAAATCTTCACCAAACCCTTCCTCGGTTTCTGGAAGCACAGGGGTCACCTTAAGAGAGAAGAACTGTTTTCAATTTTCATTCAAATTGACTATTTCTTTCAAATCAGACTAACAACAGATTATTAGTAAATTATATGCTCTGCAGATAACCTTGACAAACATCTGTGTAAAACCAAAGGGAACGTCCCTAGTTAAAAAACACTAATTTAAAAACAATATTGGGGGTGTATGGGTAGCTTAGTTGGTTAAGCATCCAACTCTTGATTTTGGCTCAGGTCATGATCTCACAGTTTTGTGAATCTGAGACCTGCACGGGGCTCTATGCTGAACAGTGCGGAGCTTGCTTGGGATTCTCTCTCTTCCTCTCTCCCACTTGAGTGTGCGTACTCTCTCTCTCTGATAAACTTTAAAAGGCAAACATAAAAATGAAAAAAATTAAAACTTCTTATTCTTTTAATCAGATTACTATTAAGAAGGGTCTATCATCTAACACACAACTCTGAAGGATTACTATATGCAATCACTTCATTGTTCTGGATCAGAACACTACATTTACATTTAAATTAGCCCCCAAATAACATTTGCAGCAGACACTTCTGGCGTGTAGCTACATCAATTCAATGTCAAGAAGATGATGTAGAGCAATCATTAGCAAAGCAAAGTTGTTTAGCCTCAGATATAATATATTCAAGTTTTTGTTTTAATTGAAAGGAAATGAATTTTTAAAAGCTATTTCAGAAATTAAGATTGAGATGATCGCTGTTATATGGTAATGAATTAAAAAATAGAACTATTCTGAATTCAAAAATGATGAATCAAAAAGCATGATTCTTCAAGCTGGATGTTCTATAGTGACCTTAAAGATTACTTCTTGTATAAGGTAATAGCATTCAAAAAACCCCCCAAACAGAAAATGATAAAAATGGATTTACTACTGGAGGAAGAGGAGGAAATCATAAAAATATAATTTACATTCAAACTTCTAAGAAACAGAAAAAGGGGAAATTAAAATAAATGAAAAACTCATATACATAAAGAACGTAAATGCAAATATTCCATCAAGCTGAATCTGTCACATTTCAATTACTATCCCAAGCTCTGTTCCTGGAAACTGCTGCATACTCAAATTTCCTGGTCCTCCAAGCTCCCAGGGAAATGCCATGCCCCATTTGCAATTTCACAGAATTAGGGAATGGCTGCCAATCTAGGCTCTCACCTTAAAAGTTTCCAACAGGATATCAGCTCCCAGCTTACATGAAAGCTGGGTTGGTTTTTTAGAAAGACATGAGCTGGTTTCAATAGCTTTTCCATCAAGAATTTTCTTTGGCCCATATGAATCCATTAAAATGAAGCCAAGTTCTACCAGGCCCTGAGTTACATGATCCCAACTATGAACACTGCAAGAAAACAAAACTTAGTTAAAAAAAAAAAAAAAGGAAAAAACCAACTTAGGAAGATGCCTTACCTTTATATTCATTGCCATGTTTACACATTTCCTAAACTTGACCTGAATCATCAACAGTCTTCACATGAACCTTTTCTTCTCATGCATCCTTATTCAGAATTCTGAATTCCTGGATGTATAGTATTTCCACTAACAGAACTGGGAAAATCCAGAAACTACAGAATATTAAAAAACATACCGACAAAACTATAATATCTCAGTGTACTGACCATTATACATTTCCATTCAAGATTTCATAACTGGAAGTTAATTGTTGCTTCTTCTATTTCCCCCATGACACTAACAACACTTTTTTTAAAATATTTTTTTTTTGTTTATTTATTTTTGACAGAAACTGAGCACAAGTGGGGAAAGTGCAGAGAGAGGGAGGGAGACACAGAATCCAAGGCAGGCTCCAGGCTCCGAGCTGTCAGCACAAAGTCCAACGTGGGCCTCGAACCCAAGAACCATGAGATCGTGACTGAGTGAGCCACCCAGGCGCCCCAACACCAATAACACTTATATTCTACACATGCTTACTAAGTTTGCCTCCCTTCCCAGACTGAGTTCCTTTATGGTAGAGACCATCTTGTGGTCCTAATTTTACTCATACAGCCTGGCATTAACCCTAGCATTTAGAGGCACACAGTAAATATTTATAGCAGGAATATTTACATTCATATTTATATCAAATTCATCTTATAGTATGAATCAATGCACAATCTGGTTTCAAAAGCATGAGCTAAAACTACAAATAACTTTTTGCATAGCAACAGAATCCTTGGTCATTTTATACCATTTAATGTTACCCACTCTAACAGGAAACTATCAACACTCTAGAGGAGAAAGCAGGAAACAACCTCCTTGACCTCCACCGCAGCAACTTCTTACTTGACACATCCCCAAAAGCAAGGGAATCAAGAGCAAAAATAAATTGTTGGGACCTCATCAAGATTAAAAGCTTCTGCACAGCCAAGGAAACAACCCAGAAAATTAATAGGCAACCAACGGAATGGGAAAAGATAGTTGCAAATGACATATCAGATAAAGGGTTAATATCCAGAATCTATAAGGAACTCACCAAACTACACGCCCGAAAAACAAACAACCCAGTGAAGAAATGGGCAGAAGACATGAACAGACACTTCTCCAAAGAGGACATCCAGATGGCCAACAGACACATGAAACGATGCTCAGCATCCCTCCTCATCAGGGAAATACAAATCAAAACCACACTGAGATACCACCTCACGCCAGTCAGAGTGGCTAAAATGAGCAAATCAGAGAACTCTAGATGCTGGCGAGGATGTGGAGAAACGGGCACCCTCCTACACTGTTGGTGGGAATGTAAACTGGTACAGCCCCTCTGGAAAACAGTGTGGAGGTTCCTCAGGAAACTAACAATAGAACTCCCCTATGACCCAGCAATAGCACTGCTAGGAATTTACCCAAGGGATACAGAAATGCTGAGGCATAGGAGCACATGTACCCCAATGTTCATAGCAGCACTCTCCACAATAGCTAAAACATGGAAAGAGCCTAAGTGTCCATCAACAGATGAATGGATCAAGAAGATGTGGTTTATCTATACCATGGAATACTACATGGCAATGAGAAACAATGAAATCTGGCCATGTGTAGCAACATGGATGGACCTTGAGGGTGTTATGCTGAGCGAAATAAGTCAGGCAGAGAAGGACAAATATCATATGTGTGCACGTATAGGAGGACTAGGAGGAACTTAACAGAGGACCAACCGGGAGAAGAAGGGGGGAAATGGTGGGGGAAAGGGAGAGAGGCAAACCATGAGAGACTCTTGAATGCTGACAAAAACTGAGGACTGATGGATGTGGGGGGGAGGAGGGATGGGCATGGAGGAGGGCACTTGTGGGGATGAGCACCGGGTGTTATGTGGAAACTAATTTGACAATAAACTATTTGTAAAAAAAAAAAAAAAATGTTACCCACTCTAGTGGAAATGATATGCTTATAGTAACCTTCATATCATTATATCTACCTGTTAAACAGCCACAAATTATAATACAGCATTAAAGAATAAAGGAGACAGTTGTGAATAGATTCTCATAATATTCTGACAGACTTTAATAATATTCACACTCTGGAGATCTGGGATCAAGATAATGGACTGAGCACATGCTCCAATCTTCTCATACCAAAACCCTACAAGTGATGGAAAAGATACACACACCTGTGTGCATATGCCTATATACGGTACATATATACAACCCATAATAATGTGGAAAAATAAGAGGCATTTTTCATGGACTAGAAATTATAAAGAATCCTTAAAAAGTGAAAGAAATGTAAGGGTGCCTGGATGCCTCACTTGGCTAAGCATCTGACTCTTGATCTCAGCTCAGGTCTTAATCATAGGGTGGTGAGATCAAGCCCAAATGTTGGGCTCCCCTCTGTGTGTGGAGCCTATTTTAAAAAAGAAAGCGAAAAGTTATGTAACGCAAGAATGAAAGATGAAGCCACTGACCATAGTGCAAGATGAAGCGGTGGCTCCAAAAGCAGACACCAAGGGCAGATATGCCAGGGACTGGAAGGAACTCAGGCAATGTCTGTGACAACCGGCTAGAATCCCCCGCATGAACAGCTGGGTACACAGCATCCTTCTCTATACCTTCTTCCCCGACAGCTCACTGTACTCCCAGTTTATGAAGAAGTGAGCAACACGGAGGCCTGTTGACAGGTAGGATCTCCACGTGGAGGAGCTTTTGGCCTCCGAGGCAGAGCAGCACTCTGAGAGAATGAATGAGAACATGCTGCAGAATCAGGGAGGCTGAGCCCTGGCACACCCTATTAAACAGATACGGCGCTCTTGAACAAAGCAGGGAACACCAAAAATAATAATGAGACGACCAATAATCATCATATAGAAGAAAAAAAACACCACCTTGAAAGAGAAGCACCAAACTCAACGAAAAGAACTAACACTTGAGGGAAAAGGTGAATGGAACCAACAGGAGATTTTACAAGTCTAAAAAATATCCTTAATAATTAGTATTACAGCATGAGATAAAAAGAACACTGCTATGAAAAATGAACCAACTGTAAATTTTAGAAATGAAAAACATAACTGCTGGAGTGTAAAACTCAGTAGACAAACCTAAGAGTAAAATAAACAGACCTGAAGAACAAATTAATGAAATAAAAGAACTAAGGGATTTTGGTAGAATTTCATATAAAAAGACAAAAATATGAAAAACTTGAAAGAAAAATTAAGAGACATGGCACACAGATCAAGAAATCCTACAGTTGGGGCGCCTGGGTGGCTCACTCAGTTAAGCGTCTGACTTTGGCTCAGGTCATGATCTCAACAGTTCACAGGTTCAAGCCCCAAGTTGGGCTCTGTCTGAGCTGACAGCCTGGAGCCTGGAGGCTGCTTTGGATTCTGTGTCTCTCTCTCTGCCCCTTCCCTGCCAAACATTAAAAAAAAAAACTCTTACAGCTAATAGGAGAGAACGGAGATAAGAAAGGGAGGGATGAAAGAAAATAAGGAGAAAAACAGAGTTTAAGAAAGATATGAATCATTGTAAGTGAAAGGGCATAACAAGTATGAAGCAGAAATGAATTTATTCATTTATGTTTTTGTTTTGTTTTGTTTTTGTTTTATTTATTTCTAGGAGAGAGAGAGAGAGAGAGAGAGAGAGACAGCGTGAGCAGGGGAGGGTCAGAGAGAGAGAGTCACAGACCGAAACAGGCTCCAGACTCTGAGCTGGCAGTCAGCACAGAGCCCGATGCGGGGCTCGAACCCACAAACCGCGAGTTCATGACCTAAGCGAAAGTCGGACGCTTAACCGACTAAGCCACCCAGGCGCCCCATATTCATTTAAGTTTTTTAAATGTTTACTTATGAGAGCGAGACAGCATGAGCAGGGGAGGGGCAGAGAGAGGGAGACAGAATCCAAAACAGGCTCGGCTCTGAGCCATCAGCACAGAGCCTGATGTGGGGATCGAACCCTTAATCGGGCAACTTCTAGTTATAGGTCACAGAGATGAAAAGAACAGCAAAGAGAATAATCTATAAATATTATAACAACCTTATATGGTAACAGAGGTGAGTACACTTTTGGTGAGCACTAAGCAATGTACAGAACTGTCAAATCAATGTTGTACACCTGAAACTAATGTAACATTGCATGTAGATTATACTTTAAAAAAGAAAATACACTGGACTTTTTAACTAGACTTAGGATAACTGATTTGCAATACATACAAACATTGAATCATTATATTGTAAATCTGAAATATAATGTTATCTGTCAATTATATCTCAAACAAAAAAATCTTAGTGTTCTGGTTAGAATGTCAAATATATTTTAAGTCTACTCGGCCTTATTTTCCCCACAAGTACTGTCATTTTTTGAGAGTTAATGTTTAAAGAGAGAAGGTTTTTAAGGAAATATGTTATGTATGTATGGGTATGTAAGGAATATGTAACTGTGTTACAATGGGCATGCCAAAAACAACACTTACTCAATACAATAAACTACCAACAAAATGTGCTAAGTGGGGTCCAAAAATTTATCACATACCATATAAAATTATTTGGAGGTTAATTAACTGACTGCAGCAAGTATGTATAAATTACCAGCTGGTTATTCCAGGGAGCCTAGTAATACTCTGCAAATCCCTCCTCACTGAGGTTTGGTCCTACTTGGCGGAAACTGTCCACGCCACCCTAACTATAGACGGAGATGTTTCCAGGTGCTGTCCGGGACTTCCAGGAGGGCAGCTTTCCAGGCGCTTCGTGGCTATCCAATATGCCTGTATCTTTAGCCCAATCTGAAGAGACTGGCTTGGGAAAATATAGGAGATACAACTATAAACCTCAGGAAAAAGAAGAATAACTGGATACAGAGAAGATAAGGGAGCTTTATAGTTTTCAATGGGTGAACCATCCAGAAACAATGGATTGTAGCCTGAAATTTCCCTTATGTGCCAGCCTCATGAAAATTCTATCTAAATCAAAATTCCCAGATATGGAATGAGATCTACCTTAAATTATGGCTTTAATTATAAAGCTTTAAAACTTATTTAATCCACAAAGCAAACATGACACAGTAAAGACTGTTACAACAGCTAATGTAGATCTTGAACTTAAAATAACATTCAGCATACCAGTCTTTTCAATTTAACTTAAAATGGATTTGTCTAAAACTGCTCATCAACTGTAACGCTAATTCAATTCCATCCATCAGCCTCAAACTTCAACAGTTTAATAAAACTTTAATATTTTTTTTTACTGACCTAAAAAGCCAATGAAGATTCAGGCCAAGAAAGAGTTGCACCCACTTCAGTTCTGTATTCTTGCTATCAAGGTGGCCAAGAAATCAAGCCTTGGGATTTAAGGATTTTTTGATATAGGAATAGCTTGCTTGACCAATTTTAAGGGATTTACCCTTGATATGTGGAGTCAATAGCTGTAGTCCTTAATTTTTTCTGGTGTGCCACAAGTGTATCACACTGCAGCTTCTAACACTAATTTTATGGGGCTTGGGTTCGTGAACTCACCTATTCTTCACCACTTCCAAGATCATGGTTGAAATACAAGACCGATGAGGGACTAGATTCTGAAGAAATTTTGAGCCTTGGAGAAGCTGAAGATCCTTAAAGCTTTTAACAACTGAAGCTTTTAAAAGGTCAAACACCTAATATAATGAAAAAAACAGGAAAATGAAGCAAAAAATAATAGCTCATGCTATAGAATCTTAACCGTGTTAACTGTTCATGCTTACTGCCATACACTCGTATCCTTAAGATAACTGTTTCACTAAACGAAGATAAAAAAATTATGGCTTTCAATGGAACCTTAAAAGAGCTGAAGACAAGCATTCCTTATGAGAGAAAAAGAGCTAAAATCAATACTAATTTGAACTACAACCAGGGAACACAGATAAAAAAAGGGTAAAGGATTTTATATTTTCATCCTTGCAAGTAGCCTGTTCTCATTAATTTCAACTCCATCAAGGACAATTTCTTAGAAAGCTACAATATAATAAAGCTGCTGGTGAAAATCTAGCTACACATCCTACTGTTGTCACTTAAGGGACTGTGTGATCGGTTTCCACTCTTACTCCCACCTCACCACCGGGCTTACCACACCAGGAAATAAAGGTATAAACTCACTACCTGAAGAAGTCTTCAGGTAGCCCCCAGAAAACAATGCGGTCCCACGTCCTCTAGAGGAATATGCTGCTGGCTGAATATGCTAACGGAGGCTGCCTGTACGCCTTATCAACCACAGAAGGAACCAAGAAGTCATCAATAAATACCTGTTCCTCAAATCTTTGTATTCTGGTTATAGAGAGCAGGAGGGCAATGCTGAAGGGACATATATTATTACCGAAATCTCCTTGCTGTCCTGCCTGTAAAGAAAAGAAAAAAGTCATTATTTACAGCAATCTTAGAAGTAGAACATAACCTATCGAAAACAGATTTTTAAATGGATCAGAAACCTAAGATCTAAAACTATAGAACTTAAAAAATGAAATGTATCAGAAAATCTTTAACACCTTAGATTAGGTGAAAATTATTTAGAAAAGCATAACTTGGGGCGCCTGGGTGGCTCAGTCGGTTAAGCATCCGACTTCAGCTCAGGTCATGATCTCACAGTTTGCGGGTTTGAGCCCCGCATCGGGCTCTGTGCTGACTGCCAGCTCAGACCCTGGAGCCTGCTTCAGATTCTGCATCTCCCTCTTTCTCTGACCCTCCACTGCTCACGCTGTCTCTCTCTCTCTCAGAGATAAACATTAAAAAAAAAAAAAAAGAAAAGCATAACTTTACCAGAAAAAAAAATGATAAACTAGACCCCATAAAAATTCAAAATTTTTGTGCTTCAAAAGACACCATTAAGAAAAGTAAAAGACGAGCCACAAACCAGGAAAAACAGTTGCTAATTATACACATGATAAAGGACTTCTACCCAGAAGATATAAAGAATTCTTAAAACTATTAAGACACATAAATCAAAACTGACAAAAGATGTGAATAGACATTTCCCCAAAGAAGATATCAGAACAGCTAATAAGCACATTGAAAAAAAATGTTCAACTGTCATTAAGGAATTCCAAAGCAAAACCTCAGTGAGTCACTGTTTCATACATATTGGAATAACTAAAATTAAAAAGACAGACAAGAACAAACGGTGAGGATGTGAAGAAACAAGAACCTCATGTAGTGCTGGACGGAATGTACAAGGATATAGCCACTTTGGTAGTTTCTTAAAAACATACACATAAATTTATCACAACACAGAAATTCTACTTGTAGTTATCTACCCAAGAGAAATGAAAACCTATGTCCACACAAAGACCTGCATGTGAATGTTCATAACAGCATTACTCATAATAGCCAAAAAGGGGAAACAATTCAAATATCCATCAACTGATGAATAGCTAAACAAACGGATATATGAACACAATGGAATAACTATTCAACAAGAAAAAGAAACAAAATACGGACACAGGCTACCACATAGATGAACCTTGAAAACATGCTAAATGATAGAAGCCATACACGAAAGATCATGTATTGTAGGATTCCATTTGTAGGAATGGTCTAGAAAAGGTAAATCTAGAGACAGTAGATTAGTAGTTGCCTGGGACTGAGAATGTGAATTAACTAAAAATGGGTGTGAGGGCTCTTTCTCTCTCAAAAATAAACAAACATTAAAAAATATTTAAAAAAAGAAAAAGGGGCTGGGGTGCCTGGGTGGCTCAGTCGGTTAAGTGTCAAATTTGGCTCAGGTCATGATCTCATAGCTCGTGAGTTCGAGCCCCACACTGGACTCTGTGCTGACAGCTCAGAGCCTGGAACCTGCTTTGAATTCTGTGTCACCCTCTCTCTGCCCCTTCCCCCACTCAAAAATAAACAAACATTTAAAAAAATTTTTTTAATAAAAACGGTCGTGAGGGATTTTATAGGGTGATGAAAGTGTTCTAAAACCTGGATTATGGTGATGGTTGCACAACAGTGATTTATGAAAAATTACTGGATTGTAAACTTAAATGGATGAATTTTATGTAAACTATATCTCAATGAAGTTTAAAAAATGGGTCTTTGAGGCCTAAAAGAAATGATACCCAAAAGACAAAAGAAAAAATATAAAATCAAAGCTAAAACAGAAAACCAACAAACAAAAATAGTAGAAAAGATCAAGAAATACAAAACTGGTTCTTTGATAAAAATCCATAATACAGTTATATAAACCTCAACTAAAAAAAAGAGTGAACAGACACAGAGGAGATAAAGGAACTTTAAAGTCTAGCTCCACATTATAGTCTTTAAATATCCTTTCCTACAAAGGGTACCTACAGCTCCTTGGAGAAATGCCTGATCCCCATACAGATGGCATACAGAGCAAGGTGAACCTTGGTAGGCAGTGCCCAAAGTCATGTCAGGACGACGCATAAGCCAGCTTGAAGGATCTAACTGGCTAAATATGGGTCATTTTGAGTAATGAATAATGAATATACTGAATTAAAAAGGTTAGCGGGTGCATAACATTCAAAAAAAATAGGGAGGGTGGGCACCTGGGTGGCTCAGTAGGTTAAGCATCCAACTTTTGATCTCAGAGTTGTGAGTTGAACCCTCATGAAGGGCACTATGCTGGGCATGTACTTAAAAAATAATAATAAAAGTAAGTATATATACAAATAAGCAAGGGAGGGGTTTGGTTTTTCTGATGGAAGAAAGCCAGCTAATAATGTAGAAGGAATGGTAGAATTATTTTTATTTTAGGGGCACCTGGGTGGCTCAGTTGGTCAAGCGTCCAACTTTGGTTCAGGTCATGGTCTTGCAGTTCGTGAATTCGAGTCCCACATCAGGCTCTGTACTGACAGTGCAAAGCCTGCTTCGGATCTCTGTCTCCCTCTCTCTGCCCCGTGCGTACATGCTCTCTCTCTCTCAAAAATAAATATTAAAAAAACATAAAAAAATGCCATGAGCCTTCTGATATTTTGATGCCACAGAACAGTGTTTGGCAAACTACAGCCTGAGGGCCAAATCTAGCTCCCTGCCCATTTCTGTAGAGCCCTTGAGCTAGGACGGACTTTTACATTTTTGAATTGTTGAGGGAAAAAAACCAAAGGAACAATACTTCATGACACACGAAAAGAAAAGAAAAGTCAAATGTCAGTGCCCACCAGTTTCACCGGAGCACGGCCACATGCGCACTTATGTGCGGCCCCTGTCCTTGCTACAACAGTAGTGCTGAGTAGCGGCAACACAGAAATATAAAGTCTAAGATAAAATGGTACCTGGCCCTTTACAGAAAGGTGACTGAGCCCCGACAAGAGAAAGTATACATCACTTATGAAATAGTCTCGCTAAAAATGTTTAACCACATGGGGCTGAATGCATCAACAAATTCAATTAAAATATACTAATCCTTATTCTTTTCTTTTAATGTTTATTTATCTTTGAGAGAGAGACAGAGAGGGCAGAGGGAGAAGGAGACACAGAGTCCAAAGCAGGCTCCAGGCTCTGAGCTGTCAGCACAGAGCCCAAAGTGGGGCTCAAAATTCACGAACTGTGAGATGATGACCTGAGGTGAAATCAGACTCCCGATCAATGAGCCACCCAAGGCACCCCAATACTAATCCTTATTCTTAGGCAACCCATGTGGAAGTATTCAGGCACTGAAATAGGATTTCTACTTTTAAATGATTCAGAAAAATAATATATGTAAGAAAGTAAGATAAGGTAAATGTGGCAAAATATTTAAAAACTGGTGGATCTAGAGGTGCCTGAGTGGCTCAGTCAGTTAAGTGTCTGACTCTCAATTTTGGCTCAGGTCAAGCTCCACGTGGGATTCTGTGTGGATAGCTCCGGAGCCTGCTTGGGATTCTCTCTCCTCTCTCTCTGCCCCTCCCCGTGTGCACCCTCTCTCTCTCAAAATAAATAATTAACATTAAAAAAAACCCCTAGTGAATCTAAGTGAAAGGTATATAGGTGCTCATTGTGCTACAGTGTTTCAACTTTCCTGTGGGTTAAAAAATTTCAAAATAAAATGGAGGAAAAAAATAGGTCCTTTATCTGTATACTACTTTTCTTTAAAGAGTTCAAAACACCTCCACTTATTATCTTATTATTTCATAATGATGAATGACTTAATTTCACAAAATCCCATAATATACTACAAGAAATAGGCAAAATCCCAATTCTTAAATGGGGAAACAGAAGTCAAGGTTGAAGTTCACATAAGACAATAACAGAGTTATGATTAAATGTTAGGTTTCCTGTTGAACAGTATTTTCTTTTTTTTTATTTTTTTGAGAAAGAGGGCACAAGTGAGTGGCAGAGAGAGAAAGAATCCCATGGGGGCAGATAGATAGATAGATAGATAGACAGACAGACAGACAGATAGACAGAGATACAGAGAGAGAAAAGCAGGGCTTGAGCTCATCCAATGTGGGGCTCAAACTCTCAAACCGTGAGATTATGACCTGGGGTGAAGTGAGATGCTTGACCGACAGACCCACCCAGGCATCCCGTTTTTTTTCCTTTTAAAACATTAGAACATTGAAGGTATGGATGTAAAATGGAACTTGCTTAAGAATGTGGTGACATCATGTATTTTCTACTTTCAAAGTAGAAAGGCATCTTCTAAATTAAGGGTCATTCTACAATGCTTCCACTTGCTTCCTGTCATTATTAACTAGCTTGAATTAAGCGGCTTGAATTCAAATATGTTTCATGAAGAGATCCCTGGATCACCTGAAGAACTTAGGGCTACCTTTAAGTGTTTCAGGAGCTCTCTGCCTAGTTCACAGTCCAATTTGATGGCAAACACAATATGTAGAATAACGGTGCCTTCCACATGACGAAGTTCACCTGCTGGTACGGTAACAAGATCCAACAACCTAAAAGATTCAACAGAAAGGTATGAGCTACAGTTTGAACACGAGACAATTGTACACATCCTCAGATGAACAAGTAGACCCAACTCAAGCTGAACCCATACCATCAATGGAGGCAGGCATTTAAGCACAAATTCTACTGTCATTCCTTGCTCCTATATAACAAAACTTCTTGAAAGAATTATCTGTTGGCATTAATTCCACTTCTTTGCCATTTCCCAGTTAAATCTAATTCAATTAGGCTTCTATCCCCTCCCTACCCACTCCCCTCAATGCCGTTTATTTTTTTTTTTAAATTTTAATGTTTATTTACTTTTGAGAGAGAGAGAGAACACGAGCAGGAGAGGGGCAGAGAGAGGGAGACACAGAATCCAAAGCAGCTCCAGGCTCTGAGCTGTCAGCACAGAGCCTGATGTGGGGCTCGAACCCACAAATCCTGAGATCATGACCTGAGCCGAAGTCAGATGTCCATCTGACTGAGCCACCCAGGCATCCCCCATTTGACTATTCTTGTAAGGCTTACAAATGACCCCTATGTTGCCAAAAACCAGTAATCATGTCCCATCTTAATTAACACCTCAGCAGATATGACAAAAATGACCACCTCTTTCTTGAAACACTCTTCTGGGCTGTTGTCAGTGAACTCTTCACCGTGTGTGTGTGGGGGGGGGGGGGGGCTCATCTCCCTTTAAATGGTGGAATGCCTCTGAGCTCAGTCTTGGTTTTCTCTTTCTTCACAATTTCCCTAAGAAACCCCATCCAGTCCCATGGCTTTAGTTCTTTCTAATCCCTTATCTTCAGTCCTGACCTCTCCTTATAACTCAATACCTCCATATGGGATGCTAATATACATCTTAAACTTAACATGGTTAAAACTGAGCTTATTTTGTCTACACCTGCTTTTCTGTCAGTCTTTCCTAACTCAGTATATAAGACCATCTTCTAGAGGTGACTAGCTGGCTCAGTCCATAGAGCATGCGACTCTTGATCTCAGGGTCGTGAGTTCTAGCCCCACGCTGGGTGGGCATGGAGCTTACTTAAAATTAAAAAAAGAAAAACAAGAAAAGACAAGAGAGAAAAGACCACCTTCCAATCAGTTGCACAAGCCAAATAACAAAAGTTACTCTAGAGTAGTAAAAGCAATAGGCCACAACAAGATTAACAGCATGAGCTCTGCAGCCAGCTGCCTGGACTGAAATTCCAGCTCCACCATTTTACAGTTATATAACCTTGGGATAGTCTTTCATTTCCCCGTGCCCCAGTTTCCACATGCATGAAGTTGAGGCAAAATAGGGTTGTAGTGAGGTTTAAAGTGCTTAAAACACTACCTGACACAAGGTAAAGCACTCTATGAATGTTTGCTTTAAAAAAAAAATCCTCTTGGGACGCCTGGGTGGCTCAGTCAGTTAAGCGGCCAACTTCAGCTCAGGTCATGATCTCACAGTTCATGACGAGTTTAAGCCCCCCGTCCGGCTCTGTGCTGACAGTTCAGAGCCTGGAGCCTGCTTCAGATTCTGTGCCCCCCTCTCTCTCTGCTCCTTCCCCGTTCGCAGTGTCTCTCTCTCTCAAAAATAAACATTTTTTTAAAAAATCCCCTTTTTCAGACATGCCATGCGGTGTCTTGCATTTGTACTCACTGCTCACTACCCCACAAAGAATGTTCTTTTCCTTGATTTATGTATCATGGCTCTTATCATCCAGACTTCAGTTAAAATAACATCCTCTCCAAGAGGTTTTCCTTGACCACTGAATCTAAAATAGCTACACTGTCACTATCAGACTATCTATTTGGATTATCTGCATCTCTCCTTCTAATATTTGTCTTATTTATTTTCTGCTCTCTTCTCACCAGTATTTAAACCCCTTGAGAGCAGGGACCCTGTCTGAGGGGTTCCTCACTGTAGTCCCAGGGCCAAACAGCTCCTGGTACAAAGCAGACACTTTATAAACTTGCAATTTAGAGTAATTTCCACTATTCTGGAAAAGCTACAAATGAAAGAGTTGAAGAGGCTGCTTTATTGCTTAGCAGCTAAAAGAGGGCAAGGCAAGTTCTCTGCTGAGGTGAAGGCAGGGACTGAGAGGTTAAGTAACAATGAAGTAAAACACAGAAGAAGATGCTTTGCAAAAATGATTTTATTTCAATACTGTATTACTCACTCATCACCACTCTGGTCCTCATTGTGCTGCTTATCTAGCTCATTGAAGAAAGTTATGATTCCTTCCAAAGCCTTCTTTCTGTTTCCCTGGGGGAAAAAAATACAAAATTAGGTAAGGTCTCCCTATAAAGGGCAAGATCACCAAGTTGAACTTAAAATACTTTTCAGCTTAGAGGATTCTTGAGTATGAATTTAAACAAAGAAATTACAACCTCAAGTCACACTAAGCGTTTACAGAATACTTTTTCATCTTGAAATTGGGTTTGAGGGACGTCTGCGTGGCTCAATTGGCTAAGCATTTGACTTCAGCTCAGGACATGATCTCACAGCCTGTGAGTTCAAGCCGTTTGTTGGGCTCTGTGCTGACAGCTCAGAGCCTGGAGCCTGCCTCGGATTCTGTGTCTCCCTCTCTCTCTGTCCTTCCCCTGCTCACTGATCTCTCTCTCAAAAATAAATAAACATTTAAAAAATTAAGGAAAAAAAAAGAAATCGGGTTTGAAACACATCTTGGTATCAGACTTCAGTTAAGGGATCGCTAGTCCACCCTTTGTGAGATCTTTACCCCCTTGACTACCCCCCCCCCCCACACACACACACTAAATGTGGCTGTACAAGAATAATACATGTTTTCCTTGGGTGAAGAGCCTGACCCTTTTACTAATCATATCATCATACATGAAATGAAAGCATCTGTGCCCTAGTAGGTAAACCAGAAGTATGAATAAGTTGAATGGCCCTAACTGATCATCCCAGTAGAGTTTAGAAAGAAAAACAATATTTTTTTATTTATACCTTTGAAGAGAAAACCAGAAGCTGATAGACCAAAGGTGGTATTTCTTGAAGATTCAACTTGGAGAACATCCTCAAGACTTTTTCGGTCACAAATTCCACTTCTTCTGCAGTCAAAGGGACATCCCTGTGGATCAAAGACTCTCAAGGCCAGAGCTATGGCCTTATTTGGGAGATATGAGAATACTATAACTGCCCCTTCAGTTTTTCTCTAACAGAGAACCTTAAAGGGAACCAAAAACCTTACATAAGCAAAGTTATCTCAGATTAAAAAAAAAAAAAAAAAAAAAAATCAAGGGCGCCTGGCTGGCTCAGTCGGTTAAGTGTCTGACTCTTGATTTTTGGCTCAGGTCATGATATCACAGTTTGTGAGTTCAAGCCCCACGTCGGGCTCTGCACTGACAGCATGGATAGATCCTGCTTAGGATTCTCTATCTCTCTCTCTCCCTCGGCCCCTCCCCTGCTCGCACACTCTCTCTCAAAGTATTAAAAAAAATCAGTTTTTGTTTTTTGTGGGAGAGAAAGAGAGCTGGGGAGAAGGGCAGAGGGAGAGACGGCAGACTTAAGCGGGCTCCACACTCACTGCAGAGCCTGATGTGGGGCTCAATCCAACAACCCTGGGATCATGACCTGAGCCAAAATCAAGAGTCAAATCCTCAATAAAGCAGTCAGAGGAGGAAAATCCTGTAACAGAAAACAAAGTTACCATTACTCTTACTCGGGGGAGAGTGGTGCTTGAGCTTGCTAAATTTCAATTTCTGGCAGGCAAGTTCACACAGTAGGGTATAAAAAGGAAATAAAGATGCTTACTTGAACATAGAAGTGAGTTGGATTACATACTGCCGATCCCATCTGGTTAAAGAAAATGACAAAGAATGTGAAAGTTTATCTCATCTTATTTGCATATTCCTTTCTAAAATTAATAAGGAGGGGAAAACGAAGGCCATTTCTAGTTTGATTTGGTACCACTGGGAAACAAGTTCAAAGAATCAATGAAATAACAGCTTTTAACCTATGAGACTGGCAAAATCAAAGTCTGATAATAATCAATGCTGGGAAGATTTGGGGAAACAAATGCTCTCCACATACTATTTTAGAGAGTGTACATTGATATAACCCTTCTAGGAAGATAAGCTGGCAATACTTATCAAGTTTAAAAATGCACATAACCACAGACCCACCCAAATTAGTATTAGAAATATATCCCAAGTACATGCTTATAAAATGTCACCTAGATATGTAAGGATGCTCACTCCACTTTTTATAATAGCAAAAACCAAAATAACCATGTATTATTTACTGGAAAAAATATTCTTAACAATTGGAGACTAGCCAGATATAACAGAATAGCATGGAACTATTTATTAAAAGAGATGATGCTGAGTCATACATTCTGACACGAACAGATGCAGTAAATGAAAAATGCAAGGTATGTTATGATGCGTACTGAATAAACTTTAGCGTAATTAAAATCGAACAAATAAACAAACAGGCACACATGTGCTGATACATACTTAAAATTATTTATATTTTAGGGAACTTATGTAAGGAACCATAAAAGCTGGTATTTCTGATTTAGATAATCTTAGGTGTTCGCTTCTGGTTCTTTTCAATGTACCCAAACATAATCATTGTATTATACAACTTTGTATTCGCTTTATTTCACTGAATATATGGTAAGGATTTTTCATCTTTGATGCTTTTATATATTTCATTTCTAATGTGTTTAAATTTCATGGAGCAGCTCTACCTTACCGTACACAGGTTACATATCGTAATTTACATTTCTCTATCACAGTATATTTAAGTTGGTCACAAACTTGTGTGATGAACATGTTTATGAATGAGGATTTTCTTATTATGTTGGAGTCTTTTCTTAGGATGAATTCCCCTATTTCCGGCTTAAAGGTACAACACCGCTTATATATCCCACTCACTCAAAAAAAGTAAAAGATATAGCAGGAGGGTGACTTCTCAGCCTTAAGGAACCTGGGACTCCAAATAATGCCAGATGACAACATTGCTATGTTAAGATGAAGAATCAAGTAAACAGAAACTATATGTAGTCTTAGAACAGAAAACATAGTAACTAATCTCTCAAAAACTTACTGCTAACTAAATGGTTTTACAGTGGTCCATTATAAGCAAAAACAGACTAACAACTTTGTGATACAAAATTCCTGACATAAACAGGCCTTTTTCTGGCCACATGCTCCTCTGAGAAAGTTAATATTAATGAGACTCACCTGCCAGAACACAGGGTATTAATCAGCTGCTTCTTACATTCTTCCCCACATAGTTCACCTAGCCATGAAAAACAGAGTGAGAGATAAATTTGCTTGAGTGACTAGAGAAAAAGCCATTAAAGTTGGAAAAAAAATTACCTTTTCCATAAGCCACATTTTCCTTTTTGGCAGCAAGGGCAGTGAGGATAATGGGTAATAACTCCAAAGATTTTCCATTCTTTAGTCTTCCCTCCTTGATTGCACTAACAAACTCATTGGCTAATTCAACCAGTAAGGGTCCTGGAAAATAGTGAGCCTAAAAATTCATGAGATAAAGAAAATGTTAAGCAGATATCTGTATGTTCGGTCTCTCTTTCCACGAAATAAAGTTTTTTGCTGAATTAATAGAACTGGCATTGAAACGCAGAACTGGTCCTATAAGGGATCCAGGAAATCATTCTGCTCTGGTACAAAACTTAAGATTGTAAAAGATTTCAAAGGTCAGAACCCTCCACCAGTTCTCCAACATTTTCAAATACATCAATTCTTCAGAGATACCAGATGTCCACCGTATGGGAAAGTACTGTAAACATGGGCTTATGGACCATCCATCAACTATTCTGTTTTTTAACAGTAGTTCTTATTCACAGGCAGGAACTATGCTAGGTTTGGCATATTGAAGTTTCCCTTCCCCCAACAAATTACAACACTCTCTCCCCCACCCCCATTTACCCTCTTACCTCCAGCATTAGTAATCCTAAAATCTCAGATGCTACTTCTTTCTGCAAATCCCCTGACTCCACCAACTGGAGACAGCGAATGTATACCTTAAGTCTCCTAAGAGCTCCAGCTTCCTCAGAGCAGGGGGAACCTTATTGTTTTAAATGAATGGTACAGAAACAAAGAAAAAAGAAAGTTGAAGGGCAAACAGGAAAAACAGCATTGTAGTTAAATACAGAAGCAGAATTACCATTTTACTGAATACTATGGTGTTTAGAGCAGCAATATTTAGGAGCTTTACAAAAGTACTTAATTTAGGTGGATGACCAAAATGTCATCTTTTCTTCTTCCACCTATCTCACTGATTTTAAAATCAGCTCATAGTGCAGAAAGAAATACCTTCTAAAATATCTTAGAGCCTTTTTTGGGTCCAGTAACCCAAGTTAAATGTCTTTAACATATTACACTTTAAAACATCATCACTGAGTAATGTCAGCAGGAGTGGCAGAAAAATAAAGACCTCAGGAAATCCTTTCCTCCATAAAAGCAGTACGAACACTGACAAAATAATGAAAACCAACTTGTTCACAACTCTGGAAATTAACCAAAGGCTTGCAATAATCCAGGGAGTGTTTACTTAAGAAAAACAGCTGAATCTCAGTAAGAACAAGGAGTTTTGTGGTATTTTTAACATGCCCTCAACTCCCATAGCTCCCCCTAGCCCCCAAGCTCCAGTAGTCTTTATAAAAACTAATAATCCCACAGTCAAGGTGAATGCCAACAGCCTAGCAGCACCTAGAGGGGAGAGAATACTGTTGAAGCACCTCCAAAGCACAATTCCCAGATTAACTGTCGTGTGACCAGTCTGGCTGTTCCCTAGAAATTTTCTTTACCAAACTTTGTCTTTTGTTGTTGTTGTTGTTGTTAAGTAAACTCTACCCACAACATGGGGCTTGACCTCACAGCCCTAGATCAAAAGTCACATGCCCTACTGACTGAGCCAGCCAGGCGCCCCAAGGCTTGTCTTTATTTTGACTTTGGACTCACTCACTGCAACAGCCTTTTGTACTCAGGACATCTGTCTAAATCGATTGCAACTGATTACTATTTTAGTTGCTTTGAGGCAGCACTAACAGTTGGACAAGCAAGAAGCTGACCAAAACACTTAAAAGGAAATCCTGGAAACATTCTGCTGTATCCCAGGGACTCGTAAGCCACACAAATACACTCAGGCTGTGAGCATGCACAGGGTGTGTACTTGGCAAAGCAAGACCCAAAAAGATCCTGAACTCTCGCCTCCAGCGGACTGTGAGGCTCTCTCTGCACAAGTAGAAAGACTCACCACAAGTTATAAATCACCTGTCTGAGCACTGAAGGTGTGCCTCCGACATGCACAGGGCTCCTCAGCCAAGGCTGGGAAACCCAATGGTTCCAGGCATTTAAGGAGATCTTTGCCCAATCATTAGCTAACTGCAAAGCTAACCAGACAGACTTCAGTAGCCACACATAACAGTGCCCGTACACAACAAACAATAAATATTTTATATTAGTTCAGAGGAGCCACCGTAAAAACAGAAGGAACATCAGAACAGCAAAAGCACATTTGGAAGAGGAGAGTGGTATCTGATTTCCGGAGTTCCCACAAAACATCATTTAAAATGTCCCAAGACTATGGCCCCTATTTAGGAAAAAAGAGAATCAATAAAAACTGTCCCTGAGAGTGCCTAGATGTTAGATTACTAAACAAAGATTTTAAATCAGTGGGACAGGCACTTGGGTGGCTCAGTCAGTTAAGTGTCTCTTGATTTTGGCTACGATCATGAACCCAGGGTCATGGGATTGAGCCCCACGTCAGGCTCCTCACTGAGCATGGAGCCTGCTTGAGATTCATTCTCTCTATCTCCCTCCCTGGCCTTCTCCCCTGCTTGAGCGCTCTTGGACATAAAAAATTTAAGTTAAAAAAAATGCTTTTAAAGTTTTTTTGAGAGAGAGCAAGAAAGGGAAGGGGAGAAAGAGAGAATTCCAAGCAGGCTCTGCACCATCAGCACAGATCCCAACATGGGGCTCAAACTCACAAACTGTGAGATCATGACCCAAGCTGAAATTAAGAGTCAGACACTTAACCAACTGAGCCACCCATGTGTCCCCTCAAAAAGAATTTTAAATCAGCTATTTTCAATACGTTCAAAGAAAAGGAAACTATGCCTAAAGAACTAAAGGAAAATATTAAGAACGATGTCTTGCCAAATACCAAATGTCAATAAAGAGAAACTGTAATTATGTAAAGAAATAAAAATTCTACAATTGAAAAGTACAATAATTGAGCTGACACTAAGGTCTCAGCAGATCTCACCTGGTGCAAGAAAGAATCAGAACTTAAAAACAGAGGAACTGAGATGAGCCAGTCTGAAGGACAGAAAGAAAAAGGAGAAAAATGAACACAGCCTCAGAGACCTGTGGGATATCATGAGTGGTAACACAAGACATAATCAAAGTCCCAAAAGTAAGACAGAAAGGGCTGAACAGAAGAAATAATGGCTCAAAGCTTCTCAATTTTAATGACTACAAATTTATACATTCAAGCAGCTCAGTAAATTCCAATAGGATAAATCCAAGAGAACCGCACCTAGACATACCACAGCAAATAGCTGAGATCAAAGACTCCTCATCATAACAAAGGCCATCTGTGGAAAACCTATAACTAACAACCATATGCAACTATTTTAAAAATTTTTTTAAATGTTTGTTTATTTTTAGAGAGACAGAGAGCAGGGGAAGGGCAGAGAGAGAGTGAGACACAGAATCTGAAGCAGGCTCCAGCTGTCAGCACAGAGCCTGACATGGGGCCTGAACCCATGAACCCTGAGATCATGACCTGAGTCAAAGTTGGACGCTCAACTGACTAAGCCACTCAGGTGCCCCCAATCATGCCCAACTATTAAAGATTAGAAGAATTTCCATAAAACATGTAAAATACAAGGATGTCCATTTTTATCACTTCTATTCAACAGAGCATTAGAATTCCAGAATAGTTAATGTATTTAAGGACACTGAAACAGTACACTTAAAAAAAAAAAAAAGCAAAAGACAAGAGAGTCCTGAAAGCAACAAGAGAGAAGTCATCTGGAAGAGTATTCAATACACCTAACACCTGGTTTCTCATCAAAAAACCAACCCCACCAGCCAACACTGAAAGGCAGAAGGGAAAAGGATAAGGGCGCCTGAGTGACTCAGTCAGTTTAGCATCCCACTTCAGCTCAGGTCATATTCTCTCAGTCTGTGAGTTCAAGCCTTGCATCTGGCTCCGTGCTGACAGCTGAGAGCATGGAGCCTGTTTCGGATTCTGTATCTCGTCTGTCTGCCCTCCCCTACTCGCGCTCTGTCACTCTCTCTCAAAAAGATAAATAAGCATTAAAAATAATTAAAACAAACAAACAAACAAAAAGAAATGGGATAACACAAACTGCTGAAAGGACCGTCCAACAATTGTACAACCAGAAAAACCATCCTTCAAAAATGAGGGAGAAATTAAGACATTCCCAGATTAAAAAAAGAAAGAATCTGCTGCCAGAAGACTTGCCCAATGCTAAAGAAATCTTTTAGGATGAAATGAAGGACACTAGACAGTAACTTGAATCCACATGAAATAGCACCAGTAAAGATAACTACATAAGAAAATACAAAAGTAGTAAAAATGTATTTTTTATTTATAATTACTTTTTCTCTTCTTTATAAAACTTATTTAAAACAATAATTATAAATCAGTGTTGACTGGGGCGCCATAGTGGATCAATCGGTTGAATGTCCAACTCTTGATTTTGGCTCAGGTCATGATCCCAGGGTCATGGGATTAAACCCCACATCAGGCTGCATGCTGAGCATGGGCGGAGTCTGAGTTTCCCCCCCTCTCTCCCTCTGCCTCTCTCCCCTGCTCATGCTTGCTCTCTCTAAAAACAAACAGGGGTGCCTGGTAGCTCAGTCGGTTAAGCGTTTAACTTCAGCTCAGGTCATGATCTCAGGGTTCTGGGTTCGAGCTTTGCATCAAGCTCTGTGCTGACAGCTCAGAGCCTGGAGCCTGCTTCAGATTCTTTCTCTCCCTCTCTCTCTGTCCCTTCCTGCTCATGCTCTGTCTCTCAAAAATGAATAAATGTAAAAAAAAAATTTTTTTAAACAAACAAAAAAATCTGTGTTGATGGACATATATGTGTAAAGATGAATTTGTATGACGTAATAGCACATAGGAAGGAGAAGAAAGAAACTATATAGAGAGCAAAGTGTTGCAAACTATTAAAACTAAGCTGATATTAACCAGCCCTGAACTAGACTGTTATAAATTAAGACATTAGTTATAATCCTCAGGGCAACCACTAAGAATGTAACTCAAAAATATAATAAAAAAGATAACAAAGGTATTAAAATGGTACACTAAAAAATATCTATTTAACATAGGACACATAAAGTAAAAAAAGACACAGGACATAAAGAAAACAAATAGAAAATAGCAAATGTAAACCCCACCTTACCAATAGCTACCGAAAAAGGATCAGACATTCCAATCAAAAGGCAAAGATTGGCAGAATAAATTTTTAAAAATTCATTTATATACTGTCAACCAGAAACACAATTTAGACTCAAAAGACACATAGTTTGAAAGTTAAAGCATGGATGGAAAAAGATATACTATGCAAATAGTAACCAAAAACTCGGATTGGCTATACAAATATTAGAAAAAAAAGGAAAAAAAAAAAAAAGACTTAAAGGGGCACCTGGGTGGCTCAGTTGAAGAATCAGCTGATCCTGATTTCGGCTCTGGTCATGATCTCACAGTTTGTGAGATCAAGCTCCGTGTCTGGCTCTGCACTAACAGATTCTCTAACAGACTGATTCTCTCTTTCCCTCTCTCTCTCTGCCCCTCCCCCACTCACACTCTCTTGCTCTCTCTCAAAATAAATATCTTAAAAATAAATAAATGTCTCAAAAAAAGATATATCATGCAAATAGTAACCAAAAACTTGGAATGGCCATACAAATATTAGAAAAAAATGCTTGGGGCACCTGGATGGCTCAGTCAGTTAAACACCCAAGTCCTGATTTTGGCTCAAGTCATGATCTCAAGAACCTCAGGAATTAAGCCTGCATCCAGTTCTGTGCTGATGGCACAGAGCCTGCTTGGGACTCACTCTCTTCCTCTCTCTCTTTGCCTCTCCCACACATGAGCATGCACTCTCTCTCTCTCAAAAAAAAAAAAAAAAAAAAAACTTGAAAAAAGAAAAAGAAAAAAAAGACTTTAAGGGGCACCTGGGTGGCTCAGTTGGTTAATGAATGAGTTGTCTAACTCTTGATTTGGTCTTAGGTCATGATCTCATGGTTTGTGAGATGAAGCCCCAGTCCAGCTCTGCTGAAAGATTCATTGATGGACTGATTCTTTCCCTCTCTCTGCCCCTCCCCTACTCAAACTCTCTCTCAAAATAAATAAACTTAAAAAAAAAAGAGAAAACTTTAAGAGGAAAGCTATTACTGGAGACAAAGAAGTACATTTTATAATGATAAAAGAGTCAATCCACCATCAAAATATATATAATTATAAATATATAAGCATCTAACAAAGGAACTCCAAAACACACAATGCAAAAAACAAAAGAAATGGAGAAATGGACAACTCAACAATAATAAATGAAACTTCAATACTCTATTTTCAATAGTGGATAGAACAATTAGGAGATCATCAAGGATATAGACATAAACAACATACTAAATCTAACAGACATCTACAGAACACGACATCCAACAACAGAAGACACATTTTTCTCAAGTGCACGTAGAACATTCTCCAGGATAAACAACGTACCAGAGCATAAAAAACTCTGAGTAATTTAAAAGGACTGTAATCATACCATTTATGATCTGTGAGGACAATGGAATGAAATTAGAAATCAAGAGAAGGAAACCCAAGAAATTCACAAATATATGAAAATTAACACAATCATATATACCAATGTGTCAATGAAAAAAGCACAAGAAGTTAAAAATACCTTGAGATGAATGAAAAAAAAACCCACAGCATTCCAAAAGTTATGGAAAACAGTTCAAGCAGTGCTTAGAGGAAAATCTATAGTTGTAAACGCCTTTATTAAAAAAGAGCAACACAAAAGATCTCAAATTAGTAACCTAATCTTCCACCATTAGAAACTATAAAAAGAGCAAACTAAACCCAAAGCAAGTAAAAAGAATATAAGACTAAAATCAGACCTAAATAAAATAAGCTACAGAAAAATAGAGAAAGGAGAAGATTCAAATTATTTAATCAGGAATGAAAAAGGAGTGTTACTACTGATCTTACAGTAACAAGGATTATAAGGAAATACTATAAAGAAATATACACCATTAAAATTAGAGAACTTAGATGAAATGGATAAATTGCTAGAAAGACACAAACCAGCAAAATTAATTCAAAAAATATAAAAAATCTCAACAGTCCTATAATAAGAGATTGAATTAGCAGCCAAAGCACTTTCCACAAAGAAAAGCCCAGAACTGGATGGCTTCACTGATTAATTTACCAAATGTTTAAAGAAGAATTAACTCCAATTATTTTGGAAATTCTTCCAAAAATCAGAAGAAGAGGGAACATCTCCTAACTCTTTCTATAAAGCCAGAATTCCAAAACCAAAGACATCATTAAAAAAACAACAACAAATCAATATCCCCATGACTACAAACACAAACACGCTCAACCAAATACTAACAAACTGAATCCAGCAACATATAAAAAGCATTATACGCTATGACCAAGGAGGAATTACCAAGAATACAAGATTGGGTCAATGTATAATAATCAATGTAAGATACCATATAAATAGAACAGGTAGAATAAAAATCACATATATCATCTCAACAGACAAAAAAGCATCTGAAAAATCCAATACCCTTTCATGATAAAAACTCAACAAACTAGGAAAAGATGGATACGCTTCCTTAACCTGATAAAGGGGATCTATGGAAAACCCACGATTAACTTCATACTCAATGATAAAAAAGTTGAAAGATTTACCCGAGATCAGGAACAATATAAGGATGTCCATTCTCATGAGTGGGGGAGGGGCAGAGAGAGGAGGAGAGAGAATCCCAGGCAGGCTCTGTGCTGTCAGCAGAGCCCATCGTGGGGCTTGATCCCACTAACTGTGGGATCATGACCTGAGCCAAGATCAAAAGTTGGACACCAAATGAGCCACCCAGGTGCCCCAAAAAACTGCAGCTTTAGTTGTTTTTGTAAAATTCCCAGAGCAAAGTCTCAGCGGTGCTTCAAACAGTAAGAAAAGCATCAATGTGTGCCACAAGTAAACAAATTTATCAATGTATACAGGGAGGGAGAAGAGTATTCATTTTTATTACCTTTGAAGATGGCTCGCAGGAGAGCTCCAGGAGATTTTCCTTTCACTGCCTGATTCTGAAGGAGATTAGCTACCTGAAATCCAAAAAAGAAAAAGCTACAGATCTCTGGCAACAATTTTTCTACCCAATGACTTAAATTCCCAATATGAAACACATTCATCTGTCAGGTTCATATCCTTCAGAGACCTCTGGTGTCAAAAACAACATTTATTACGACAGAGCAGAGTAGATCTTAACATGATGCACCGCTACCAAGGCTGAAATTTATTCATATATTCATTCTACAATTGTTTAAGTATATGAGAAGCTACTAATGAGGAAAGAGGAAAGTGATGATACATTTTTTTCAAAAAATCAGTCTTGCTCCTTATGTAGAGAATGGTGGGGGGGGGGGGGTATGAGTAAAATGATACATTAGAAGACTGCTCCAGGGTTCAAGTGAGAGATGACAGTGGCCTAGACCAAACAGCAGGGGAGATGTAACCGGTTGAACAGTGTCCCTCCCCAAATTCACACTGGAGTTCCAAGCCCTAGGACCTCAGAATGTGACCTTACTTGAAAACCGGGCTGTTGTAAATGTAATGAGTTGCCATCATTAAGATTGGCATTAACACAACAAACATCCTCCTAAGAAAGGGGATCTTGGACACAGAGACACATACACAGTGAGTGTGCCACATGAAAATGGAAGCAGAGATCAGGGTGATGCAAGCTAAGAAATGCCAAACTGCCAGAAACTAGGTGAGATTCTCACAGCCTCAAAGAAACCAACGCTGCGAAGCACCTTAACCTTGGACTTTGAGTCTCCAAAACTATGAAAATAAATTTTTATTGTTTAAGCAACTCAATTTGTAGTACTTTGTAATGGCAGCCCTAGCAAACTAATAAAGGAGATGAAGAAAAGTAGACAGAAGATACATTTGAGAGCTTGAATCAAAAGGATTTACTGTGGTCTGAATGTTTATGTCTCCACAAAATCCACATGTTGGACTCCTAATGCACGATGTGACAGTATTTGGAGGTGGGACCTTTGGGAGGTAATTAGGTGATAAAGGTCGAACTCTCATGAATGGTACCTGTCCTCTGACAAGAGACCCCACAGAGCCTCCGAGCCCTTCCACCACGTGAGGATACAACGTGAAGTCTGAAACCCAGGAGAGGACCTTTTACTGGCATTCTCACCTCAGACTTCCAGCCTCCAGAACTATGAGAAACAACTGTTCCTTGTGTCTAAGCCACCCTGTCTGTCGTACTGTGTTACAGCAGCCTGAATAGACTAAGAGACAGACTTCCTCACAGTTTAGAAGTGAAAAAGGGGTGATGATGAAGGAAAAGAAATCAAGGAGAACTTTTACACTTCTGGCTGAAGCAACTAAATGTGTAGATGTGGCACCAGCCATTGACATGGTGAAAATGTGGGATCAGGGGAGCATCGGAATCACCCAGAGGGCTTGTTAAAACAAATCGCTGAGCTTCAGTTTGATTTAGCAAAGCTTACGTGGGACTCAGAACTCCTACTTTTAAGATATCCAAGTGGAAACGCCAAGTAGCCAACTGGATATGTCAAAATGGAGCTCAGTGAAGAGCTCAACGGAAACATCAGAGATCATTGAGGGAGAGATGTAGAGAGAAGAGAAACACCAACATTCAGGGATTAAGAAGAGAAGCGGCAGCCAGCCAAGACTGAGAAAGTGAGGCTGACCATATCCAGAGAAACAAGTGTTACAGAGGCAGACTAATCTAACAGTGAATTTGTTCTCTTCCACAACTACATGTGCCTGATCTTCCTGATTCCAATCCATCTCTCCCTTCTTAAATACATAAGGAAGTAACCTGACTGCTCTGCCTGGAACCTCCCAACAACTCGTCCCTTAACTCTCAGAGGGGGGTAGGGTAGTTCTCAACCAGGGCTGATTCTGTCCCTCGCTCCGAACCCAGAGTACACCAGGCAATGTCTGGAGATCTTTTTAGTTGTCATAACTGGAAGGGTGCTACAATCATCTAATGGATTAAGACCAGGGATGCTGTTAAACACCCTACAAGGCACAGGACAGCACCACTCATCAAAGAATTACCCAGTCCAGGGGCGCCTGGGTGGCTTAGTCGGTTAAGCGTCCGACTTTCGCTTAGGTCATGATCTCGCGGTTCGTGGGTTTGGGCCCCACGTCGGCCTCTGTGCTGACTGCCAGCTCAGAGCCTGGAGCCTATTTCAGAGTCTGTATCTCCCTCCCTCTCTGACCCTCCCCTGCTCACGCTCTCTCTCTCCTAGAAATAAATAAAAATATTAAAAAAAAAAAATTACCCAGTCCAAAATGTGAGTAGTGCCAAGGCTGAGAAACCCCAACTCATCTTGAAACCATTGTTTCATTAGAGGGCAGTGTGGCATGGGGGGCAAAAAAACCCAACAGAAAGACAACTGGATCCAGAATCAGAAGATGAACCCCAGTCATGACATTCGCTAGCTTCATAACCTCAGCCAAATTATTTCACTGTTACGTGGGTCCATTTCCCTACCTCCAAGGACTGTTAGGAGGACGGGTAGAGGACTCTGCACGGGCCTAATGCATAACAGGTGCTCAAACACAGTTCTCTTCTACCCCTTCTGTCCTCAGCCCTCCTCCTTCCTCCCTCCACTTTGATGAACTTTCGTCTTTTTTGACTTTATGCTTTTACTGCATTTTAAAACTCAAAAGTCAACTAAGATTACATGTCCTTGTTTTGGAAAACATTAAATTTTTTTAAAAAATATTTTTATTTATTTCTAGGAGAGAGAGAGAGAGAGACAGCGTGAGCAGGGGAGGGTCAGAGAGAGGGAGACACAGACTCTGAAATAGGCTCCAGGCTCCGAGCTGGCAGTCAGCACAGAGCCCGACACAGGGCACGAACCCACGAACCGTGAGATCATGACCTAAGCGAAAGTCAGACGCTTAACCCACTAAGTCCCACATTAAATTTTTTTTTAATTGGGAGACTGGAACCACCAAGTTCATGGCACAGTCCAAAAACAGACTTTTTTTTTTTTCTTTCATAAAATAGTCCTCATTTTGCAATGTCTGATGTTTTCTCATGACCACAGAGTCTATGCAGTCCTGGCTGGAACACAGGTGATACTGCACCCTTCAGTAGCATCACACCTGGAGGCATGTGATGTCCATGTCTCCCTCATTGGTAATATTAATTCTGGTCGCTCAGTCAAGTGCGTTGCTGAATTTTCCCGCTTTGTAATTACTTTCCTCCCAGTGAGCAGTCCGTAAAGAGACAATGACCATGCACACATCCTGCTCATCTAATTTTCCCCTTGTATAACGGAAAAGCTCAGCAACAGGCACCATTACCAGGTTATCAAAGTCAGTATCATCAGAATGACATAGACATCATGAGCACAGTGAAACAATACACTGAAAAAGGCACAGCACCATTTCTGGGGTCCTTTTATCGGAGATGAATGACCTCAGGCTAACCTGGTCTGTCAGGGACACACCAGACAGGCACCAACTGAGGGACATTCAGCAGAATAACCGATCAATACTCTTCAGGGTTATCAAGGTCAGGAGGAACAATGACGGACCGAGGAACTGTTGCAAAGTGCAGAACACCAGGGAACAATAACAAGTGCGTGTTGTACGCTGAACAGGATTCTGGGGGGCGAGAAACGACATCAGTAGATAAACCGGTTTGCTAATAGTATTGCACCAATGCTAATTTCTTGATTCTTAAAATTCTGACTAAGGTTATGTCAGGTGCTATGGAAGCTACACAGAAATTCTATTATTTTTATAACTTTTCTGTAAGTCTAAAAGTAGCTTAAAATAAAAACTAAAACCACTGATGTTTCTTGCCTGTTCCAATCTTCATCATGATAGCTGCAAAATGGGGACTTTCTAACTCTGGCACGGAGGCAAGACCTTCCTTTTCTCCATTTATATATTATCAGCATGGACTCACAAATTTATTTTTCAATGGCTTATAATTCCTAATTGGACATAATTATTCTGATGTTTAATAGTCCCAGATTTGGGCAATGGAAGCCTCCTTCAAGCTGGTTCCTATGTCCTTGTGACATGCCCTCATCGCTTTTTCTGGACACTTCTTTACTTTCTGGCTTACAAGATGTTCCAGGCTCATCTTATACCCATCATGCCCATCCTTGCAATTAGCCATTTCTCTGAAAAGCCCTGGTTCCTTTTAGTGGGAAATGATTATTGATTATTAAACCAAAGATTTAGGTCATGGGTGTGCTTGTTACTACTTGTGCAATCTCAGCAGCCTCTTAGTTCTCTCAGTGAACAGAGCTTAAAAAAAAATACACGTGTATATGCAAGTAGGTACAAATATACATGTGCATGTAAATATGCACATACACACATGCTTCAGAACCGAAAGTTCCTATCAATACTTCTATTTCTAATCTATCCCCACAGAGTTCTTTCTTGCCTTCCTTATATCCTAGATTTGCATGTCCTTTTTACCACAGTAAAATGCTGACTCCCAACATCAACACATTTACTCATTTGCTGGATCCTGTAATATATCTAAAATCTTTTCATAATTGCTTGCCCGTATCACTACAATATTTCTATTTTAAAATTTCAGGATTGGGGAGCCTGGCTGGCTCAGTCGATGGAGTATGAGACTTTTGATCTCTGAGTTGTGTGAGCCCCATGCTGTGTGTAGAGATTACTTAAAAATAAAATCTTTGGGGTCGGGGGGGCGTCTGGCTGGCTGGTTCAGTCGATACAGCATGTGAACCTTGATCTCAGGATTGTGAGTTCGAGACCCACAATGGGTAAAGAAATTACCAAAAGATAAAATCTTAAAAAAAAAAAGTTAAGGGTTTATTTGTATCTAGCCCTCTAATCAGATTCTAATCACAGTCTGTGTTTGCATTCATACCAGCAAAGTATGAGTGACTGCTCCTCTGGTCTCAGCAAGAGTGTACAGACAAGCTGTTCAATTTTCCTGACAGGTAATAATGGTTTCACTTGAATTTGCATTTCTCGTATGAGCATCCTTTCTTATGTTTATGGTAATTTTTATGTCATTATGATTATCCGCTATTACTCATTTTGCTTTTTTTAATAGGATTTTTGGACTTTTTTCCACCCTCAATTATTATAAGTTGCTTATGAATTAGGGATATTAACCCTTTATCTGTGATAGCTGCAAATATCATCTTCCAATTTGTCATCTGTGTTTTGATTCTGTGTATGGTATTTTTGGTCGTGTAAATTACATATATACGTAGGTAAATTTCTCAACCTTTTAGGGTACCCAGATTTTGAATCCTAAAAAAGCCTTCTCTGCACTGAAGTTAAAAAGAGGAATTCATGTTTTCTTCTAATATTTAGGTTTGGTTTTTACATTTAGACCTGATTCATGGAGAGCTTATTCTTGAACAGTGTATGTAGAATACATCTAATTTTATGTATATTTTTCCTAAATGGCTAACTAGTTCTCCCAACACTATTTATTAAATAGGAACTTTGCCCCAATTATCTGGGATACCACCTTGTAATAGAATTTATATGTGTTGGGTTTACTTTGAGACTTTGTTCCATTATCTGTTCTCTCATGCACCAATACCACACTCTTAATTAGAGAGGGTTTTTGCTATGTTCACTATCCAGTAGAGCTAGTCCTTCCTCAGATATCTTCCATTTCAGTGTTTTCCTAGCTCTTCTTATTTTTCTATATGAACTTTGTTTTTAATGTGTATGAAATGCGATTGAGGGATGTCTGGGTGGTTCCATCAGTTAAGTGTCCGACTTCAGCTCAGGTCATGATTTCAGGGTTCATGGATTTGAGCCCTGCATCGGGGTCCACATGACAGTGCAGAGCCAGCTTGGGATTTTCTCTCTCAAAATAAATAAGCTTAAGAAAGAAAAAAAGAAATGCTATTAATTCTTATAGAATTTTATATTCTGCTACCTAGCTGACATCTTGTTGTATATGGTTTGATCATGGATTCTTCAGGATTTTCCAGGTGTACTATTACATATTTTTTTTTCTATTCTTATGCCTTTCACTGTTTTCTCTAGACTAACTGCATTGGCTGACAGACCAGAACAATGTTAAATAGAGATGGAGAGAGTAGGCATACTGCCTAGTTCCTGGTCTGAGCATAAATGCCTCTAGGGTTCCCCATTAAAATGCTGACTTGAATTCTACTCCTGAAACCAATATTGCACTGTATGTCAACTAACTGAAATTTAAATAAAATTTTGAAAAGAAAAAAGATTAAGAAAAAAAGGATGCTGACTTTAGGATCTATACATACATTTTATCATGTTAAGCAAAAAGCCACCGACTCCTATTTTCTCAAGAGTTTTTACTTGGAATGAGTGCTGGATTTTGTCAAAGCCTTTCTCTAACTCATGAAGATAATCACATGGTCTTTGCAGTAATATACTTTCTATTACTGAACCAACCTTGTATAACCTGGCATAAACTCCACTTGGTCATGGTGTATTTTTTTTATCTGGTATTGGAATCTGTCCCCTAGTATTTAAGATTTTTGCATGAATATTCATAAGTGAAAATACTCTATGCTATCTTTATCAGGTTTAGAGTTCAATGTTATACTTCATAAAAGCATCCTTAAGTTTTTCTTATGTATGTACGTTTCCTTATGTATTATATATGCTGTCAAACTATGTAGCATCGAGACTATTTATCTCTAACTTCCGATTTCTAAGTTTGGTAGAAGTCTCCTGTGAAATTATCAGAGCCTGGTGTTTTTGTGTGAATTAATTGCTTGATTAACTCTTTTTCTTCTAGGAAAATTGGTTCTGGTTAAGCTTCCATCTCAAATTGGGTCAATTTTATTAAACTGTATGTTCTTAATTTTCCATTTCCTCTAGATTTCCAAATTTATTTCTATAGATATATATGAAGTAGTCTCTTACTATTTTTTGACATTCTCTTTATTAATAGTTCTTTCCCCCTTCTCATTTCTTATTTTGTACATTTGGGTTTACCACATTGCTTTCTTGACTGGTCAATGGTTTTGGCTAATTTTTCAAAGAATTAGGATTTTGATATATTAATTTGATCTACTTGCTTAGTTTCCACTTTTATTTTAGTAGTTTCTTCTTTGTTCTCTTGTTTGCTGCTTTTGGATCATTTAAATCATTTATTTCAATTGACTTAGGTGATTTTTTAAAGTATTCCATGGATTCTGATATGTAGTATTTTATTTTTTTAGAAATCCTATAATTTCTGTTGTCATATTCCTTTTTATCCATTTGCAGGTAGAAAATCCTTTTTTATTTATTTCATTTCTCATTTCCAGTTTTACTGATTGTGATCAAAGAGGGTGGTTTACATATTTCTACCTTATGAGACCTATCAATGTCTTCTTTGTGCTTTAGTATATGACACAAATCTACATGTTTAAAAAGATACTCTTTTTTTTTTTTTAAGGTTTTGTTTTTGGGCAGGAAGAGGGGTGGGAGGCCTGGGGGGCTCATTCAGTTAAACATCTGACTCTTGATTTTAGCTCAGGTCATGATCTCACAGTTTGTGAGTCTGAATCCCGTGTCAGGTTGTGCGGAGCCTGCTTGGGATTCTCTCCCTCCCTTCTCTCTCTGTTCCTCCCCTACTCACATGCTCTCTCCAAATAATAAACTTTAAAAAAAATTGTAATAAATAATATTTTATTTTTTGGGCTCCTGGGTGGCTCAGTCGTTAAGTATCTTTCTTACTTTGGCTCAGGTCATTATCTCACAGTCCATGAGTTTGAGTTCCACATCGGGTGAACTCAAGCCCCACTCTGAGTAAAACACGAGCCCCAGGTAAGCCTCACTTCTCTCTCTTTCTGACCCTCACTCACTTGCACCCTCTTTCTCTTAAAAAAAAAAAAAAAAAAAAAAAGCACGGGGCGCCTGGGTGGCTTAGTCGGTTAAGCGTCTGACTTTCGCTTAGGTCATGATCTCGCGGTTCGTGGGTTCGTTCCCCGCGTCGGGCTCTGTGCTGACTGCCAGCTCAGAGCCTGGAGCCTGTTTCAGTCTGTGGCTCCCTCTCTCTCTGACCCTCCCCTGCTCACGCTGTCTCTCTCTCTCTCTCCTAGAAATAAATAAAAAAAAAACATTTAAAAAAAAAAAAAGCAATCTCTACACCAAACGTGGGGCTTAAACTCACAACCTTGATATCAAGAGTCAGGCCCTCCCAACTGAGCCAGCCAGGGGCGCTGAAAATATATTCTTTTATTATTAAAGCATTTTCCACATATTTTAAGTACTATTCATATTCTCTCTCTCTTTATAATTTTTGCTTTGTTGATGTATCCCCAAGGCTGTAATCCACTTCACTGATTTCCTCTTTAGCAGTGTTAAGTCCACTGTTAACTATCAAGGTTTCTAGAAATTTTCTGACTGTTTTCCAAATCTATCCCTTTTATTTTATGGATTCTATTTTCTTCATTTACATATTTGGGTATGTTGAAAATCACATTAAATATTTGCATGAAATATATTTTCTTTTTATTTTAGAGACACTGTGTGAGTAGAGGAGTGGGGGAAAGAAAGAATCTTAAACAGGCTCTATACTAAGTGTGAGCCTGTGACATGGGGCTCAATCCCATGACTCTGGGATTATGACCTGAGCTAAAATAAAGAGTTGGATGCCACCCAGGCACACCAAATATTTGTGAGTCTAGAGTACCTTTTAGATTTCCCTACATGCTCTAAATCCTTTAATGTGAATTTTCCCATTGCTGGATATGTTACTCTTTCTTATTCCGGACTTTTTTTTTTTTTTAAAGTTTATTTATTTTGAGAGACACACAGACAGCATGAGCAGTGGAGGGGCAGAGAGGCAGGAGGAGAGAGAGACTCCCAATCTGTCAGCACAGACCTGATGCAGGGCTCAAACTCATGAAATCATGAGATCACAACCTGAGCCAAAACCAAGAGTCAGACACTTAACCAACTGAGCCACCCAAGAGCCTTCTTGTCATGGACTTCTTTATGTATTTTATAATTTTTTACTCTAAGCATATCTTCTGTGGACATTAAATAAACTGAATATATATACTGCTGGATACTTAACAAATTTATAGAGGATATAAAAAGATGACTAATACACTGGTCAACAGAATCAAGATACAAAAAGATCTTGATAGAGTAAAATGAAATTAATCTTAAAAGAAAGTTAAGATATAAATGTAGAATTTTGTATGTGGGTTCTAAACATTAACCACAGAAATTCAGAGATGAAGGAAATCAGCCTAATATCAACATCTGCAAAAGGAGTTCGGTTTTTAGTTGCTTGTAAAAGCAATGAGACAACAGTATGATATTGTAGCCAAAAAGGTGATCCTGCATTAATGGGAAAAGAAGAGAAATTTTGTTCAATTTTAGGTATTAAACTTTTAAGAGAAATGTTAATAAAAGAGAAATGTTCAGAAGAGTGTGTCCATGTCAGCAAAGAAACTCTAACAATTATTCAGTGTCAGGGTCAAGGCCTGCATGAGGCTCTATGCTGACAGCTCTGTGCTGACAGCTTGGAGCTTGGAGCCTGGAGCCTACTTCCAGATTCTGTGTCTCCCTCTCTCTGCCCCACTCCCACCTACATTCTGTGTCTCTCTGTCAAAAACAAATGAACATTAAAAAAAAAAAAAAGTATTCAGTGATTATTAGATGGTTTACATGCATTAGCTCATTTCATCTTTACAAAAGCCAAGAGACAGAGATCTTTTCTAGGGATAAGCAAGAATCAGAGAGGTAATTCACAGCATCTATTTATATCATGAATTTTGTTCTAGTTCTTATTTTCGTTTATGTTAATATTAAAGCCTCTTCATATTCCTTTTAAAAGCATATTAAACATAAATTCTAAATCAATACATGAATTAAAGGCTGGTTTTAACCAAATCTTAACGTCCATAGAATAATTCAAGTTGCAACTCATGCAATGGGTTGTCTCAAAAAGCTGCTACAAAAGCAATCCTGGTAATTAAAAAAACAAAAATACCCCACCCCTACATCAATTCCCAATTGGTGTCACATGTTAACAGAGATTACAATGTACCACAACCCAGGCATGCAAAATATTCCCTTAAAAACATAAAACTCCAAGTCTTAACTCATTTAGACATATATACTTATATTTAAAGTGAATGTTAAGGAGGGATTCCTTTCCATACAGGAATATGAATAAGCTAAGAACATGTATTATGCAAAAAGAAGTATATCAGAAGAGTAAGACGATTCAAATAAGAATTTCAAGGGGTACCTCAGTGGCGCAGTCGGTTAAGTGTCCGACTTTGGTGCAGGTCATGATCTCACAGTTCATGGGTTCGAACCCCGCATTGGGCTCTGTGCTGACAGCTCAGAGCCTGGAGCCTGCTTCAGATTCTGTGTCTCCCTCTCTCTCTGCCCCTCACCCACTCACACTCTGTCTCTCTCAAAAATGGATAAATGTTAAAAAAAAATTTAAAAAAAAGAACTTCAAAATATTTTACTGATTATGAATTTATCTTTTTTGGGGAAGATATTAATAAAGAAGCATCAGTAGGTAATATGTCACATCAAAAACTATAGTCAGGATATTACCTTCAAGTAGGATTGTCCTAAGAACCTTAAAAGTACCCTACTTTGTTTTTATATATGTACACAATTGCGTAAATATTTAAATGCTACATAGTTGTATACAAATGACCTTCAGTTGTCTATTTTTCTTTCTCTCCCCCATTTCTTTTTTTCTTTTTTTTATGTTTTATTTATTTCTAGGAGAGAGAGAGAGACAGGGCGAGCAGGGGAGGGTCAGAGAGAGAGGGAGATACAGACCCTGAAACAGGCTCCAGGCTCTGAGCTGGCAGTCAGCACAGAGCCCGACGCGGGGCTCGAACCCACGAACCGCGAGATCGTGACCTAAGCGAAAGTCGGACGCTCAACCGACTAAGCCACCCAGGCGCCCCTCTCTCCCCCATTTCTTAACATTTATCAAAAAATCCTTGTCTCCTATGGAGAGCAGGGGGCAGATAAAGTGGTAGAACAATTTTTCAAACATGTTCTTTGAATTTGTCATCATGCTTGACATTTGCTTTTAGCAGAACATGCTTCTTAATACTTACATCACAGTCTTTCAAGGATTGAAGAAATTCCTGCAGTTTGTCTGCTGTTTTTTCTGCTGCTAGAGATAATATTTTCTGGTCCATTGTTGCTCTATCATGGAACTGTAAGGGAAAGTGTCAAAGTTAGATGAAACTTCCAGAAGTAAATAAGCTTGACTGTTTTCCTTCCCAACCTATTAACTGAGTACTTCATACATATTACCAAGACTGTACACAGCAGCTACTCAATAGGTTAAGGGCTACTCACCAGTATGAGTAGGTGATTCTCATCCAAACCAAAATAATCTGGACAATTCCCTGGAATTTCTATATTAGAAACTTGTATTCTAATCAAGTGATTTCAAAATTTTTGCCCACATTTTAATCTTTTTTAGCATCTACCCAGCACACTACTTACAACAAAGTTAGCACTTAATAGTGTATCAATAATAAATTATGATAAATATACACACAAGAATACTACAACATATAATAATTGACAAATGAATAAATCAAAAACACTGTAAAGGCAAAGTGCCAATTAAATGGTGTAAAAACAAAAAAGAAGTTAAGAAGGCTAATGAAATAAATGTGTGCTCAAATGTCAAGGCATCCCAGGAGAGGAAAGCTTGATGTGAAACTCAGAGATTAAACGTAGATAGTCAAGATAACCAGGTGGTATACTTTATACACTACTGGGAAGCAGAATGACATGAAGAAAGACTTTCATATGGGAACCTGAAAATGAGTATGGGGAAAATGAGGGACATTTTCACATGGGGAAAATGAGTAAACTGCCTGAGCTGAGGTACAGAGTTGAAGTAGGGGAATATAGTGAGTAGGAAGGCTAGAAAAATAGACTGGGAATAAACTGTGCAAGACCTTAAATGCCACGATAAGGGATTTAGATTTTATTCTGTAAATAATAGACAGCAATCAAAACTTCTGGAGCAAAAGAGAATCTGCCTGATTCAGATTCTGCCTATTTCACTGAAAAAGTTTTTGAGGAAAAAGTCTGGTATCAAGCATGTAGATTAAAGTAGGGAGAGAGGGAGGGGCGCCTCAGTGACTCAGTCGTTTATGCGTCCGACTTCGGCTCAGGTTATGATCTCACAGTTCACGGATTCAACCCTGCGTCCAGCTCTGTGCGGACAGGTCAGAGCCTGGAGTCTGCTTCAGATTCTGTGTCTGTCTGTCTGTCTCTCTCCCTCCACATGTGTGCATGCACACGCTCAAAAATAAATAAGAGACTCTTAAATAGAGAACAAACTGAAGGTGGATGGGGGAGATGGGCACTGAGGAGCACACTTGTTGGGATGATCACTGGGTATTGTATGTAAGCGATGAACCACAGGAATCTACCCCCAAAACAAGACACACTGTATGTTAAAATACACTGTATGTTAGCCAATTTGACAATACATTTAAAAAATAATAAACATTAAAAAAATAAAGCAGGAAGAGAGTAAGGATAAGGAGCAGACACTAGCAAGTTATTGAGGGCTACTTCAGTGATAGAGACAAAGGCCTATGTTAGGGTGGTGACTCTGGGAAGCGAAGAGGAAAAAGATGAAATGGAGGTACCTTGGGGAGTAGGATTTAGTGAGCAGCTAAATTATGGGGGGGGGGTGCAGACTGGTGGAAAGCCCACCTGCTCCCCCTCCTGTATTTCCTTTTATGTTTCCAATCCCCATAAATTGCACCACCATCCACTGAGCTACTGAAACCAGAAGCCTGGACAACGTTCTTAACAATTTCACCTTCATCCTCCATGCCCGCTACCAAGTCCTATCAATGGGAACCCCAAATCAGCTCTCAAATCTGCGTACTTCTGAGATCCACTCCTGCCGCGTCACTCCAAAGCCCCATCCTCTCTCACCTGAACGACGACAAAAGCTTCCTCACTTGTCCCTCACACAGCAATTAAAGTAATTTCTTTTTGTTCATGCAGCTTAAACTCCATCTCCACCCTCACCTTAAGACTCTTTAAACACCTGATCTCCTATCAGTGCAATTTCCTGAAGTCGGGATATAAAAAGAAAAGTCCTGCAGGGTCTGGCCCACACCTACCTCTACCCTTAATCACTGTATTAATTAATTAATTCACCCACGCTGAATTGCTGTCAGTCCTTCAAACCCCAAGTTCACCTTCCAGCTGATTTTCTGTCTGGAACCCATACACATAACCTTCCTATCACGCCCTGCCGTCCAATCTTTCAATTCCTACAAATCCTTCAGAGCTCAGCCCCATCTACACTTCCCCCGAAGCTCCGTCTATACGTTCAACACTTCCCTATTAACATCCTTTCAAGGCAACAGCAATTTCTCTTACCATCACCACGCCTTTAACATTAAGTTTCCAACTACTAGATTAAGGACCATACCTCCCCTTGACTATAAACTCCAAGAGGCCAGGGGGCCAGGTCTGGCTTTACCACTGAACCTCCAGTACTTAAGCAAGGTATCTACCTCACAATTAGGCGCCCAACAACGGTTGCTGAACAAATTCCTGAACTCCCTACAACGAAGCGCAAGACCCTGGGTCCGCCCCTTTCCGTTCACTGATTTAATCCTCGTACCAACGATATCAAGTAGGCGTCATTAGCCCCAATTTAGTATGAACATCTTTGGGGATTAGGAGAGGTTAAACAATTGCTCCATGGTTAGAAGGCCAGCAGTGGACGAGGCAGAAATAAAACCAGGTCTGTCCAGCTCCGGACCCCAGGATCTCCTGCTAATTATTACCTCCCCCACCGGGGGGCGGGGGCGGAGAAAATGCAGAAAGGGCATAAGACCAAAAGAGACATGCAGCCAGAAGCGGAATATGCTGAAACCAACCTATCCCAGGAGGTGCATTTGCTAAATTCGACCTTAAGTATTTTTTTTAATGTTTTATTTATTTCTAGGAGAAAGAGAGAGAGAGAGAGAGAGACAGCGTGAGCAGGGGAGGGTCAGAGAGAGAGGGAGTCATAGACTGAAACAGGCTCCAGGCTCCAAGCTGGCAGTCAGCACAGAGCCCGACGCGGGGCTCGAACCCACGAACCGCGAGATCATGGCCTAAGCGAAAGTCGGACGCTTAACCGACTAAGCTACCCAGGCGCCCCTGCTAAACTCGACCTTAAACCAGAGATGAGAAAAACTGCCCGGCGGCGCTTCGGGGCGCACAGCACATCCTCCGCCCAGAGGCGCCGAGCTTGGCTCGGCTCCGGGAAGGAGGTTTCGCGCCGGGGCTTCGCCGAGAGCAACACGTAAACACAAACAGAAACTCTGCAGCGAGGCAGCTGGCGATGCGGCCGTGACCGAGCTACAGAGGCGGAATGGGGGGGAGGGGGGGAGGGTTACGTTCCTCGGGCAGGAGCTGAACCCTGCCTGACAGGAGACAGAAAGATCGAACAGGAGCGCGGAGAGTAGCACGTCCGGGAGGAGGGAGCCGCGGGAACGGAGGGACGCGGCGGCAAACAGCCCCCAGAAGACCCCAGAACGCCAGCTCGGAACGGCAGCCCTCCTGTCCTCACACACCCGCTCCCTGCCCGCCGCGCTGGGTCCCGCCGGCCGCGCAGCGAGCCCCTGCGCCACCGTTACCTCGGCTTCTCCGCGGCAGCAAACGTCCAAAAAGCCCGCGCAGCGGGACGCGGCCGCACTTCCGTCACGAGACACCGCAGGCCCCGCCCCAGTTTTAGTTCCGCTGCCCGTGCGCACGCGCGTGGGATGTACCATTAAGGCAGAAGGGGTCTAGAGCCCTCGGAAGGTCCCACTCCCGGCCTGGGGTGGGCGTAGCTCGCAAACTCGCATTTAGGACCGCAGAGAGCATGCGCAGTGTGGCCCGAATGTAGCGGGAGGGTTGTCTAGACTCGTTAAGCCCTTCCCGTGGACTGTTAGGGAAAGAATCAGTAAGTTAGGGGCCGAATCGGGGGATGGCCCCCACAGGTCGTCTGTGGGGAAGCGCTTGGAAGGCGGAAGGCAGAAGAAGGTGTCCCCCTCCTTGTGCTGGGGAGCTGCCTGTAATCCCTAATTTGTAAACACCACGTGCCCAGGAGGCTTTTTGTTCTTCCCGCTCCGAAACCTCAGCATTTAGGGCATAGCCTGGCAAAGCAGTAGATGTTCAGTAAATATTTGTTAAATAAATAACCATCAGTAGTGGGGCGCCTGCGTGGCTCGGTTGGTTAAGCTTCCGATTTCTGCCTCGGTCATGATCTGCCCGTTCCTGAGTTCGAGTCCCCGCGTCGGGCTCTGTGCTGACAGCTCAAAGTCTGGAGCCTGTTTCAGATTCTGTGTCTCCCTCTCTCTCTCCACCACTCCCCCGTTCACGTTCTGTCTCTCTCAAAAACAAACACTAAAAAAATAATAAAATAACCAACAGTAGAACGAAGAGCAATGGAGGGGAGGGTCCAGAGTCTTAAAAGTAGCTGCGGCACCTGGGTGGCTCAGTCAGTTATGTGTCCGAGTCTTGATTTCGGCTCAGGCCATGGTTCACAGTTCCTGAGACCATTTGGGCTCTGTGCTGATAGCGGGGAGCCTGCCTGGGATTCTCGCTTTCCCTCCCTCTCTGCACCCCCCTCAAAATAAACATTTAAAAGAAAATAGGGTGCAGTAGCAACAAGCGAGCAACAAGCGAGGGAGCCCCTGGCTAGGACCTGGGGTAGGGGTGGGAAAGCAGGGATTAGAAGTCCTTTTCACATCTGGGGTCCTAGGGGAACAGCTGAAGTGGTAGGGTGTGATTGTATTCACGTTATAGAAAAATATCTCTGGCAGGTGAGTGCTGCAGAGACTTTGAAAGAGATGATGGGGGTGAGAAGGACTGAGGCAGGACACCTTAGGGGCTATGAGTTGTCCTGGAGATAGGCGGTTGCAGTGGGGACAGGCGGAGTGGAGCGGACCACATGTGAAAGAGATGAGCAAATCCGGAGAGGTGAGCGAGCACAGCTTGGGGGAGATGTGGGAGGAGCTGAGGAATAGTCAGCTTTGAGTGACAGGTGGGGGTGGTTTGCTACTGCCCAGGAACTGACCCGTTTTGGGAAAGGTTAAGGTTTGGGGAGGGGGCCTGGGGGAGTGGTGATGATGAGGCCTTCTGCTTTGGACTTGCCGAATGTGAGGTTCCCGTGGGGTGGCATGTGAAGGAACACTAAGTTCAGGGGCGTTCAGTCTGGAGCCTGACCCCCCAGTCCCTAGGGGTGGGATGGGTCTACTTGGCCAGTCCTGGAAGAAAGATGGATGTTGGAAGAGAATGATACCTCTTAGCTGTCCAAGCCTGCTCCTTGCTTATGACTCTTATGAAGCAATTTTTACTTCTACTACATTTCTGGTCCAATATTGATCTGTAATACATGTAACAAGCAGCTGATTTGAAAGATTCTTGAAAGGAATCATTTTAGCTTGCCAAGGAAACAGATGACTTCACCTCATCTTCTCCCCATAAAACCCCTCCTTCCCGGGGTGCCTGGGTGGCTCAGTCAGTTAGAGTCCCATTAGCTCTAATGGGCGTTACGCATGCAAAGGAAAAGAACAGACTCAAATGAATAACCTGTTTTCCATCCTGATGCAGGCTTCCTTACTAAGCTGCAAATCTTATTTGTCTGCTTCAATCAACTAGACTCCTACACTGGGCAGCTGGTGATAAACTGACTTTAGAAAATAAAGCCAATTAAAAACAGATTTGCAGGGGCACCTGGGTGGCTCAGTCAGTTAAGGGTCCAACTTCGGCTCAGGTCATGATCTCACAGTTCGTGGCTTTGAGCCCCGCATCGGGCTCTGTGCTGGCAGCTAGCTCAGAGCCTAGAGCCTGTCTTCAGATTCTGTGTCTCCCTCTCTCTCTGACCCTTGCCTGCCCATGCTGTCTGTCTCTCTCTCTCAAAAATAAATAAAACATTAAAAAAAAATTTAAATAAATAAATAAAATAAAAACAAGTCGGCAATAATGGAACTAAATGTTCTTCAGATCTTCTTAACAGTTCACATTTGTGTAATAACATTATAGCTGATATTTTTGCAGGAGTCCAGAGAAAAAGGACACATGGAAGCCTCCTATCATTCAGGATACCCTGTCCTGCAGTGTGAGGGACTTCCTACGTTTGCATGTAAACACACAGCCTGGAGAGCCACACCTTGCCTCTTCCCTAGAGCTCCCGTCTGGGCTACCGTCTGGGCCTATGGCTGTGCACACTAGCCCTATCCTGGAGAGGGTGGACTGGGAAGGATGAGTTTTGAAAAGCTACCAAGAGTGATCTGATGGAAGGTATGTGGGTTTCTTAGGGTACACCCTCTAGGTTTCTTTTTTTTCTTTTTTCTTTTTTTGCCCAGGGTGGAACCCAGCGCGGGGCTTGAACTCACAACCCTGAGATCAAGACCTAAGCTGAGATCAAGAGTCCAATGCTTAACTGACTGAGCCACCCAGGCGTCCCGTGTAGGTTTCTTGAGCTCCTCATCATCTAGGAAAGTGGTTAATAAGGCACCCACCCAGCCCAAGAGCTTCAGTTGTCTGGGTTTAAGGGCAACGTTGCTTGAGAGAAAAATCAAGGTAGCATGGATTAAAAAGTCCGGCACTTAGAAACACTTCATAGTGTTAGTGCCCTCCAGCAATCCCACACTTGGGTATATAGATAGAAGAATTGAAACAGGGCCTCAAAAAGCAGATATTTGTACACCCATAGTCTGTTGACAAAGTCAAAAGGTAGAAACAATAATATCTTCATGGTCAGAGAATATGTAAACAGAATGTGGTATATCCATACAACGGAATAATCTGCCTTAAAAAGGGAGGAAACGCTGTCACTGGCTACGAAACGTGGAGAGATTCTAAGGACATTGTGCTAAGTTAAATCAGCCAGTCATGAAAAGACAAATACTGTGTGGGATCATACTCAAAAGGAGTGAAATTCATAGAAATGGAAAGTAGAGTAATGCTTACCAGGGGCTGGGGAGAGGGGGCGCAAATAAGGAATTATTGTTTAATAGATACAGAGTTTCAGTTTTGCAAGATGAGAAAGCTCCAGGAGTGCCTGGGTGGCTCAGCTGGTTAAGCTTTTGACTCTGGATTTTCAGCTCAGGTCATGATCTCAAGGTTGTGGATTAAGCCCCAAGTTGGGCAGGTGTAGAGCCTGTTTAAGATTCTGTCTTTCCCCTGCTCTGGCTGCATGCGCTCTCTCTCTCTCAAAATAATAAACTTTAAAAAGTTCTGGAGGGGCGCCTGGGTGGCTCAGTCGGCTAAGTGTCTGACTTTGGCTCAGGCCATGATCTCACGGTTCGTGGGTTTGAGCCCTGTGTTGGGCTCTATGCTGACAGTGCAGAGCCTGGAGCCTGCTTCAGATTATGTATCTCCCTCTCTCTCTGACTCTCCCCTATTCACTCTCTCTCTCTCTCTCTCAGAAATAAATAAAAAATATTAATAAAATAAAATAAAGTAAAAAGGTCTGGAGAGGGGCACCTGAGTGGCTCAGTTGGTTAAGCATCGAAGCATCATGACTTCAGCTCAGGTCATGATCTCACATTTAATGAGTTCAAGCCCCACATCGGGCTCTGTGCTGACAGTTCATAGCCTGGAGCCTGCTTCAGATTCTGTATTTCCCTCTCTCTCTGTTCCTTCCCCTCTTGCACTTTGTCTCTCTCAACAATAGATAAAGATGTTAAAAACTTAAAATTAAATTAAAGCTCAGGAGATCTGTTTCGCAATAATATGAATGCACTTAACACTATGAAGTGTAAGCTTGAAAATGGTTAAGATAAGGGGCGCCTGGGTGGCTTAGTCGGTTAAGCGTCCGACTTTCGCTTAGGTCATGATCTCGCGGTTCGTGGGTTCGAGCCCCGCGTCGGGCTCTGTGCTGACTGCCAGCTCAGAGCCTGGAGCCTGTTTCAGTCTGTGACTCCCTCTCTCTCTGACCCTCCCCTGCTCACGCTGTCTCTCTCTCTCTCTCTCCTAGAAATAAAAAAAAAAAAAGAAAAAGAAAATGGTTAAGATAACAAAAAGAAAACAGTTAAGATAATTAGCCAAAAAAAAAAAAAAAAAGAAAAGAAAAGAAAAGAAAAAAGACAATGCTATATGGGCCGTTCACAGGATTGTTAAGGAGAGCCAGTTGAGTTCACCCTGAAGAAATTCCAACTAGGTAGTGTTTGAGATAGAAGTTTAACAGCTTACTATGTACACCCTTAGTGTATATAAAAGTGACATACAGAGAATGCTTCATAAATATTTGTTAAATGGGTGCAAAATCAGGAGCTCATCTTTAGAACGGTATGGTTTTAAATTATCTCAGTGAGGGATGCGTGGGTGACTCAGTCAGTTAAGTGTCCAATTCTTGACTACCGCTCAGGTCATGATCTCCCAGTTCATGGGTTTGAGCCCTGCATTGGACTCGACGCTGACGGTGCAGAGTCTACTTAGGATTCTCCTTCTCTCCCTCTCTCTACCCCTCCCCCACTCTTCCTTCCATTTTCCCTCTCTCTCTCAAAATAAAAAAATGAAGTTAAAAACGTTATCTCAATGAAATGTTCAATTTCAAAACCAAAATGTCGGCTTAAAAGTGTATGACTACTTTTGAAGCTTCCTATGAATTTGCAATCACTGGGAGATTAAAAGTTCAAAACAGTGGGTGCCTGGGTGGCTCAGTCAGTAGAGCATCCAACTCTTGATGTTGGGGTTGTGAGTTTGAGTCCTAAGTTGAGAGTAGAGATTACTAATAAACAAAACAAAACAAAAAATTTCGAAAGTTCAAAACAGCAAACAAAGAGGGGGGCACCTGGGTGGCTCAGCCCATTGAGCGTCTGACTCCTGATTTCTGCTCACGTCATGATTTCAAGGTTGTGGGATCGAGCCCTGCATATGGCCTCTGCGATGACAGCAAGGAGCCTGCTTAAGATTCTCTCTCCTCCCCTCTCCCTCTCATGTGCGCACTCTCCCGCCCCCTCTCAAAATAAGTAAATAAGCATTAAAAAACACATGTTAGTTTTCTTCCCCTACTCAGTCTCTTATTTCTCAGAGGCCTGAAAGACAGGACAGAGAGGAAGGAAAGTAATTTTTAAAAACTGGCCTCTCACAATTGGTGATATTTGATTAAGCTTCATAGATGATCTAATTGTAATAGATCAATGTTCATTTCCTGACTTTGATCGCCGTACTGCGGTTAATTATGAGAATGTCTCTGTTTCTTTGGAAATATACCCTGAAGTTTTCAGGAGAAGAAGGGCACCCTACCTCCAGCTTACTCTAAAATGGTTGGGGAAGAAGGAAGAAGCATATCCTGAGAGAGAATGATAAAGCAAGGGGTCGCATGTTGACATCCAGGTGAAATGGAGATGGGAGTTTTTTGTGCTCTTCTTACAACTATTCTGTCAATCTGATATTATGACAAAATAGCTTAAGGAAACAGCAACAATGAAACAGCCCAGTGAACTGCTCTGGCTTGTAAATAATCAGTGAAGTGAGCCTTCGAAGGCCCATCCTGGCCCTTTGATGAGGAGAGGGAGATACCTATCCGCCATCTTCCCCCTCCACCCTTTTCTGCTGACTTCCTGCCTGGCTACAGAATGGGGGTGGCTTGTCCGTCCCACACAGGACCCCTTGGCTTCCTTCTGTCCCCATCTCCCACTTCACCTTAGCTACTCACACTCCTGGGCCCATCCCACGCCACCTCCCAAGGCACGACGAGACGTCAACATCCCACCTGGTCAGTTTGCTTGCTCATTGACTCCTGTTTGTTTGTTCCCTGATCTTCACTGTCCCCCAGACCTCCCTCTTCAATTCCAAGCTTTAATTCGGAAACCACATTTTAGCTAATATCTCCCATTGCCCCCCCGCCCCCGCCCCCGTCTGTCTTTCCATCCCACCCATCCGGAAGACTCTGCCCCTGTTGGGGGCCGCTGGGTTGTGCCGGAGAGCTCTCACCACTGGGTCCACGGGCACCTCTGAGAAGCCACGGTAACTGAACTCCAGGGGACCTTGACACTTCCACAACCTTCCCTACTAAGCTTATCCTGTCTTCATGGGATGATTTCAAACATTTCTCTTTTTTTACTCCCAGCAGATGACCTCAGTTTTGCCACCAAATCTTTTTTTTTTTTTTTAATGTTGATGTATTTTTGAGAGAGACAAACAGAGACAAAGTGTGAGCAGGGGAAGGGCAGAGAGAAAGAGGGAGACACAGAACCTGAAGCAGCCTCCAGGTTCTGAACTGTCAGCACAGAGCCCAAGGCAAGGCTCGAACCCACGAACCACGAGATCATGAAATTAGATGCTGAGCCACCCAGCCGCCCCTCTTTACCACTGTGTAACTTTAAGGAAGGTACAAAATGTTCCTCGACTTGGGTTTTCCCGTTGCCCAAAGGAGGGGTTGAGGCCGGGACATTCCTTGGGGTCCTCTCTCACCCAGGAATGGCAGTGACTAGACTCTTCCCCCTGGGGCTGCTCCCAGGAAAGTGAGATGATGTCACCTTCCTCAGGAGCTAGGGGGCAGGAGTGACTTCCCTGGGCAGTCACACCTGTGTCACTCTCACTTCTGGAGGAGGGAGCACAGCCTTGTGTCTTAAAGAATGAGAGGGCTTTAGAGCGGCCAGGACCCACTCCTACTGGGAGTGCAGCTTCGGGAAGGGCCCCCATCTTTCTGCCTCACAATTCCCTCTTCCATAAAATGGGGGAATATACCCCCCACCTGACATCTAGAAGGACTGGATGAGCTCCCGCAGGTAAGGCGCCTGTCACAGTACAGAATGGGGGCGCTGCAAATCTGAGCCCCCTCCCTTCCTGCCTCCAGCCTGGAGGCTCTCCCTAGAGCCAGGGAGCCCATGGGTGTCTGCCAACATGGCCAGCACCAGTGTCTGGGCCAATGAGGACAGCGTCTCCCCTCATACAAGGGCACTATTGTTCCAACACGGGAGCTAGACATGAATGTGGCTCTGGGGAAGGAGGGGCAGAGCAGCGTCGGAAGGGCTGTGAGCAGCAGATAATGCCACAGGGGGCTCCGCTCCCTAAAAAGTGCTCTGTGGCCTGCTAGCACCCTGAAGGGCTGTGTGCAGGCCCCTCCTTACAAGGCCTGCACCGTTAACCCGCAAGCATTCTTGGTGCACAGGAATGTTCTTTGTGAGGCACCCCATCCCCTGGCTTCGACAGGGCCTCTGCCGGGGCCACTGTGGTTCCTTCCTGTTGTGCAGCCTGAGCTCTCCCCCACCCTCTTTATCTCCCAGGAAACTCCCCCCCCCTTTATCGCCCAGGAACCTCACACCTGGGAAAAAATCCAGAATCACATCTATATTAGTTCGCTAAAGCTGCCTAACAAAGTACTATAGACGAATGGCTAAAATGACAGGAAAGTATTTTCTCACAATTCTGGAGGTTAGACATCCAAGATCAAGGTGTCGGCAGGACTGGTTTCTGCTGAGGCCTCTCTCCTCGGCTCGTAGATGGCCATCTTCTCCCTGTGTCTTCACCCGGCCTTCGCTCTGTAACTGTCTGTGCCCAAATTCCCTCTCCTTATAAGGCCACCAGTCATATCGCATTAGGGCTCACCCTGCTGACCTCATTTTACCTTAATTACCCCTTTAAAGGCCTTATCTCCAAATACACTCACATTCTTTTATTGTTAATGTTTATTTATTTTTGAGAGAGAGAGAGAGAACACGAGTGGGGAAAAGGCAGAGAGAGAAGGAGACACAGAATCTGAAGCAGGCTCCAGGCTCTGAGCTGCCACCACAGAGCCCGACGTGGGGCTTGAACCCACAGACCATGAGATCATGACCTGAGCTGAAGTCAGATGCTTAACCGACTGAGCCACCCAGGCCCCCCTAAATACACTCACATTCTAAAGTCCTGGGTGATGGTACTTCAATATGTGAATTTGGGAGAACACAATTCAGCTCATAACACCGTTTTGCAAGTGTCCAACGGGGGCCTAAGAGCAGTCATGGCCTCAGCCAATGGCTTATAGTAGACACGGCCAGGCCTAGAATCAGGTTAGGATACCCCCGTCTTTTGTCCTTTCTCCGCTTCCTGCACCCCCAGCCGGGCAGGATGGTCCTCAATCAACTTCCCCACAAATCCTCAGAACTGATGGGACTTAAGAGGAACAGCAGGGTACTGTGTTGACCACAGGCAGAAGGCGGAGAGGGTGAGAAACTCTAAGGGCAGAGCTTTTCAAACTTTTGTGGGCAGAGGACTCACTACAGGGGCTCCTGGTGAACATGCAGACTCTGACGTAGGCTGTCTGGAGGGGGACCTGGAACTCTGCATTTCTACCAAGCTCCCAGACGATGCTGATGCAGTTGGTCTACAGGCTACACATCGAGGAGTAGCAAGGTTTAGACCAGCGCTGTCCACCACATGTATAATGGGAGCCGCCACAGTTACAGTGAGAAAATTTTACGTTTTCTAATAACCACATCAAAAAAAGGAAAGAGAAACAGGTGAAGTGAACTCGTATAGTTCCAACCCAATATATCCAAAGCGTTACCATGTCAGAACACTAAGCCATGTAAAAACCCATAGTAAAATATTTTATGCTCTTTTTTGTACCTAGTCTTCAAAATCTAGCAGGTATTTCATTTATTTATTTACTTATTTACTTACTTAATTTGCTTGCTTATTTGTTTGTTTGTTTGTTTATTTTAGAGAGAGCATGTAAGCAGGGAAAAGGGCAGAGGGTCTCTTTTTTTTTAATGTTTATTTTTTATTTTTGAGAGAGACAGAGCTTGAGTGGGGAAGGGGCAGAGAGAGACAGGGAGAGGGAGACACAGAATCTGAAGCAGGCTCCAGACCTGTCAGCACAGAGCCTGACATGGGGCTTGAACCCATGAACCGCGAGATCATGACTGGAGCCGAAGTTGGACACTTAACCGACTGAGCCACCCAGGTGTCCTGAGAGAGAGATCCTAGAAAGGATCCTCCATTCTGATCACGGAGCCCGACTCGGGCTCGATCCCACCTTCCTGGGATCATGACCTGAGCCAAAATCAAGAGCTTGACTCTCAGCCGTCCCAGGCGTCCCAGCCAGCAGGTATTTTATATGCATATCACATCTCATGTTGAACTCTAAGTTTTTATCAGAGATACTCGATCACAGAATTTACAGTGGAGAAAGTAGAAATCACAGACCTAAGTTCTTCCAAACATACTTCAAAGTTTTCCAATAACTGGATCCGGTATCAACTTTTAAATTTAGATTCAAGTTAATTAAAGTTGCAATTCAGTTCTTTGGTGCCAAAATCCAGTTGCAGGTGCTAAAAAACTATACGTGGCTAGAGGCTTCTGTATCGTACAGTGTAGGACTAGACTGCCAGGGGGCAGAATGATAGAAATGAGGGGCTCCCCAGCTCCAGGAAGAACGTGGGAGGGAAACAGCCCAAAGCCAGACAGTAGCCAGAGCAGGAGCCCAGGGAAGGGGCTGTTGGAAGGGAAGACTCGAGGTTCCTCATTTGCACCCCAAGGTCCAAGCCCCAGGTGTTACAGCCTGCTCTAGAGGAATGGTTCTAATTTTTTAAATGTTTATTTATTTTTCAGAGAGAGAGAGAGAGAGACAGACAGAGTGTGAGCAGGGGAGGGCAATGAGAGAGGGAGACACAGAATCCAAGGCAGGCTCCAGGCTCTGAGCTGTCAGCACAGAGCCTGATGCAGGGCTCGAACTCATGAATTGTGATATCATGACCAAAGCTGAAGTTGGATGCTCAACGAACTGAGCCACCCAGGCGCCCTAGAGGAACAGATCTAGAGAGACAAGTGGGGGTCAGGCGCTGCTCCCAGGGACCACCCCTCAGTGACACTCTCATACCCTGGGTGTCTGGGGAGGGCACAGGAGGGTGAGGGGATCCAAAACCTACCCAGGTAGGAATGGGTTGAAAACCAAGAACTGTTTCTGGGGAAAACCAAAAAAAATTTCTGGGGATGGATTCTGGAGAATGTCCCATGTACAAGATCTTGACCTCTGCCCCAGGTACCCCCAGGAGGCAAAATCAGGACCAAGGATGACATTATAGAAGCCCACTGGGGGAGGGGGGTCAGACCAAGGATGAGTTTTAAAACAAGGAGAATTTTGCAGTGGGAAAAACAGAAAGGCTCCCTGCCCTTGGAATCCCAGAGAAAGAATATTCTAAAGGAATCACCACCACACCCTGCACCGCCACCCCCAAACACCCAGGGGAATACCAAAGCAGCCACCCATTGAGGGGTGGCAGAGGGCTTTCTTGTTTTACAGAGGGATGCCTAATGTGGGTCCTGTCCCCGCAGATGCATACGGATTGCATATTTGGAGTAACTGCCAGCATTTACTGTGCATTTACATTTTCTAAGTGCCAGGCGCAGAGCTAAGCACTTTCATTCTCACTAAAGCCACGAGCCTGTCCCCTAGCCCTGCTTCTCAGAGGAGGAAACTGAGTCACGGAGTGCCGAAGTCACTTCCCACAGCTAGAAGGTGCTGGAGTTAGGCAGTCCCATTCCAAAGCAGGCTTCTTCATATCACTAGGCCATACTGCCAAGAAGGCGGGTCAGCCTGCCTGGCTCTCGTCCCACTCTGCCTTCACCAGTTACCTTTCCAAACTGACCCCACTCACTGTGGAGGTGACATCTACCACATCAGGTCCTGCTGGGCTGGGGGACAGTGACAAGCCTGGCTCTGTCACCGCTGCCGCCACATCCACAATCACATTTAAAATTTCCCTCCATCCAGGGGCACCTGGGGGGCTCGGTCGGTTAAGCGTCTGACTCTTGACCTCGGCTCAGGTCATGAACTCCCGGTTCATGGGATCGAGCCCCACATGGGGCGGGGTCTGCTTGGGATTTATCTCCTTCTCTCTCTGCCCGTCCCCACCTCAAAGTAAATAAATAAACATTTAAAAAAATGTCTCTCCATCTCCTGCATGACTTCCCCTGGGGTGTGTTTTCTCAGAAGCCCCTGCAAGGAGAGGGGGGGGTCAAGGAGGAGGGAACAGGGCCGGCCCAGGTCCTACCCCCCACTGACCTGCTTCCACATGGCCGAGCAGGAACTCGGGAACAGAAGCACACAAAGGAGGGCTTTGAGGTGGCTGCAGCCTGGCCCTGGCTGATCCCCTCTTCCCCCTGGTGCCTCACTTACCCCAATCCGGGCCTCCCTGTAAACCCGATTTAACAGGAAACTGTGGGCTTTGAGAAGTTCCTTGTGACACACTAATCCCCCGGCTGACCAGACCACACCCCCAGCGGAGGCAACCTCCAGGCTCCCCGAGGAGGAGGAGGAGGAGGACACAGGCACCAGGTAGCCCTAAGGAGGAGCTGGTGACCTGACAGGTAAGTCAGTAGCAGGGGTCTGGCTGGACCAGGGAGCCCAGGACTGGGGTGAGGAGTCGGGGGGGGGGGGTGTGTGGAGATCACATTCCAGGCTGCCTGTAAGACTGAAACCCACTGGCCATTCTCTAAGCTGTGCCAGATCAACCTGATGGCAGATTTAGCAAATAAAAACACAAGACGCCCTGTTGAATGTGAATTTCAGAGGAACCACAAATACTTTGCAAATCCCCAATATTGCATGGGATGTACTTATATTTCAAAAGTGTGTATTGTTCCTCTGAAATTGACATGTAATTGGGCATTCTGCATTTTATCCAGCATCCCTAGGCGGCAGGGAACAGGGGGTGACAGTTCATAAATCAGGTTTTAAAACCTCAAAATTAATTAGATAGGGCATATTTAAAAAAGAATCGCAGTATAGACTTTAACTCTGTATTTCTAGGATCTAAGATCTTGTCCTAATGATCTGCTTAACTGGCTGAGGGTGTCCAGTCATTATCTCTCCTGTCTAAGCTCCTCAGGGCAATTTGATAAGCCTCTCCATTCCTGTTCCAGAAATACCCAAGTGAGGCCACAAAGGATTGCAGTCTGTCTATCTCTGTGCCCACACATTTGGAAGTCTACTTGCCAGAGAGGAGACTTAGATTTGGTTCCTGCTGCTGGATTCCCTCCCCTGGCTGGGGCTGGGGAGCAGCAGAGGCAGGGAATGGGAGATCCTCAGATTTTCCCTGGGGTCCTCCAAGCCTCTGGGCACACTAGGGCAATGATCAGTGTGATGCTAAGAAAGGGAAGGGAAATTACGTTTTAGAGCAAAACACGGTGCTAGACACCTTACGGAAATAATAGGATCTTCATTACAATTCTATTTGGTAGGTACAGTTATTATCCCCAATTTGCAGATGAGGAAACTGAGGCTCGGAAGGGTTAACTAACTTGCCGAAGGTCATACAGGTGGTAAATGACAACTCTTGATTCAAATCCAGGTTTCTCTGACCCTAAAGGTCATCCATGCTCCTAGGGAGTTTGTCTGGAGATGTCTTAGCTCTAGTCTTAGCTCTAGATGTTAAAGCAAGCAGTGGTTTGAGCCCTACCTCTGCCACTTCCCAACAGCGAATAGGTGACAGAATTGACCAGTGGGAACCTGATCAGACAGGAGCAGGGTGGTGACGGCTCCTCAAAGGCCCTGGGGGATATTGAGGCAGGAGAGGAAACAAATCTGGGAACAGGAGAGCTATCTCCAGAAATACTCAGTGGGTTGAAGAGGTTGTCATGTGGGCAATGGATGAGATTTGTTCTGGTGGCCAAGCATCGCTTCTGTGTGCATTATTTATTATTTTAAAATGTTTATTTATTTTTGAGAGACAGAGAGAGACAGAGCAAGAGTGAGAGAGGGAGACACAGAATCTGAAGTAGGCTCCTAGCTGTCAGCACAGAGCCTGAAGCAGGGCTCAAACTCTCGAACTGTGAGATCATGACCTGAGCTGAAGTCGGACGCTTAACCGACTGAGCCACCCCGGCGCCCCCTGTGTACGTCATTTAATGTGACCTTCGTAACCCTTCCATCTCCCTTTTACAGGGGACAACCAAGACTCAGGTTAAATGACATAGTTTGCAAATGGAAGAGACAGAATTTGAACCCAAGTCCAACTTTTTCCACAGGAGCCTGCCTCTCTGTGCTGACAGGAAGTCACAGCTCAGGCTTGACGCCTGACCCCTGGCTATTTCTGGCTGTGTGATGGTGGACAAGTCACTTACTCTCCCTGGAGTCTGTTCCCTCCCGTGTAAGGTGGGGAGAATACCAGCTCTGGCTCTGAGATAATGGACTTGAAATTAATGCATCACAAAGCACAGAACACTGCACCCAGTATTTTGCTGAGTATGGATGCACCGAAGAAGGGGCCGTCCACCAGGCAGGGAAGTTTCTGAGATTCCCCCTTGGGCAGGAGGAAGAGGGCCACACACGGGAGGAGGGATGGTTTAATCCTGCAGGGGTAGTGCAACTTCAGAATGGAAGCCAAGGCTAGTGTTTCCCTGGCTGGACCAACTCATCTTAAGAACTAGGGTTTGAGGTATTTTGGGGTGTATTTTTTCTCCAAGAAGAGCTTCCCAAAGTGTAACCCAGGGGTCATTTTCTTCAGAGCCCTCTGGGATGCTGCTTTGAAATGCAGATTCCTGGGACACTTGGGTGGCTCAGTCGGTTGAGCGTCTGACTTCAGCTCAGGTCATGATCTCATGGTCTGTGGGTTCGAGCCCCGCGTGGGGCTCTGTGGTGGCAGCTCAGAGCCTGGAGCCTGCTTAGAATTCTGTGTCTCCCGGGGCGCCTGGGTGGCTTAGTCGGTTGAGTGTCCGACTTTCGCTTAGGTCATGATCTCGCGGTTCGTGGGTTCGAGCCCCGCGTCGGGCTCTGTGCCGACTGCCAGCTCAGAGCCTGGAGCCTATTTCAAAGTCTGTATCTCCCTCTCTCTCTGACCCTCCCCTGCTCACACTCTCTCTCTCTCCTAGAAATAAATAAAAATATTAAAAAAAAAATTCTGTGTCTCCCTCTCTCTGCTCCTCCCCCACTCACTCTGTCTCTCTCGAAAAAGAAATGCCAAAAAATCAAAATAAAATAAAATACAGATTCCTGGGCCTGCCCCCGTTCAGACCTCCTGAGTCAGAATCATGGGTGCAGGGCTCAGGCACCTGCATTTCTAACAGACTTCTCAGGCGATTCTTATGCCCTCAAAAGTTGGAGATCCATTGTTCTGAAACAGTAAGAGAACTGTCTCTCCGTCTCTCCGGAACAGGGCAGACTTGACTCTTGCTGCCATAGGGAGGAGGCTGCCTGGAGAAGCCAGGACAGAAGTGGGCCCTTCTTTTTCTGAGAACTTTGAGTCTTCCAGAAGCAGCATGTCAGAAGGGGTGAGTACCCTGAGCCTTGGGTCTCCCCGCCATCTCCCTTCCTTCCTCCCCCGTCCCTCCCTGTTCCTCTGTTTGGTCTGCTGGGGGGTAATGGCCATTCACCTGCACAACTTCTCTGTGACCGCACCCAAAGGGAGGAGCTTTTACAGTGACTTTGGACGGAAGTACTAGTTTAGGGTCTGAGCAGGCCCACTTACCTGGCTTGCTCGGGCTGATGGGGGGGCCTCTCCCTGAGTGTTTCCGGCCTCTCTCTGCCCAGGTGGGCACATTCCGTGTGGTCCCTGAAGAGGAGCAGGAGCTCCGTGCTCAGCTGGAGCGGCTTACCACCAAGGACCATGGGCCCGTGTTTGGCCCGTGCAGCCAGCTGCCCCGCCACACCTTACAGAAGGTGAGGTGGCCCCGGGTGCGGGGAGGGGAGGGCTGACAAGGAGACAATGTTGATGGCATCCTCACTCCTACAGGAAGGGTCCAGCCCTAGCTCTCCAGGTTACCCTGCACCTGATGGACTGGTCTGTTCCAGGGGCCTTCATCCTGGAGGGTAGGGTCACGGCAGCACCTGGGCTCACCGGACATCTGGGCCAGGGATCACCCTAGGCTCAGATATGGGGAGCACTGGTTTGCAAGTGATCCTGGGAAACAGAAATCCAACTGCTGCCCTCCCCGGATTGGCAAGAGGCCTGAGTTCTAGAATCAGACCTATTGTCAACTTGCTGTGTGACCTTGAGCGAGTTGCTTTCCCTCTCTGCGTCTTACCTTATGAGAGAAGGTTGTCAAACCAGCTCAGAGTGGAGCAGACTGTGCTCTGCGGAGAGTGACCGAGCTGTCTTGGAGCTGAGCTGAGCCTGGGCTCCTCAAGGGAAAGGTGCTCTGAGCTCCCCCAGACCTGAGTCCCCCTTCTTTGCGTTACCCTCACTCATGCTGCCAAAGGGAGAGCTCCCTGAGGAGCGCTGAGGAGCTTTCCAGGCCCAGCCAGGGGAAGGAAAGTGAGGGGGGGGGAGGGGGGAGGGAAGGGGGTGCAGGCTGCCATCTGCCCCTGTCTTGCTTTTTGAAAAGATCAGAATGAAGCCTGGGAGCTGCCAGCCAGAGTAGGAGTCTCAGCTCCACACCTTCCTGTCTGGGTGACCTTGACCTCTAGGGACCTCGGCCCTGGGGCTGAGAATACCCATTTTATGGTGCTGTGTGCCGTGTGAGGGTTCCAAGAGGTGCGGGCTGCTGTCATCAGAAACGTTTACACGTTTGGCGATCTCCTGCCCACAAGCCCGGGAGGAGGAGTTTGATCCGCTTTTCTGCCACTGTAATTGGCAGTGAGAGGTGCCGCCGGGGCAGCTGCTGCTCTTGGTGGGCAGGGGAGCCCCAGCGGCAGCTTCCCCACGTGCGCGCGCACCGATGATACGCGACTTGCCGCCTCCCCTCCCCCCTCCCCCTCGTTCCAGGCCAAGGACGAGCTGAATGAGAGGGAGGAGACCCGGGAGGAGGTGGTTCGCGAGCTGCGGGAGCTGGTGCAGGCGGAGGCGGCGTCGGGGCAGGAGCTGGCCCGGGCGGTGGCCGAGAGGGTGCGGGGAAGGGACAGCGCCTTCTTCATGCGCTTCATCCGCGCGCGGAAGTTCAACGTGGGGCGCGCCTACGAGCTGCTCCGAGGTGAGGCCCGCGCAGGGGGGAGGCCGGTGCTGACTCTCACCCGGGCACCGAGGGCGCTGTCCCCTCCACTCCCCCTCCCCTTCCCCCGCCCTGTGAGAGTCCCTCTCCCTGAGCCTCCTTATCCTTACCTGTGAAATGGGCGAGCGAACTGAGCCGCCCCCGGGATCGCTTTCAGCTCTGACCGCAGAGAATGAGTGTGGCGGGACCGCGGTCCCGGGAAGCCGGGAAGTCTCCCAGTTCTGGGCCTCACGCCTTAGTACTGAGTCACCCTGACTGTGTGCCCAGGCAGGCGCGCGTCCCCCTCACCCCTACCCCAGCCTGGACTTGGGCTCCGGAGCGCAGCAGGAAAGGTGGCTGGGTGCCTGACTGCAGGCCTCAGGCAGAGGGGAACTGGAGATAGTTCCAGGCCTGGCACGCGGCCCTGAGGACAGGGCGGCCCAGGCCCTGCAGGCTGGCTGAAGACCAGTGTCCTAAGGAAGTCCAGACCCCGGTGCTGGTGGAGAGAAGAGAAGGGGTGTCCTGCTGGGACCCCCCCCCCCACAATATGCCAATCACTCATTTACTTTTATTTATTAAATTAAAACTTTTTAAAAAATATATTTTTATTTATTTCTAGGAGAGAGAGAGAGACAGCGTGAGCAGGGGAGGGTCAGAGAGACAGGGAGTCACAGACTGAAACAGGCTCCAGGCTCTGAGCTGGCAGTCAGCACAGAGCCCGACGCGGGGCTCGAACCCACGAACCGCGAGATCATGACCTAAGCGAAAGTCGGACGCTTAACCGACTAAGCCACCCAGGCGCCCCAAATTAAAACATTTTTAATGTTTTATTTCTGAGAGAGGGACAGAATGTGAAGTGGGGGAGGGAGGGCAGAGAGAGAGAGAGAGGGAGACACAGAATCCGAAGCCGGCTCCAGGCTCTGAGCTGTCAGCACGGAGCCCGACGCGGGGCCAGAACTCACAAACCGTGAGATCATGACCTGGGCCGAAGTCGGATGCTTGACTGACTGAGCCCCCCAGGAGCCCCTGCCAACCACTCTTTTCGGCCAAAGGATGCGGCAGAGAACAAAGCAGACAAGACCCGACTGCTTTCATGGACTCCATGCTCTATCGGTGGAAATCACAAACCAGAGAAATCAAATCAAATTACGTAGACTGTTAGGCAGTAAGAAGGGATAATGAGAAAAAATAAAGGAGGTGAATATAAAGAACCGAGGGGTTGAGGTTGCAGGGAAAGTGGCCAGGAAGGCTCCAGGGCAAAGGGGACTTTTGCAGAACAATCCAAGGGAAAGGAGAGAACCTGGGGGAGGGGCCATAGTGCAGAGGGAAGAGTGAGATGGAGATGGGGTACCGGATGCTGTGGGAACGGTGGGGGGGGCTGTGGCATTCCCTATGCAAATGCTGCCTGAGCACCTCCCCCCCGCCCCCCCCCCCCCCCCC
>NW_024080645.1:1459489-1461507 GCF_003009895.1 Hyaena hyaena | reverse complement strand
TTTTTTTTAATGGATGGGTAATATTCCATTATATAGACGCCACATCTTCTGTATCCATTCATCTGTCGGTAGACACTTGGTCTTCCATCGTTTGGTTATTGTTCGTAATGCTGCAATAGACATAGTGGTGCATGTATCCCTGTGAATTAGTGTTTTTGTATTTTTTGGTCTCTGCATTTATATATGTGTGTGTGATTTTGCTGGTCCAGCCCTTAAGAGAGCTACCCTAGGTGGGGGGCACCTGGGTGGCTCAGTCGGTTGAGCATCCGACTTCGGCTCAGGTCATGATCTCATGGTTCGTGGGTTCGAGCCCCACGTCGGGCTCTGTGCTGACAGCTCAGGGCCTGGAGCCTGCTTCAGAGTCTGTATCTCCCTCTCTCTCTGACCCTCCTCTGCTCACACTGCCTCTTTCTCTCTCTCTCTCTCAGAAATAAATAAAACATTAAAAAAAAAGAATTAAAAAAAAAAAGAGAGCTACCCTAGGTGGGGGAATTAGGGTTCATCTTGGGAGACACATGCTGTGAGGCCTCAAAAAAATTGTACAAACTCACTTTAGAAGGTGCTGTCCAGCTGTCCTGACATCATTTCTTGAGAAGTTCATCTTTTTTCCCAATGGTTTGAGCTGTCGTCTTTGTCAGTCTATATTTTCATATGTATTTGGGTCTAGTTTTGGTCTTGTATTCTGTGTCATTGGTCTCTGTCTACCCATGCTCCAATTCCATACTCTGTGTGTGTGTGTGTGTGTGTGTGTGTGTGTGTGTTTAAGGTTTTATTTTTAAGTAATCTCTATACCCAGCATGGGGCTCAATCTCATGACTGGGATCGTGACCTGGGCCAAAATCAAGAGTCGGAGGCCCAACCGACTGAGCCACCCAGGAGCCCCTCATTAAGTTTGTCTTAAGTGTTGCTATAAATGGGGCTTTTTCTGACATTATATCTTCTGATTGGTTACTGTTTGTATATATGAAAATTATTGTTTTAGTATTTTAATTTTATATTCTGAATTTTTTGTTACTTATGTTAGTTTTAGAATTGATTCTTTCAGATTTTCCAAGAATACTGTCATATTATTGTAAATAGAGAAGATAGTTTTTCTTTCCCTTTTCTACTTGTGCCCGATTTATTTATGTATTTATTTATTTTTTTTAATTTATTTCTGAGATAGAGAGGGGTGCAGTGTGAGTAGGGGAGAGTCAGAGAGAGAGGGAGACACAGAATCCTAAGCAGGCTCCAGGCTCTGAGCTAGCTGTCAGCACAGAGCCCGACGCGGGGATCAAACCCACGAACCGTGAGATCATGACCTGAGCTGAAGTCGGACGCTTAACCGACTGAGCCACCCCGGTGCCCCCCGATTTATTTTTTTAAACTTTGTTAAACAGAGAGTTAATGGTGGTAGAGATAGTGAACTTCCTTACCGTGTTTCTGATCTTATCAGGGATACTTATGGTGTTTTACACTAATTAAGATACTGGCTTTAGGTATGAGTGTGTGTGTGTGTGCGCGTGTGTGTGAAAGACCTTAAAATAGTTCTCCCCCCCCTCTTTTTTTTGGTGCACAAAGCTGATTTTATTAAAGCACAGGGACAGGACCCATGGACAGAAAGAGCTGCCAAAATGATTTCTTCTTGGGGTACCCAGCTGGCTTAGTTAGTAGAGTCTGTGACTCTTGATCTCAGGGTGGTGAGTTTGAGCCCCGTGTTGGCTGTAGCGGTTACTTAAAAATAAAATCTTAAAGGGGGTGACTGGGTGACTCAGTCAGTTAAGCATTCGACTTTGGCTCGGGTCATGATCTCACGACTTGTGAGTCTGAGCCCCCTTGGGCTGTCTGCTCTCAGCATAGAGCCCACTTTGGATTTTCTGTCTCCCTCTCTCTCTGCCCTTCCCCCACCTGCATTCTCTCTCTCGCTCTCTCACAAATAAATAAAACATTTAAAATAAAATAAAATCGGGGCGCCTGGGTGGCTTAGTCGGTTAAGCGTCCGACTTTCGCTTAGGTCATGATCTCGCGGTTCGTGGGTT
>NW_024080645.1:1321317-1459382 GCF_003009895.1 Hyaena hyaena | reverse complement strand
TCTCTCTCTCTCTCTCTCCTAGAAATAAATAAAACATTAAAAAAAAAATAAAATAAAATCTTTACAAAAGACTATTTTAAGAATACTTTTTTCTTATTACTAAACAATATTTACATGTTATAAAATGCAAAAAAATCAGAAATGAAAATCATCCACGATTTTACTACTCAGGGATTTCTACCACCGACATCCTTCCAATCCACTTTTTCTAGAAACACACACACACACATTTTTTAAATATAAAAATGAGATCAGGGGCGCCTGGGTGGCTTAGTCGGTTAAGCGTCCGACTTTCGCTTAGGTCATGATCTCGCGGTTCGTGGGTTTAAGCCCCGCGTCGGGCTCTGTCCTGACTGCCAGCTCGGAGCCTGGAGCCTGTTTCAGTCTGTGACTCCCTCTCTCTCTGACCCTCCCCTGCTCACGCTGTCTCTCTCTCTCTCTCTCCTAAAAGTAAATAAAACATTAAAAAATTTTAAAAAAATGGGATCATACTCTACAAGAATACATAGTGAATGAAGATTTTGCTCTATATTTTTATATATAATACATATAATTTTAACTGCTGCAGAATATTTCATGGCATGAATGTACCATAACTTCACCAGTCCTTTATTGTTGGACACTTAGGTTATTTCCAGCGTTTCTACCATTATAAGCGTACCAAGATAAACACCCTAGCACCTAACCATGGATATGACATTCAAGGTTATTTTCTTGGGACACAACCACAGAGGTTGAACGTCCCAGTTTAAAGCCTGTGACAAATTACCTCCAGTAAAGGGATGTACCCGTGTTGGGTCTTACTGCCTGTTCACTCTGTGTCCAAGATCTTGCAGGCATATTGTTTCATCCTGGAGAAGCTACTAGAGAATGAGGAGACTCAAATTAATGGCTTCTGCATCATTGAGAACTTCAAGGGCTTTACCATGCAGCAGGCTGCCGGACTCCGGGCTTCCGATCTCAGGAAGATGGTGGACATGCTCCAGGTGAGGGCTCAGAACTTGGTCCCGAGGGAGCCTCTCACGGGTCGGGAGGCTGGGAGGCTGGGCCCAGTTTCCTGGGTTAACGGTGCCACTGAGGACCTAAGAAGGGGACCACCTAGCGCCACGATGAGCGACGGCAGCCACAGGCACTTGCATGGTGAAGGACAGTGAGCCACGTACGCACGTTAACTCCTTAACTCCTTGAGAGCAGTACCCACCTCTTCCCTGTTTCATTTTACAAACCTCGAAACCGAGGCTCACAGGTTTGAGTGACTTCTCGAGGTCATAAAACCCTAAAGTGGCAGAGGTCAGACTTGACCCTACAATCTCTGACCTGGAATCCTGTTCACTGTCCACATATGTCACACTGTCTCTCTCTGAACGCGACTTTGTTGCCATTATGGCCAATGGCTCCGACAACTCAGTCCTGTGTATACTGACGTGTCAGAACTCCTTTCTCAGAGCGAACCCTCTATCTCAGATTATGTGTATCTGGGAAAGGAGGGGTGGGAGACCGGGGTTTAGGGGGCACTGAAGGATAGGGAGACATGACGGCAGTGTCTCTGGGGTTTAGAGTAGTTTCCAATCCACTCAGCAGGCTAATGGGTGTGAAAAAACTCAGGTCACCTAAAAACCAAGCAAGGCTACCATTTCATTAAAAAAATTGTTTTTAATGTTCATTTATTTTTTTTGAGAGAGAGAGAAAGAGAGAGAGAGAGACAGAGCACGAGCGCGGGAGGGGCAGAGAGAGAGGGAGACACAGACTCTGAAGCAGCTCCAGGCTCTGAGCTGTCAGCACAGAGCCCTACTTGGGGCTCGAACTCCCGAACTGTAAGATCATGACTTGAGCCAAAGTTGGACACTTAACCGACTGAGCCACCCAGGCGCCCCTCATTTCTTTGTTCTGCCTAATAATGGCGGGGTTTGGTGCCTCAGCAGGGAGAGGGCTGGGCTGCCTGGCCTCCGGGGCTTCCTCCCTGCAGTTTGGAGCCTCGGTGAAGCCCAGGTTCCCCGGTTGCGAGCCCAGGGGCAGAATGTTCGGGGGGCTGTGCTTTGGGGGCAAAGCACGGGGGAAGGCAGGTCTGTCCTCCAGCCGTGGGGAGAGGCGGAGGGGGAGTGCATGGGGGCCTCGCACGGGGGCCTCGGAGGGCACGGCGGCCACTGGGCGGCGCTCTCTCTGCACCGCAGGACTCCTTCCCAGCCCGGTTCAAAGCCGTCCACTTCATCCACCAGCCGTGGTACTTCACCACCACCTACAACATGGTCAAGCCCTTCTTGAAGAGCAAGCTGCTGCAAAGGGTGAGTGCGTGGCCCCCCGCGGAGGCGCCCAGTGCTTCTCTGGTGAGTGAGTGGCGGTGCTGGTGGTTGCGGGAAGGAGGGGAGGGGACAAGGGTGGGCACGGTCCCCAAGCCCAATGACAGCACAATGCAGAGGAGGATGCCACCAGGCAGAGAGGGCATGCTGTGCTTTTCTCCTCTGTTCCTTTCCTTTCCTCCGTCCCTCAGCCCGAGGGCACCCCCCACCCCCTCCCGCCGCCCCCCCCCCCAACTCAGCTCTGTCTCCCCTGCAGGTCTTCGTCCATGGCGATGACCTCTCTGGCTTCTTCCAGGAGATTGATGAGGACATCCTGCCCGCTGACTTCGGGGGCACCCTGCCCAAGTATGACGGCAAGGCCGTCGCTGAGCAGCTCTTTGGCCCCCGGGCCCAAGCGGAGAACACGGCCTTCTGAGGACTTCCGTCAGGCTGTCCACCCGTAGTTAGCGACCCTGGGCTCTCCTCAGCCGTCCCGGAGCCCGGAAGGTGGGAGAAGGGCTGCCTGAGGTGGCTCCCCTGAGCCTCCCCGTGCTTGGATGAGTTCAGCCGTCACCCTCCTCCCAAGTTGGGGGGCCATAATACAGGGGGGTTCCCTTGAACGAGAAGAATTGGGAGCAGTTACATTCCCACTGACTCGGAAGCTTAGGACAGTGTCTTGCGCTGGGTCGAGTTTCAAAGACTCTCTAACGAAGCTTCTCTACGATGTCCTTTCCAGCAGTTTTGCCTCGGGGGTCTGAAGACAGGCAGAGAGGCTGATTGCTAGGTCTGTCCCCGCCTACGTAAATCAATAAATAAGATAATAGGATAAAAGAGCGGGGGCTATAAAATGATCTGGCAAACACGGCAATGTTGGCAATTTTGGCGGCCGGGAGGCAGGCGAGGGGCTTTCCGTATGGAATTCTGGGGTGGAAGTAGCCTTGAAGTGGCTGCGTTTTGTCATAGCCTGGTCCCCTCAGTCGGGGTAGCGTGACGTGTGTGGTGATGTGTGTGGTGACGTGTGTGGTGGCGGACCCCCCTTCCAGGCTGACGGTCGCGTCCCCTCCTGCCTGGGGTCTCCGCCAAAGGCTCTCTCTAGACACCTTGCCTGGACTGGTAGTGTTTTGTTTTGTTTTTATTTTTTTAATGTTTTATTTATTTCTAGGAGAGAGAGAGAGACAGCGTGAGCAGGGGAGGGTCAGAGAGAGAGGGAGTCACAGACTGAAACAGGCTCCAGGCTCTGAGCTGGCAGTCGGCACAGAGCCCGACGCGGGGCCCGAACCCACGAACTGCCAGATCATGACCTAAGCGAAAGGCGGACGCTTAACCGACTAAGCCACCCAGGCGCCCCACTTTTTTGGTTTTTTTTTAATTAAAAAAATGTTTATTTACTTTTGAGAGAGGGATTGAGAGGGAGAGAGAGAAAACGAGAAGGGGAGGGGCAGAGTCTCGAGAGGGAGACCCAGAATCTGAAGCAGGCTCCAGGCCCTGCACTGTCCGCACAGAACCCGACACGGGGCTCGAACTCACGAACTGTGAGATCATAACCTGCGCTGCAGTCGGACGCTTAACTGACTGAGCCACCCAGGCGCCCCAGTCCAGGAATCTTCTGATCCACTGAGTGTCCTTGTTCTTGTTTTCCAGGGTGGGTATATATATATATATATATATATATATGTGTGTGTGTGTACGTGTATATGTGAACGTACATATATATGCATTTATTTCTTATATCCCTTCTTTCATTTCTAGGGCTTGCAGTGTATGCTCATCACCCAAGTAACTTCCTTCTTTATAATATTCACAGTCGACAATCTATGGTCATAAATGATATTTGCCTAGGTCTTCTGAGCTGGAGGAGTAATCATAGCAAATTATTGTGGGTGGAGGGGTGGGAGGCTTGACCAGTGAGGATTTTCCCCGAACCCTTTATTGCAAATTCTTCCAAAACCCTTTAAAAGGCGAGGGTCCCCTTTTCCAAATCAAATCTTACCCGTAACTCTCATATTTAAGCCGGAAGGGGTGGAGCTGCTCTGATTGTACCCTAACGGATCTTCTACGACATCTAGAGCTGCGAAGGCATTTCCAGAATGAGGGCAGGAACCACTGTGCGTTGGTGCTGAGGGGTCAAGTGATAAGAGAACAGAGACTTGCATTCGCTGGGATGGGGGGCACTGGTGACCCCTCGGTAGAGGTGTTGGTAGAGGTGGGGTGGGGATGAGGCTGAGTTAAAGACATTTTTAAAGCATTCAAGATATACTTCGAATTCTTTTGTAAAAGAGTTGTATCCCCATCTGAGGGAAACTAAGGCAGATTCCTCTTGGAAGATTCCTGTCTTTCCCTCGGGCCCCCAGTTGCTAGAAGCCTTTGTCGATGCTGCCGGGGCCCACCCTCTGATTCGTGGGGCTCTAATTTACAAATGAGATCAGGATGTGGAGAAAACCCGAAGGCAGATGCCGACCAGGAGGCTCTTGGGGGGGGGGCATTGGCTCTAAGATCCAAATGGGTCACTGGGGTCTCCCCTACGGTCAGCAGGGCTAGCGTCTTCACTCGGGCCCGGGTCTGACCAGGAAGGCTGTGCGGTGGGGAGCCTGAGTCAGCTCTGACTGCGGGCCGGCACTGCCCCCTGCTGGTCGTGTCCTGGTACTGCCCCTCCAGGCACAGACCCCAGCCCCACAGGAAAGAGAGGTGGTGGGCAGACGGGGCCATATCTTGTCCAGGAAGGTGGTGCCACTTTTGGGAGAACGTGTCTGAGGACCTTAAAGGTGAATGTTAGAATCAGCCGGGCTCAGGGGCGCCTGGGTGGCTTAGTTGGTTAAGCGTCCGACTTTCGCTTGGGTCATGATCTCACAGTTTGTGGGTTCGAGCCCCACGTCGGGCTCTGTGCTGACTGCCAGCTCAAGAGCCTGGAGCCTATTTCAGAGTCTGTGTCTCCCTCTCTCTCTGACCCTCCCCTGTTCTCTCTCTCTCTCCTAGAAATAAATGAAAACATTAAAAAAAAAAAAGAACTATAAAAAAAAGAATCAGCTGGGCTCAGCCTCGCAAAATCCCAGCTGCCTACACGCTGGTTTCCTGTATGTGCCTACCACGGCCACGACTACGGGAGGGGCAGAGAGACGATACGATACTCTTTTGAAAACCACCAAGTATGGAGTGGGGGGCAATGAAACCTGAATTTTATGATAGCCCTTTGCTGCCCTCAACAGCCTTCTTTCTGGAGACATCTGGGATGAGGCAGGGATTGTACCACTTAGAAGTAGTTTGGACAAAGTGAGGGTTTGCGAAGTCCCAACGATGCAGTTCTGCCAGCCTCATGTGGCCTCTGGGGAATACTGTCAGCAGATGGGGGCAGTTAGTTGGGGTGTGGGTGGAGGCCTCGGTAGGGAGATGGGCCACCAGCTTCAGAGAGCCTTGAACGAGACTGGCCACACTGCTCAGTCTCTGGTTTACCTAGGGGGGTGCCGGAGGAGTCTAATGCTACCTGGTGGTCTGCAAAGCTTCCGGGGAGAGGGATGCCGGGATCTGAAGCCAGCCAGGAAAAGGGCTGAAGAATCACTTGAGGAGTGAATCGGACCATCTTTCATCGCCCTTCCTGTGGTGGGCGTGGTGTGGCTCTGGTGTTGAGGGGCCTCAGGCTGTGCTGGGTCTGGAAACTAACAGGATCTTAGAATCCCTTGCAGAATCTTAGGCCTCCCTCACCTTGGATCTGCTCAATTAGAATCTTCCTTTGTTTTTTTTTTTATTTTATTTTTTTAATTTTTATTTATTTCTAGGAGAGAGAGAGAGAGAGATAGCATGAGCAGGGGAGGGTCAGAGAGAGAGGGAGAGACAGACTCTGAAACAGGCTCCAGGCTCTGAGCTGGCAGTCAGCACAGAGCCCGACGCGGGGCTCGAACCCACGAACCGCGAGATCATGACCTAAGCGAAAGTCGGACGTTTAACCGACTAAGCCACCCAGACGCCCCTAGAATCTTCGTTTTAAGGAGATCCCTGCAGGCTGGAGTTCCCTGGGGGAGCTTTAAAACTTGGAAGGCCTGGGCCTCATCCCCAGAGACTTTGATGCTCTTGGTCTGGGGTGTGGCCTGGGCATGAAGATGGCCCAAGCTTCCCAGGTGGCTCAGATGTGCACTGCTCCAAGGCCTGTGTGTTGAGGATATAGAGGACCTTGCTTGGGCAAGTTTTAATATCTAAGGACTTGTACACACACTTTGCACTCAGCTCTATTTTCCTGTGCAGAGAGGAGAGGCAGGGCTGCGGAAAGCCCCTGTGGGAAGGCAGCCACTGATGCAGGCCATCTGTCCCAGAATCGGGGCAATTTCCTCCCTGGGGGCTGTGCCCAAAGGCTGCCCTGCCTTTAGACAGGCAGTGTGCAGGTGGGCACCCTTGATTTCTGAAGGTGACCGTCCTAAGGAAGGAAGCCATGGATCAGGGTTTGATGACACACGCGTGTGTCGGTCGGCACCACCAAGCCCAGGGATGTTTCTGGAAACCATTTCCAGGCCCAGCTCAGCTTTCCCAGTGGGCCGGGAAGTTCAGACATCCAAGCGGGGGCTATACATTCTTTTCTTATGGTTTCTACACTGTCCCAGGAGGTGACTTCATGAGTGGGAACCGAGGAGACAAAGCCAAACCACTGCCCCAAAGTAACACTAGCACTTTGAAAAATAGTCATTTGATCCTCCCAATATCCGGTGATAGGCATTCTTCTTGTAAGTATCTTAACAGGCAAAGCCCCACTCCCACCCCCACCCGCCCTTCACCCGCCCAAACAAACGGAGGTTAAATCCTGCTCGGGATCAGAGAGCCGGGAAATGGCTAGAATGGGACCTTTGCCAGCAACTCTGGCTCCAAATCCATTTGATGTCATCACTGCCCATGCTTTGCATCAGATGTTTTATTTCTGGGGTGGGGGAGGTGTGGGCAGGAAGGGGACCCGGAACAATGAAATTAGAACTTCATTCATCCCAGGTCCGTTTCACCATCATCATAGGTAACCTTAGGAGGAAACCAACCCGTCTTCAGTAGAGATGCTGGGTATTTGTAAACAAAATTTTTAAGTGTTTGTTTATTTTTGAGAGAGGTAGAATGCAAGCTAGGGGAGGGGCAGAGAGAGAGGGAGACACAGAATCTGAAGTAGGTGCCACACTCTGAGCTGTGAGCACAGAGCCTGGAGCCTGACGCTGGGCTCGAAGTGAAGTCAGACGCTTAACCCACTGAGCCACCCAGGCGCCCGTCTGGGTTATTTCTAAATGGGGTAGAGAGCATGAATCAAAAGGAAGTTCTGGGTGTGGAAAGCCACAAGGTGAGGGGCATCTAACTCCCTTTGGGGAGAGATTCATCAGTTCAAGGCCAAACTGCCTGTAATGTCTTCCCAACCATGCAGATACAGATAACCTCTAAGGGGGAAATCCAAGAGAGGAATGAGGAGGAAGGCTACCATACATATGGAGAACCATCCAGTTGGGTGTCCTTGCCATGGGAAAGAATGAGGCTAGAGCAGAGGGTCCTGTTCATGAAAAGTATAAAAAACCTAGCACCACTGGGATGGCGAGTGTAGATGAGTGTCCCCGAGCACAGATCTATAGATGGGGTCGCCTCAGGAAAGGCTTGGCCAAGTGCCGACCGCACTGGGAAGGTGCTCCAACCAACCAGCCTCACACCCTGGGCCGGACCTCTCTTCCATATGGTTCTTTTCATTGGTCGTATTCTTTGCGAGGTGGTTTTCCTGGATCACAATGATCTGGCTACTTTGTGGAGGAAGGAAGCGGAGGAAGCTTGCTCACTGGGGACGGATGCATTTCCGAAATCTGGTGTTGGGCATTCTCAGGACATGTTAATGCACATCCTCTAAAACCAACACTCCCTACCCCACCTAGTCCGTCAAAGGTTTTGCAAAGCCATGGAGGGAGGAAAACTGGGAGAGCATGGACTCTTACAGCTCTCCTGGCGGGGCATCCTGGGCCTGGAAGCCCTTTAGCTTGGATTCAGACAGATACAAAGGGGAAGAAACCACTACCACCAATCAACTCACCCAATATCATCTTAAATTTAGGTGATGTTCATGCATGCAATCTTGTCTTTCCTTCCTCCCTCCCTTCCTTCTTTTCTTCCTTTCATAGTTTATTTACTTGGAGGGTGGGGATGGGCAGAGAGAGAGGGAGACAGAGTCCCAAGCAGGCTCCACATTGTCAGCGCAGAGCCCGACGCAGGGCTCAGTCTCATGCACGGTGAGATCACGACCTGAGCCACCCAGAGTCAGACGCTTAACTGACTGAGCCACCCAGGCACCCCTCACTCAGTCTTTTGAAAGAATACTCTTAGAAAAGCATACAAATCACGTGTGGTAACCACCATTTACATCCCCCCTTACCTTGTGTCTACAAGGGTCACTCTAGAGAGCAAGTGATTACAATGTTGGGATCTCACACCCAGGCCTTCTTGCCCAGAAAGGCTGGGGTTGGTCATTTCTTTGGTGTTTGTTTGCAGGGCTGGGTGAAAAGCACTTGTGATGAGAACTTGGCTTTTTGCCCATTTCCTTCAAGCTCACATTTGGTTAAGGCATCGGAAGAAACCACCCATCCATCCATCCATCCATTTACTTGAAATTTATTTACTTATTCTGAGAGAGAAAGAGGGAGAGAATGCATGCCCGTGCATGTGCATAAGCGGGGGAGGAGCAGAGGGAGGGAGGGAGAGAGAGAGAGAGAGAGAGAGAGAGAATTCCAAGCAGGCTCCATGTTGTCAGGGCAGAGCCCAACTCAGGGCTCAAACCCACAAACTGTGAGTTCATGACCTGAGCTGAGCTGAAGTCAAGAGTCAGACGCTTAACCGACTGAGCCATCCAGGCACCCCAGGGAGAATCCTTTTAGACAGAAACTCTATTGCACAAAGGACACACAGCCGTGCTACATTTTTAGCCTTTTATTTAAGTAAAGAAATTCCATTGAATCAAAGATAACAAAATTACAGTTTTCGTTTGTAATGATCTTCGTTTACCACCACACAGAATCAAAATAGAGCCCAGAAGAATATGAGAACATAAAATGATCAAGGACACCATTGTTTAGTATAATTTCTTAATAAAGGTAAATATCCTCATATTTAGAAAAAATTGCATTGCTAGTTGCAAATCTTAAACACCTCTGTGCTGGAAGATCCTGTATTTCCCCCCCAAAATCCAGCAGCACGGAGGCTGTCAGAACACAAACTCAAAAACGCATGATTTTCAGGGCAGCATTTTATGTTTCAGAAAATCAAATGAAACGAAATACAAATGAAACAGACACAAATCAGGAATGTGGAAGTGATGGTTCTCAAAAATCAATCTGGAAGCGGATCTGCCAACAGAAGAACGCGGCTGACCGAGTCCCACCGGGAAAAGGAGAGATGGCCCCGGCTCCCCATCCCGCCCCGCCCCCCACCCCTGGTGTTGCTAAGGCAGCTGCATTGGCAGAAGTCAAAAGCTCAGGTACAGTGGAGGTCTTCCTGAGGCAGTGGGGAGAGACCCGGATTGTCTGGAACTGGTGTGGAGAGGCGACAGGATTCTACATGGACTTGTGCTTTAGGAAAACTGAAGAGGCCACAACAAAACAAAAGCCAGACAAAACCTAAGTCCTACGCCCAGGAGGGACCAAGTCCCTGGGAACAGTCTGGGAGAGAAGAGGCTGGCGCGGGGACTGAGGCGGGGGGCGGGCAAGTACTCCCCTCAGTGACTGGGCTGCTCAACGTGGGTGGTCTCAAAGGAGAATGCTCATTGAGATGAAGGTTATTTCTGCTCTAAGCAGACAGTCCCCAACTTATGGCAATAGTAGATTTCTTGGCTAACGGGGACCAGAAGGGAGAGAAGGTAGGTTATAGCTTTTGTTACTGACCGGAGTCAAGGTCAAAGACAGCCCACCGGTTAGAAATGGACTCCAGCTCGTTCACAGAGATACACGGCCCCTTTCCCCACATACGTGCCAGGAAAAACAGTTTGGGGTGGGCTGCGGGGGGGGGGGGCTGACTCTTCCAGAAGGGGCAGCTGTCTACTGTCCGGGGACTGGGAATGGCCGAGTCCGGGGACTGGGACTGCTTCGAAGGCCCCTGGAGGAGGACGCCTGGGCCGTGGCATCCGGGCGTGGCGGCGGCAGCGAGGCAGGTGGAGGGAGCAGCTTTAGTTTCGGCGAGTGGTCCAGCCCCCACTGCCAGCAGGGGCCGGTGCCCATCCCCTCAGCCTCGAGTGCAATTTGGCAAAAGCAATCCTAGTTTATGAAGAAGGGGGTCCTCCCTTCTGCTTAGATAACGGAGGGAGAGAAAACCCTTTCCCTCAACGGCTTGGCCTCCAAACGCCACAGACAGGCCACTTTTCATGGCTTCGCTAAGCATCCAAGTAGTCCCGAGTGGGTTTGAACAACAGAGCGAGGCCGGGAAGGAAGAGGGGCATCAGGGGATGAGACTTGTGGCCAGTCGTGAACCATGCGTGCTGTCGAGGGGAGTGGGGGCGGGGGGCTAGCGTAACAAGGGGCGCACAGGCCGCACGAAGGGATCCTCCAGTTTTGCTGTGGCTTCGCTTCAAACTTCCACGGCAGGAGATTTTAAATCCCAGCGCGCCCTGTTATTAGACTAGCAGGGGACACTCTACCAGGCAAAGTAAGGCCTTCTGGGCACAGAGAGCAAGCCCAGGCGGTGGTGTGAGCGGGGCTGTGGCCAAACGCTTTTTAAGAACTCTCCTGTCCTGCCTTAAGGACGGAGCCCAGAGTTCTCCGGACTCCGCGTGACGTTGTGGGGGGCCTTGAGCTCTACGAATCGATGCCACAGGGAAAGAAAGGCCTCTCACATCTCAGGCATCTGCTTGCCTGGCAAAGAGCAACGAGAACACATGCATTGTTCCCCTGGAGCTGGCGAAAGGGACCTTGAGTCCCATGGTTACAAAGAGAGCTCTCATTCGGATGCCAGGCATACAGGCGCAGCTCCCCAGAAAGCGCAGCTTTAAGGAAGCCTGCAGTTTCAGAACGCAAGCCTGAGCGGGAAGGGTTCCTGCCCTGGGAAACGGGACTACGAATCTCAGTGCTCTGCCCGAGTCACATAGAAAGCTGGGGACATGTGCCTCATTCCAAAGGTCAGCACCCGCCCCATCACAAGACCACCCTCGGGACAGCAAGAATACGGAGATGCCAGCGGAGAGTCTGAAGCGACGCTGGTCAGAGACACGGGGCTGTGGGCAACATCAAGGTCTGCAGCGGCAAAGGCTTAGTGCAGAAGGCTCCCTCCGTCCGAGTCCCCCCACGATGAGCCTGGACACAGCCATTGCAGGGGGGGGTTCCTCTGGCAGATGGTGCGCACACAGGTCAAGGGTCCTAGAGGCGGTCAAGGTGAGGCAGCTGGGGCTCAGAGAGGCGAAGCGGTTGCCCACAATCCGGCCTGAATCAGAGACCATCAGGACAAGAACCCGGGTCTCTTGGACCCTGGTCCCCTACCATGAGGTCAAGAAATTTTGCCTCTTACGATATGTCACAGGGTCCCCTGCAAGTGTAAGGTGCTAAAGAGAGATGAAGATACGGTGACAACAAACCACTTCCTGCTTCCTTTCCGCTCTGGGGTCACTGGTGCAAATCGGCAGCAGGGACGAAGAAGGGCTTTTCCTGAAGTCTGTTAAAGCCCCTGGTCACACGATGTACCAAGGAGACATGACAGCATTTTCCAGACAATCTTTTCAGATAATCTTAATTTGCCCGGGAACAGCTGCTCCCAAGTTGTCCTCTAACCCGTTAAGAGGCCAAGACGACCTCAGAAATGTGGGTGCGTCCCCTCCGTGGCGTTCCCCGTGTCATCCCTGCAATAGAGCTGGCTAGGTCTATGCAAGTTATATCTTTATTCTGATTTTAAGATATAATATTCAAATGCTGTTTGAACGTTCGGCCTTGTTTTAAGCCAACGGGACTGTCACAGCCAGGGGAGCACCCCCATTGTCATCAGCAATGAATGGCTTCAGGGAGACAAGCACAGAAAGCTGGAGGAAGGAAAAAGCTGACCTACATATAAAATGCTGCTCCCTTGTTTATTAGGCAGGTTTGCATCTCTGTAAATTCAATGCCTCTGTGCTCTCATTCAGGGACGAACAAGAATTTTCCTGTAAGACCGCTGCGGTCACATTCTCATTTCCAGGCCCGAGAGCCCGAAGCCTGAACAAAGGGCTTCAGTTGATCTCATGTGAGCCAAAATGGAATGTGAGTGCCATTCAGAGTCACACACATAGAGAGATTTCAGCTGGGGCACGGCCCCCACGGTCCTCGGGGGGTAAATTCCGGTCGCGCGCGACCAAGGCCAGGGCCCAGCCCCTGCCTCAACTTCATTAGGCCCCAGCGACTTCTGAGCCCCCTCGCAGACCGGTGTCTCCTCTCTTCCCGAATGGAGCCGGTACATGGCCGCTGCTTTGTCAGAACAGGTCAAGAGACGCGACCTAAGGCTAAGGCACCTCTTGCTTCCTGGGATGGTGACTCAGCCCCACTTAGTTATTGCTTCGTTTACCTAATTCCACAAAAGGTCTTGCTTGAGAAACGAAGGGAGTAGTGGGAAACAGGACCATGAATCTTGTAAGTTACAGCTGCGTTATCAGGTGGGAGGGGAAGTGACAGAGGGGAGGGGCCGGCTTCCAAATTGAGGGAGTAGACGATAAAGTGCCAGTTGGTGCTAAAAGAACATGAATGAGAAGTGCACTAGAAGAGTAACAGCTGGGGGGGAAGTCACAACGATGAATCTGGGGTGTGTGAGAAATCACAGCGCAGTGTGGAGACCACAGAAATCTCCATCTCTTGAGACAGTGGCTGCTTTTGATGTTATTAATGAGGATGATCTAGTGATTGTCAGAAAACAACTTCAGGTTACAGACGTGACTGTCAAGGCCACTTGGACCGATGCCCAGAAGACATCCACCTGCGACCCTGAGGGGCGTATCTAGGCTCCCTTTACCCCAGAAACATTCACACAGACCCACTGTTTATAATCCTATCTCTCCTGGAGCAAAGGAGATGAAGCAGGGACATTCAAAGCAAAACAAAACAAAACAAAACAAAACAAAACAGTATCCAGACAATTTCACTCTCGGTTCCATTTAGTTCCAGATAGCAACTGCCGATTTTTCAAAGTGCAGGGTTTTTAGATATTCAAGTACCACAGGACTGGAGGAAAGGAGTACTTGAAACGAATAACATTTTCATTTGAAGAGACACACTCTGGAAAGATCTCTCCAACAGACTATAAATATAGGCTATTAAATTAAATATCTGGTTTCAAAATAACAGCCCTTTTGGTTGGAAAGATCTTTCTCCAAACTCAGACCCAGCTTTTGAATTGTTTGGTATCAAAAGCCAGGAGTAGAAAGACTTGGGGTAAAAAAGTAAAATTATAATCGAATGTTGCAAAAAACCCAAAACACCTCTTTATAGGAAAATGAGGGACAGAACAAAAAAAAAAAAGGTGACTGACGACGTCCGTGGGAGGCCTCCCAGACCTCGGCGAGCTGAGTTTGTCATGCATCTTTAGAACCGGCAATGACCTCGGCAATCCACCTGGTCCAAGTCCCCTGCTTTACAGGTGAAGAAACTCAAGTTCAAGGGACTTTTCCAGGGTCATACAGCCAGTGAAAAGCAGAGTGCGGCGGAGCCTGAACTATACTCCCCGCCAGGCCCCCTTCTGAGACGTCACACTGTGATTACACAAGGCAGCTGGCATGGGACAGGCCCCTGGGAGCTAAGAGACACATCTACCTATAAATTTCCGTAAAATGAGCTACCGAGGCGTTTCTAAATTAAAGGCCCTGCAGAACAGTGTTCTCCAAATTTGCCTGGTGGTGAGGATCACCGGGGGCACTTGTCAAAAATTAAAATCTCCAGACCCCTTCCCAGACCCACCTGAGCGGCCTGTCCCAGGGGAGGGACCTGGGAGGCTGAATTTTTACCAAGTGCCCCAGGTAACTCTCATCACCGGCAAAAGCGTGGGAAGACTGTCCTAGAAGATCGTAAGGGAGACTCGAGGGAACTTTCTGGGCCATGTGGGAGGCTAGACTGAAATGCGGGAGGCTCAGGCGCCTGGGCTCCCAGGCCGACCTGCACAGTCGGCATTGGCTTGGGTTGGCGAGCGCTTTTCAGGGTCTACATAAGGACACATACGACCACCGCGAAGGAGCATATACACACTTCACGGCTCTCGGGGACAAGCCTTTTGATTGGCAATGCAAAACTGCTGTTCAGACACATTTTTAATAAGGAAACTAGATGGAATTGGCTTAAAAGCAATCAAATGCCGAGACCGGACGGGAGGGTGAGAATCCTGCCCCTAGTCGCCGTGGAGAAAACCGGTAACTAAGCACAAAAATAGCCTGGCGCTCCCAGGGACTGGCTGCCTGCTCCGGCGCGGGTGCGCCTGGTGGCTGGTCCCCGCCGATGGTGTGAGGTGAGATCCAGATCACTGAGGGAGATGAAGGGGGGGGACCTGACACAGACAGTGACAGACACGGGTGCCAGGAGTGCGCCAGAGTCCGGGAGGCCTCACTCCAGGTCGGCCTCCACCTGCTCCGTGTCAGAGCACTGTGACTTGTTTCGCTCCCACTGGCAGATGGCGTTGGCGTACTCCACCACCAGCTTATCCATCCACGTCAGGGGCTCGGGGAACAGCACAGAACCCTCAAAGAAGCCGAGGTGGCCCCCATGCAGAGGCAGCACAAACATGACGTTCTCCCGTTTCTCTGCGGGGGGGGCTGGGGGGGGAGAGGCAGATGAGTGAGTCACGGTCTGGTGAGCTCCAGGGCAGGACGCGCCAAAGGGAGCCCGCCACGGTGGGCCCGGGCTTTGCCCACGGGTGAAGGTCACCGAGAGGATGTACTTGACTTGTCCTCACTCTGCCTCGTGCACCAGAGTGGGAGGGAGATGAGGTTGGCGGCCGAGGCTGTGGGATCTAGCAGGTACTGCTTTGGGGCAGAATGGACACTGGCTTAAGAAACACTTTGAAATTGGGGCACCTGGGTGGCTCAGTTGGTTAAGCGTCCTACTTTGGCTCAGGTCATGATCTCAAGGTTCGTGGGTTTGAGCCCCGCATCAGACTCTGTGCTGACAGCTCAGAGTCTGGAGCCTGTTTCAGATTCTGTAACTCCCTCTCTCTCTGACCCTCCCCTGCTCACACTGCCTCTCTCTCTCTCTCGTTCTCAGAAATAAATAAAAAACATTAAAAAAAAAAAAGAAACACTTTGAAATCTAAAGGGATCTCAAACTCGGGTGTATGTTAGAATCACCTGGGGTGAGAGAGCGAGTGCACAAGTGCACTGATATCGTTAGAGCTCCCCAGGTGATTCAATTATACGGCCAGATGCTTCCCACGTGCCTCCAAATCACCCGGACGTCACCTTACAATGCACTCTAACATGCCAGGTGGAAAAGCTGACATTCGGCATTTCTAACGAGCTCCGGGGTGATGCCGAAGCTACCGGTGGGGGCCAGGCTTTGAAGGGGTTCACGGCATTGATGCTGTGATTTATTTCAGTGGAGTCAATGTTCTTTCATTACAGACGCTTCTCGTTTAAGACTAAAACAGAACTGGGACGCCTGGGTGGCTCAGTCAGTTAAGCGTCCGACTTCGGCTCAGGTCATGATTTCGGTTTCTGAGTTCCAGCCCCACGTCGGGCCCTGTGCTGACAGCTCGGAGCCTGGAGCTGCTTCAGATTCTGTGTCTCCCTCTCTCTCTGCCCCTCCCCTGCTTGCACCCTGTTTCTGTCACTCAACAATAAATAAATGTTAAGAAAAAAACGGAAGACTAAAACTGAACTCAAAGCTGCGGTTTGTGGTAAAGACGCTAAGCGGCTATGCCGAGCGCTGCCAGCCTGGAGCCTTCAGGACTCCCCGTGGCGGCTGGTCCCGCCTGGGCTTGGAGAGGCCATTACTGAAGATGGGGCAAAACGGGCAGCCATGTGTGGCCAGGACCAAAGAAAAACGTCTGTCTTCCCAGGGGACAGACGGACAGGGCCCAGCGGCTCCAGGCCTCTGAAGCCCCTCCTGGGGTGCACAGCTCTGGCTCTGAGGGCTCTTTTCCCATGTGACCGCCCGCCCTTCTTCGTTTTCAGTTGTTGCTTCATAGATTCTGGGCGGCAGCCTTAGGGCCTCGGGGTTACCCTGGAATCAAGGGAGCGTCGAGCCGCTGAGTGGGTTGCTTCACGCCGTGCCCGGAGCCTGCTACGGTGTGAGTGCAGCTTGAGGACTGGCGGCTTGGTCACCTGACACATCTGCATCACACATGCCACCCACTGCGAGCAGGGCCCTGAGCCCTGGCTGGGCACGGGGCTCCACTGCCGTACTATTTCCTCCTCTAGCCTGGGCTGAGAGCGAGCCAGGCGTGCCCCCGTCCTGCTTAAATAGGATACTTATGAGAGAAACGTGACCACAGAGGGCTACGGACGACGGGGGGAATGGGTCCCAGGGAGTGAAACTGCAGTGCAGGGCGGCCTTGGGATTCCCAGGTGTTTCCTTTTGCTCTTGCACTCGCTTGTTCTCTCTCTCTCTCTCTCTCTCTCTCTCTGCCCCTCTCTGGCATGGGGTGAGACCGATCCGGCCTGAAACACAGCAACATTCCCATGAGCAATGTTCTTTGCTTTTTCAGTTGCTTATATTTTTATCCTCAAAGCAGATGGAGAAGCTGTCAGAAGAGGCGGCAGAGCTGGCTTTTTTGTTCTATTTTTCATGTCAGGTTTTTAAAAAAAATTTTTTTCAATGTTTATATATTTTTGAGAGAGACAGAACATGAGCAGGGGAGTGGCAGAGAGAGAGGGAGAGAGAGAGGGAGGGAGGGGGAGAAGGAGAGAGAGACAGAATCTGAAGCAGGCTCCAGGGTCTGAGCTGTCAGCACACAGCTGGATGTGGGGGTCGAACCCACGAACTGCAAGATCATGACCTGAGTCGGACGCTTAACCAGCTGAACCATCCAGGTGCCCCTCATGTCATGTTTTAAGTTGAAATACCTCTTTAAATCAAACTCTCTGACTTAATGGAGCCATAACTCTGACGCGATAATTTCACAAACCCTGGGGACCTCCCCGAACCCCTCTGGCCCATGGATATAAGTGATGGCCGTCTCTGACATCAGGACAGAACACGAGATGGCTCTGCCCAGGGCCCAGCACAGCCCAGAGCTATCAGGGCAGGCTGGACGAGAACCCTGCCATGGGATGTCCTTCCCCACAGAAGCTGACCCTCAAGAGGTGACAGCAGGGTGGAGGTGACAGAGTTTACGACGGCGACGTGCTGAATGGCCAAGGGAGCGGCAGGAAGGGACACTTACCCGAGAGAGACTTTGGAATGGTTAGGAGGCTTTCATGCACCAAGGGGTCATCAGCTGCGTTAACCAGCATGAGAGGCACATAAATCTGCGACAAGAAAATACAGCAGAAATAAATGATCGATTCCCTTGTTTAAATCCCCGCCCCTGAGTCAAGGCTCAAATTCAACTACTGGACAGGACTCTGAAGCAAAGGGCAGAGGCTCACTGTGATTAAGGCTGCCTGTGTTCCCTGGTGGCATGAATGGTCTCTGGCACGTGTGTGCGGGAGCCAAGCTCCCGGCGTCCTAGGGGCCCGTGTGCTCTGATGGAGCGAGGGTAGGTGTTCAATGGGGCTCAGTGGCAAAATCTTTTCAACGAGTCTCATGGTAATTCTGGTTAGCCCACCTTCTGGACAAGGGACCTTACAGAGGGTTCTGCATGTATGCATTCTGTTTATACTGTGTGGAGGACAAGTGGACTGTGCTCCCCTCCAGACAAGGGAGGTTTTCTAGAGAAGGTGAAAAACGAGAGTAGGCTGTTGAATATTGGGAAGCTCTTAGGGGGGTTGCCTTCAACATCCATTTTAGTAAAACAGCCTTTTTTTAAAAAAATTTTTTAACGTTTATTGATTTTTGAGAGACAGCGTGAACAGGGGAGGGGCAGAGAGAGGGAGACACAGAATCCAAAGCAGGCTCTAGGCTCTGAGCTGTCAGCACAGAGCCCGACGCGGGGCTCGAACCCACAAACCGCGAGATCATGACCTGAGCAGAAGTCGGCCGCTTAACCGACTGAGCTACCCAGGCGCCCCTAAAACAGCCTTTTTCCATTAAGGAGAGATGGGCTGACAGGGGCCCTCAGACGACCGGACAGCTGTGCCCAGGCTGCACAGGACTGGCCGAGCTAACCTGGGGGTTTCGGACATCGGTCTAGACAGCTCAACTAGGTTCTGTAGTGGCCTCAGTGAAGGCGCCCAAAGCCGGGGGGGATGACGCTAAACTGGGAGGGGTGGCCGATATGACAGACAGACGGCAGAAGTGCATTCCCTGTTACCTGCTTCAGCTGGGTGAGTGGTGGGCCAGACCACCCGGGGGACCTTGACTGGGATAAATGGGAAGTCCCGTGTTTGAGTGAAAGGATTATTACACAAAGAACGAGAAGAGACTGGTTTGGTGGTGGTGCAGGTGAAGACACAGGATGCTGATGATCGGCCACAAACTTAGTTCAATCCACACAAAGCTTATGGCAGCTGCCAAAGGCTGCATTCATAGAAACCAGTCTACTGTGCCAACAGACCTCTTCCTCATCGCTCTGAACCAGAAGTACATCTCTTTTCCTCTGGGCTCGCCAGATCATGGCAGGAAGCTGGAGGTTAGTCCTCGCCACCACACCCACAAAATGCACAACGGCCAAAAAAAAAGAGTCCAGAACTGTGAGAAATCTACATGGATCTATGAGGGACCATGGCAGAAGCCAGGCAAGATTACACTGTCACATGAAGACTAAGGAAAAAAAAATGGGTGTTGCATTCATTTTAAGGGCTTTTACACGGACATGGGGGCAGACAGGTCCCGCTCTGGACTTAGGGGCAGCCCTGGGATTAATTTACGGAGGCTGCAGAGCGCCAGAGTTTGGTTCACAAACAAAGCCCAAGTCAGCAGCTACCGGGGGGGGGGGGGCGTCGAGCCCAAGGAAGGTGGGAGCGTGCTCATTGCATGGGGCGTGGCGTTGGAGGAAAGTGACGCTAATTCTGAGACGCTGCTACCTCTGAGTCGGTGGCTGTCACTCACCCTGTGCAGGTACCGCATGCAGCTCTCCTCCTCGTAATACTCCTTCAGGGAGTTATAGCCATGGAACTTCCTGGGAAGAAGACGATGAAGCAACACTGGTCACAGATCGGATGCAGAGTGGGTTTTGTTACTGCTCTGATCCCACGCTGACACGTCACATGGGCATCAGCGTTAAGGGTTAGGTGCTCCGGCTCTGGCATCTGGGTTCAAATCCTGACTCTGCCACTTATGGGCTCTGTGACCTCAGGCAAACGCTTTAGCCTCTCTGAGCTTCTCTGTAAAATGGAGCTAGAGACAGTTCCTTCCCTAATGGCACTGAGATTTATGGCATTAAATAAAGTGCATGCCAGCACAGCAATTCAGTGTTGTCTACAGTATTTATTAGCAGATGTTACGTCCTTTGATTTGGTATAAAACCAGATGTCATCGCAGACGCTAGGAAACTGACATTCAAAGGCATTTATGAGAACTTTGCTTTTCAACAAAATTCTTCCTGGCCAAGTAACCCAGACCCCTGTGAAGTGGAATGAAATATGAAATATGTATCAGGTAACGGGCATGAGACAGAGACTGAGTTACCAATTCCGTCCACCCACAGGGCAGTAGTCAGAAAGTGACATTTAACCACGCCTGTGACGTGCCGGCATGAAAGCCCTATAGGTTCTCTGTGCCCTGTGCTCTGCTCATCCTGGGGCTCTGATACCAATAGGCCGAGTCACCCCCAGGCCAGAAGACCTCTGGAAACCTCTTTCTGACGCACATTAGGGCTGCGGGTATCTGAATGGTGGTTCTGTTCTATTCTGACTGGTGTCTTTAAGGTATCATGCGTCCCCTGAGGCTGTGGCTCTCTCCTCCGCTGCCAGGCCCCAAGGACACCTCTGCCTGGGAAGCCTCCAGAAAGTTCAGGCTGCACTGCCAGGGTCTACTCGACAGGGAGTGGCTGAGTGAGACATCACCTCTGGGACACCCGTCTGCACGAAATCAGTCCCTTTGTGGTCCGAGCGGGCCGGGAAAGCCTTCCAGGCCTGCAGTACTGCTGGCGATGAAAACTGCCATGATCCAACACCATTCAAAAGGAAGAGCTTTGGGGAGAGTTGAACACCATTCTCTCTGGGGCTTAAAATATTCAGACGATGAATGGGGAAATTGAAATGTTGGGATTCTTTGTCATTAGGACCACAGTAAATCGCATTTCCCATCTTAAGGGAGAGTGGGTAGGTAGAATCTTTTCTCAACTTCTGAACATACCGGTGATTTTCTAGATTCTATTTCCTTTGTGTAACTGTTAACAGGCTTATTTCAAGGTTACTTGGTGTAAGAAAGTTACTAAAATCCGGTAAGGAAGATAAGTCCCCTCAGATCATTATCTGCCTATTTTCTGCTGCACGCTAGCTTGCTTTGGATCAAGCATGAAGGTATCAAATAGTCACTAAATAAAAAGGATGCTGTTTTCAAAGAGAACAGTGAGGTCAGAGATCAACGTTGCGTTTTCCAGCTAAGGCTAAGCTCAGCCGGAAACTATGGGTGCTCGGAAAGAGGACACAGTCAGGGTCTCAGCCTCAGGCGCAGGTGCCTGAAGGGGGCAGGGAAGGAAAAAGGAATAAAGTGGGCGGGGTTTGTGTATTACACTCAGGAGAGACTTCACTGCCCCAAAGAAAGAGGCTTTGGTTTCAAGCACAGCCCTCTTCGACTATTTCTTTTTTGTTTTGCTTTTGGTAGAGACCTAGATAAGCACAAGAAATATTTCCTTTTCCTGCAAAAGCAAATTACGTGGCACCTGATCCCTGCCCCAGGGTCAGAGCACGCACGGCAGGTGGCGTAAGGGCTGTGTACAACTAGGGTGTGCACACCCCCACTCCCTGGTTTTCAAGCTCAGTTATGCCGCACAAGAATGCAGAGCGAGTGGTGAGATCCTCTTCTTGTTTTCTAAGAGCTACTAGAACTTTGGATTTTTCTGTGCAATCTTCAGTTTTTATGAAACACTAGACATTTATTCAAAGGGGAAAAAAGTCCTTAACTCTGAAGTGGGCAGAGGAAAGCCCTGGAGCTGTGCAGTGCTGGCCTGCAGCCCCCCACCTGGTGCCCCGGGCCTCCCACGCGTGGACACACCTCATCACGTTGTCGTCGATCTGCATCAGGGATGTGGCTGTGTAGAGGCGGCTCAGGTCCGTGTCCTCCAGGCTCTGGGGTTTCCTAACATGGTCTCCGAAAAGAGCTTGCCTAGAATGAGACACAACGGCAAACAGAACAAAAAGTAGATGATGAACCAAATCATTGTGTCGTACACTTGAAACACCTTACAATTTTATTTTTCAGCTCAATAAAGCTGAAAAAACATTTAAAGGGCAGATGATAACCGAGATCAGAGCCTGCTTCCCGGCCCAGGGGGGAAGCCAAGAGAGAGTCTCTGACGAGGGATATGGGAAAGTCAGAGAGATCCGGTCAGCCCTCAGAGTGTCCCAGAGGCTGAGCTCGCAATGTTGACTTTTGAGTTAACTGCAGGAAAATGATTGTCGAGGTCTTATTTTCTTTTTCAGGGGCAGCTAGACAAACTAAAGATGGGGTCTGAGCCCAGGTGAGTGTCACCCTTGAACAATGCGGGGGTAGGGGCCGCAGCTTCCAGCGCAGTCAGAAATCTACATAGAACTTCTGACTCCCTGGAAACTTAACTATTAATAGCTTACTGTTGACCCGACACCTTGCCAAGAGCATAGATAACACACAAAATAACACATATTTCGTATGTTACATGTATTATATACTGTATTCCTACAATACTGTAAGCTAGGGAAAAGAAATGCTAAAATCATAAGGAAGAGGAAACACATTTACAGTACTGGACTAAAAAAATCCACAAGGAACACCTGGGTGGCTCAGTCGATTGAGCATCGAACTTCATCTCAGGTCATGATCTCATGGTTTGTGAGTTCAAGCCCCACATGGGGCTTGCTGCCATCAGTGCTGTCCCTCCCTTGCTTGCACTCTCTCATAAATAAATAAATATTTTTTAAAAATAAATTAAAAGTCCACATATAGGTGGACCTGTGCAATTCACACCCAAATTGTTCAAGGGTCAACTGTTACCACAAATCCTTCACAGCGGGGAGGGGTGTCTTTGGAAGGGCTCTATGGTGAGTGGTGGGTGGTCAGCCAAACAGTGTGTGTGTGTGGGGGTTATCTTTACACTGTGACATCACCCGTTCCTCTTTAGGAGATGTTTCAGTCACTTAACAAGGAAGACACTGCCAAACCCATTTAGCATTTAGCATGGGGGCAAATCAATGGCTCTCCAACAAGTTAGCTAAAAAGCTTACGTAAATGCTTAGAATAATCATGTCTGTTAAGAACAAGATTCATCTTGAGAGGATGATAATAAAGGTAGAGATCAAAACATGCACACTTAGACCTTCTGCTCCTCCACAGTCTCTGGCACCCAGTGCAAGGAGGGCTGAGTCTGTGGTCTGGCCCTCCAGTGAGGAAGGTCATGACGGTTTTGGTGTCTTCTCGCCACCCCTCTCAAAGAGGAACACATTTCTTTAACGCTTTTTCCCCCAAAAAGATTATGAGGAAGACTGTATACCTACAGTCTAGAATTCACAACTTATTATTATTTAACGTTTTTTTGAAAGACAGAGAGAGACAGGGCATAAGTTGGGGAGAGAGAGAGAGGGAGACACAGAATCCAAAGCAGGCTCCAGGCTCTGAGTTGTCAGCACAGAGCCCGACATGGGGCTGGAGCCCACAAACCGTGAGATCATGACCTGAGTCGAAGTTGGACGCTTAACCTACTGAGCCACCCAGGCGCCCCTAGAACTCACAATTTAAAGGGCCCCTAAAATTTCTAAATGTTTGGCTTCCTGTAGTAAATTTTAAAAAACATAAGTTCACCTAGAGGATAAAGGACTCTCAGTTTCTTAAGAACCACATGAGGGACCTTCTGGACTAATTAGTTAGTGGCAAGACTGGGTCCTGTGGCCAAACGAACGTTTCATGGGAAGAGTCCCTTCCTCATCCAGAGGTGTGGGAAGGCAGACAGAGGACCTGCGTTTGGGTGTCAGAGGCTTGGCTTTGCCCCTTCTGGAATGTCAGCAAATCCCCAGGCCCACCTGAACCTCAGCTGAACTACAGCTGAGACTCAGACATCAGGAGCCAAGTGAAAACAGTCGACATCCAGTCAGTCCAGGGGACAGAAGTCTCCTTCTGTACCTCCACGCACCCATCACAAGGGCCAGCGGCTGGGCAGCCTGAGGGGCCTGGGAGCACCAGCCTTGCCGGGGCCCCATGTGGACCCCACCCACAGGGAGCCCGATCTGGGGGGCTTGGCTGGGTCGGGCAGTACCGTACTTTCTTTCACCCCTGACATCAGTGAATCAGTCGGATCACCGTTCCCGGGATGGCATCAAAACCCCTCTAAAATTGTTCCGCTTGAGTGCCTGTGATGTGCCAGGCTCTGGGGGGGATCAAAACCAGCCCAGGCCATCTGGCGCTTTACAGCTTAGTTCAAGACACAGGATTCACACGGGGAAGCAACTGAAAAACAACTCAGGGCTGAAGGAGTTGGCTTCACAGAGAAGAACTGAGATGGACGTATAGGATGGGCAGACGTGACGGGAAGGACATTCTGGGTGAGGCCCTGGTGGTGTGGGAGAGACCAGCGGCCGGGAGCCTCCCAGTGGCCCTGTCCAGCTGGAGGGAAGGCAGGTGCAGGGGAGGGGGGTGTGGGTATGAACACTCACGACCACACAGCCGGCTGGCACACTTCCTGACCTCTCCCGCATGCAGGGCACTGCTCTGAGCGTGGTCAGGGGCTGCCCTGTGAGCAGGGGCACGACCAGCATGGGGGCCACGAGGAGGCGGCACAAGAGCAGCCTAAGGAGAGAGGGCCCCAGACCATGACAGGCCCCCCTCCAGGATCGCTCTGATGGGGACAGAATGGTGTTGAATGGCTCCTCGTCTTGGGGGCGTGGGGAATCCTGAAGGCGGAAAGCGAGTTGGCGGAGGTGGTAGCTCGGGACCAGGTGGCTCCTAAGCAAGTCCCACAGCAGTCGGCAGAGAGCCCGCAGCAGCCCTGCCGTCATTTTCCTGGAGAAACACGAGTTCCAGCTTCTCTGACTGGGAAGTAAGCTCAGAAAGGGACAGTTTCCCCAGAAGGAACGGAAGGCGACGCACCTGTGTGAGAGGATGATCTTCTTCATGTTGTCGGCCATGAGGAAGTTGTAGAAGCGCCGGCACTGGTCCCACTGCATGAAGGTCTCCTGGGCCCTGGAAGAGCCGCGGGGGGAGTGAGAGACTGCGCCCTGGAGGGACCCGCTGCGGGGACGCGCTACGGGGACACACTACGGGGACACGCTGCAGGGACCCGCTACGGGGACGCGCTGCAGGGACGCGCTGCAGGGACCCGCTACGGGGACGCGCTGCTGGGACCCGCTACGGGGACGCGCTGCACGGACGCGCTACAGGGACCCGCTGCAGGGACGCGCTGCGGGGACGCGCTGCACGGACGCGCTACAGGGACCCGCTGCAGGGACGCGCTGCGGGGACGCGCTGCACGGACGCGCTACAGGGACCCGCTGCAGGGACGCGCTGCGGGGACGCGCTGCACGGACGCGCTACAGGGACCCGCTGCAGGGACGCGCTATGGGGACACGCTACAGTGACACACTACGGGGACGCGCTGCAGGGACCCGCTACGGGGACCCGCTGCGGGGACGCGCTACGGGGACGCGCTGCGGGGACGCGCTGCGGGGACGCGCTGCAGGGACGCGCTGCAGGGACCCGCTACGGGGACGCGCTACGGTGACACACTACGGGGACGCGCTGCAGGGACCCGCTACGGGGACGCGCTGCGGGGACCCGCTACGGGGACGCGCTGCGGGGACGCGCTACAGGGACGCGCTTCAGGGACGCGCTATAGGACGCCCTGGAGGGACGCGCTGGTACCCAGAGAAGGGGCTCACGGCACCTGCCCCTGGAGGAGGCGGCACTGGCTCCCGCCCCAGGACCTGGGTCTTCGCAGGGTGGACTCGAGCTCTCGGGAACTGCACAGCCGCGGTGCTGAACGCGAGGCCCCAGCGAGGAAGCTGTCTGGGGGCACAGTCCCGACACCCTCTGGCAGCGCAGGGGCCTTGCCTTCGTCACAGACCTGGCCAGCAATGGCCTGTGAACACCTCTAGTCGGCTTCCTACCTCCCAAGACGGTTTCTCGGGCTGAGTGAAGGGGTGGAAGGGGAGGGTGGGTGTGGAGGGGCAGTGCGGGGGCCGGGGTGGGGGACACCTCAGAGAACTTTGGCTGCTGTCTGAGAGGCAATGGGAAATCCTACAATGTGGGCTTTCTCTTCACTAGCCTAGGAACGGTTAAGGGGCCAGGAAACGGAAGGAGAAGAGAGGCAATCCGCCCTCTCTGGGCTCCACTGTGGGGCTGGGTCTGAAGTCTTTTTGCCCCTCGAGCTACTGCGCGCAGCCAGCAGGACTGGGTCTGCCTGACATCTGACATGAGGGTCACCACCTGAGCCCCTGGCGGTAACGGGCAGGTGGTGTTATCCGCACTCTAGATTAGGAGACCGCCACACACTCAGAAGGGTCAACAGAAGGTGTACCTGTTCGGCACAGTTCCTTGGCCACAGGAATGGCAAGCAAACACCAATGTGCCAATTCCCGCTGCCTGGCACGCCCCCTCCCCGCTCCGTGCCCTCGTCCCTGGGTGTGACCCCAAGCCCCATGGAGTCCGTGCTGACCCCCACCTTGCAGACATCTGAGTCTGAGGGCTGCTTCCACCTTGGGGGGGAACCGGGTGTCACCATTCCCACATGGGGTCCATCGGTTTCCTATCCCAGATGGCCTAAGAGGGGACCGGGTGGTTCACAGGTAATTTTTTCAATGCAAGGAGTTTATAAAAGTTATTTCCCCAAGGCTGCCACCCTTCAACTTTGGAATGGCAAACATTTCCCATAATACTGTGGTTAAAAAAGAAGAGGTAGTGGGAAGTTAAAAGTGAAAGGGTTTGTGGCTTTAATGGTCTGTGACATGCTCATAAAACGTGGGGTAAAGCTGGAAGGGAAAGCTACTGCTACCTTCAGAGGTCCAAAGGCCATTCTATAAATGTACGGGACAGGGGGGAGGGCTCCCCCAAAGCTGCAGAAACAGAAAGGATGGGCCAAGTCACCGTGGGTGGGACCCAGACTAAGGCAGGCACCTTCCCCTTGGTCTGAGGGAGGAGGGAGGGGGGAAGAGGTTCAATCCATGATCATGCTACTGTGGTTATGTAAGGAAAAGTCCTTAGAGTCTTTCAGTGCAAACTAGTAAAGTATCTTCAGATGAAATGATATGATGCCTGGGATTTGCTTTAAAACAACCCAGTTTCCGGGGGAGCGGGGTGTGCCTGAGGGGTTGGGACAACAGAATGCCCAGAAGCTAGGCATCACTTAGGTGAGTGATGGGCACCTGGGGATCCAATGTCCTACTCTTTTTATATGTGCCTAATATTTGCCATAATAATGAAAGAGGAAGAAGAAATAGAAAGAAAATAGAAAATCATTTTAGATTATGAGCTACTGAAAATTACTTGCCCTGCTGCGGAGTTCAAAATTCAAAGAGATACAGAGAAAAGTCAAAGTTAGTCTTAGCTGAGTAACTGTGAGCCTCAACAGTCATTTTCAGGGATGGCAAAGAGACTGGCGGGTTACGTGGAACCGTAATGCAGCTCCCATCGTGGCTGGACTCCCATTTTGCTGCCCTGTTTCTGCGGCGAGAGGAGGCAGGAACAGGCTGGTGCGGCAGATGGGCCTGGGGCCTTGGGGAGGGCAGTGGGATCAAGGTCTCACAAGGAAGCCGTCCAGGTCACCCGGTGGTGAGAGCCAGAGCCGGGACCTGAATATGGCCCATCCGAACCCACCACCTAGTTCACCAGGCTCTGCAAGACCCACTTCACCTCGCCAAGCTTCATCTGACAAAGCAGGGGGCTGAATGAGAGCATCCATTTCACACCGATGGCTCTATGGCTGAGGTATCTCGACAGCTGTATCACAGGCCTGACAGAGGTCACCCTGGGGGATCTTCGTGGTGTTTCACTGCTTCTGTCAATGGTGGATGTGGCGAGTGGAGAGCTGGCTGCTGATAGTGGTAGGGGTCTGGATTCTGGCCCCGGCTGAGGAGACCTGGGGGGGTGGGTGGGCTCCTGAGAAAGAGGCAGCGCGTGTCTCCTAAGGACGGGACAGACATCTGCCTGGAAACGGCGGCGAATCAATCAGGAGCGAGAGAACACTGTGCCGAAACCCCGACAACATGGCGCACTGACTGCCAGCAAGTGGGAAAGGAGAGGGAAGGAGAGGCCGTTACGGTCTCGGGTAGCAACGGGGGTAGGACACACACATGGTGAACGAAACTCAGAGGAGAGCGAGCAAGATCTCCCAGGCATCAGCAGGACTTGCTAACATGGCACCAGCACTGGAAGGACCCTGTGGAGGACCCTGGGGGTCTAGGAGGGAAACTTCCAGCAAGAGAAGCGGAAAAGTGCTCTCTGGCAAGGAAACACATTCCTGTGTTGAGCCCAAGGTCCAAGGTGGAAAAACATGAACAGAACATCTGGGTGAGATCTGGAAGATGCTGTTTAAAGCAAGCCACAAATTGGGCACCAAAGACAGGGGACCTCGGCTCTTTGGACAGTGAATGAATCCCTTGACGTGGCCAAACAGCAGAGCCTCTGTCTTCTTCTTCTTCTTCCTTTAAATATTTATTTTTAAGAGAGAGAGAGAGAGAGAGAGAGAGAGAGAATCTCAAGCAGGTTGCACGCTGTCAGCGCAATGCAGCCCTGATGCAGGGCTTGAACCCATGAACCAAAGATCATGACCTGAGCTGAAATCAAGAGCTGGGCACTCAACGCACTGAACGCACTGAGCCACCCACGCGCCCCTCCTCACTACTTTTTTTTTTTTTTTAATTTTTTTTTATGTTTTATTTATTTCTAGGAGAGAGAGACAGCGTGAGCAGGGGAGGGTCAGAGAGAGAGGGAGTCACAGACCGAAAGAGGCTCCAGGCTCTGAGCTGGCAGTCAGCACAGAGCCCGACGCGGGGCTCGAACCCACAAACCACGAGATCATGACCTAAGCGAAAGTCGGACGCTTAACCGACTAAGCCACCCAGGCGCCCCCCTCCTCACTACTTTTAAAGTTTTTGTATTTATTTGGGGAGAGAGAGAGAGAGAGTGGGGGAGAGGTGGGGAGAGGCAGGGAGGGAGGAAGGGAGAGAATCCCAAGCAGGCTCCACACTGTCCGCACAGAGCCTGATGTATCCTCACTACTTTGAACAGACACATTCTTTTATGTTACACGTTTTCTTGATTTCTAAACACAAAACCTTCCTTGTTTTCCACTGTGACTTGTGGATAGTGGTTTATGCCTGTCTCTCTTGCTGGACAGGCGCCAGTTATCTCTAGCTTGGCCCCTACGAGAGAGTCGTACTGAAACAAGACGAAGACCAGCCCTGAACAGCGTGGCCTCTGGGACGGTGGAGGCTCTGGACCCCAGAGACCCCGGCAAGAGGGCTCCTGGCTGGCAGCTGGTTCAGGGGCAGAGCTGACCTGCAGAGAGGGCATCGCCTCCAGCTAGTTCAGCTTGAGAGTGGGAGCGAAAGAAAACCATGTCTGTAATCCTTCATTCCAGCCAGCGGGGCTTTGGCGCGGGATGGGGCATGGAGCTCAGACAAGGGTATGGACGGCCACCCACCAATCCCCCCTCTGCCTCATTGGGATATTTCCCCTTAGGATGTCCTTCTGTAGGAGTGGGATTACTAAGTGAAAAGGCCTGACACCCTCATCTTTCTTAGAGGAAAGAATGACCAATACAGAATAAACAAATGTCCCTAAGACGCCAAGGGCAAGCTTGGTCCGCTTCACACCCCAGCGGTGGAAAAGCCGAGCATTCTTCTAGGTTGGAGTTCTGCCCACAGAGTTTTGTCTACACTTGGCAGATTTTCCCCGTTTGCTTGGCTCTGGTACAAAATTACTGATTGTTAAAACTGGTGTATAGTTCCTGCCTTATAAACACAGATCTGACGAAGGGACACGTCTATAGAGGGACTTGATGGATGATGGCCCTTGCTTTTGTCACAAACGGAGCCACAGGCTAGAATCTGCCCATTGAGAGCACACGAGAGACTATACACACCATTGGCTGAAGAGCGGCACCCGGTCTTCTCCGCGGCCGGGAAGCCTGCTAAAAACACGGAGCGGCACTCAGAGGCTCCCTCAGCCAGGAGCCTGACGACACTTACGGAGATCTGGGAACTTGTCTATTGTCCCTTAAGGGGCCCCTGCCCTTGCCTAGACACTGTGCCTACCTTCACCTCACCTACCCTCACCTCCTTCCAAAAGCCCTCCCCATGGGCCTCCCCACTTGACCGGAGACTTCCTCGGCACCCAGATGCCTAGCGTGGAATCTTCTAGTGACACGTCTTTGTTGGTTTGCTGCTTTGGAAACATCCTTCTCTCGTCGTGAACTGCTGGGAGGTCCTCAGACTCAGGCTCTCTCGACCTCTAACTGCACGGACACGCTTGGATTTTAATCATATGATTATTGGCAGATTCCGCAATGCAAGACTGTTAAGGGCTCCCTCAGGAATGAAGACTTGATTTGACCTAAAACTGGTCCAAAGAAAAGCGTCCCTCCCCTTTTCTTTATGCTCCACGGGGCAGGGAATTGTCCTGCCTTGTTCATGGCTGTGTCCCTGTTACCTAGAAGGGTGTCCTAGCTGAATGACCCCAATGGATCAAGGGATGAATCGATCTGCAGGTAACCTTCTGGCATTGCTAGTCTCCCTCTCACACTCCTGGCCGGTCACCACTCACTGCATGAATTTAGAATCAAGAGTCTTCACAGGAAAGTTTCAAATGGTTAATTCAACCAGTCACACTGAGTCTGACCACACACGTTTCCAGGATTGGCTGGCGGCTGTTTGTGCTGAAGGAACTATGTTAAGTTTGCTAGATAGCGGGCGATTTCGGGGTCTTGTGCTCTCCTTCCGGGTGGTTCTGCACATCATCCGTGAGCTTCTCTAGCAGCAGCTAGGCTCTGCTAACTACGCCAAGCGGGCATGGCTGCTGGGCCTTGGGCGGGCTCTGGCTACAGGGGTGGTGTGCTACTGGGGTGAGAAGCCAGCGGGGGCGGGTGGGGGGGCGTCACTGACAAGCGGTTCTCCAGACTCAACTAGGGGAGATTTACCAGCAGCATAGACTCCCGTGTGGCCCCTGCAGAGGCAGACGAGCCCTCCCTGCTCCACCTCGGCGTAAAGGAAACATGGCTGCCTTCGTCCCAGTGCTGAAAAGGCTCATCGCCCTCAAGCCTTGGCAGGAAAAAAAGGGGACAGTGGTTTAAAGGAAGGCACAGTCCTTTGGGGGAGTAGATCTCCTTACAATGTTGAGGGCACCCGAGGCCTGGGCAGCGCCCGCACACACAGGGCGATGGTGTCTCCCTGACCTGCCACCACTTCGAGTGTGTGCGCAGGGCCACACGATGGCAGCCCCCGCGTGGGTTCTCTGTGCTCCGGAGTAAAGTTACCTCTTTCTCTCCTTATTGTACGAGACTGATGTGATAGTGAGTAAGTATGAAGATCTCTGAGGTCTCAAAGGAAGGTGGCGTAGACTGTCTGCAAAATGGACGGCACCTCGGCACCTCGCAGAGCCTAAACTTAGCAGATTTTGTTAAGTTCCTTTCGCTTTAGCAAACTCCTTAGTTCACCAAAGGCGTGGCTCATATGCTCTTGCCAACAGCAGATGGCGCTACTGCAGCAAAATGAATAGAAGCTGATGCCGCTGAAGATGTGTGTCTTGGGGGGGAGAAAAAGGAAACAAACTTGCCCTACGTGGTCCCACTTATCAAATGCTGTCCACGCTCGCAGCACTGGTGTAGGAAGGGGCTCTGGTGATTCCAATCTTACAGGGGATAGAAGGCTTGCTGAAAACTGGGCCCTTTGTCAGGCGAGAGCAGGCAGGGTCTTCATGCCAGGACCTGCTCCCTGGAATGTTCTGGTAGGGACCATGCCATCCCAGCGACTGGGCAGGGTGGGACTCTGGTTAACTCCCGTTAACGGCCATGAATTGGGAACTGGGCATTTCTAGCCAAGATAAAAGGGTGTGTCCTTCAGCGGGCTCTCCAGAGCACAAAGAGTAGTGAATAGGAGAATTCCCGTAAGGGGCCTAACTTGGCCTTTGACACTAGAGCTGGAGGGGCCTCAGGTCCCCGGGCCCAATGGCCGCTAAGTATCAGAAGTCACTCGTGGAATGTGTGCAAATGCAGATTCCTTGGCCTCACGCCCCAGATTCCAGAGCCCAAGTCTCCAGGGCTGGGGCCCAAGAAACCAGATTTATTTCTAACATGGTCCGCCAAGGGATTCTGACTGCAGTGAAGCCGGCACCACTTCACCAGACTGCTCTTTGTGACCCACTGGCCGCACCTTCTGTCTCACAGTGAATGATGGTCATTACCAGTCACTGACGGACTCTGCACGTCTGCCCTGCACATGTGTGCGCTCCCTCGACACTCACAGCGTCATTACGAGGCAGGTACTATTTATTATTATTGTCTCCCCATCGTGCAGGCGAGGAAAGCTGGAACCCAGGCCTCGGGCCTAGAACTCAGGAAGGGAGTCCCTCAGGGATGTTTTTTCAAGTCTTCTTTTGGGCCCTTTTAAATCTTCCCTTTTGGCCAGCTTTACGCTTCACGGGCGGAAGCTGAATTCGGGGCTTGCATTTGCCCTTTGGATGTGCTGGCTTCAAATTCCAGTTAATACCTATTTTTGGAGATAACAGACAGCCTCTCCCCATCAGCAAACGCTGAAACAGGTTTAAACTGCAGTGCGAGAGATACAGGGGAGGCAAGAAGGAAGGAATCGTTTCTTAACTCTAAGGACTGGCTGGCCTTACGTTGGATCAATGAGGGAGATTTTTTTCACTTTCTTGTGCGATACTGTATTTCTTCAAGAGACCTTTAGTAAATCGGTCAGACCCACGTGTAATACAAAAGCCATTATCGTGAAGAGTGAGTACTGGAAAAGTGTGAACGCGTTTGAAGAGTCTGGAGAGGGGGGCGAAGAATGAATGACGGTGTGTGCGCGTGTGCACATGTGTGGTGACTCTCGAGAGATCTGGGGCAACAATGATGTCGAGGGGGAGTGAGAGCAGAGGATAAAGCCCTTCTAGGACCCCCTCCTGCGCAGGGTTCCGTAGGCAGGAGACTAAGGGGTCAGATAAACCTTTCTCTAGAGGGTCGTCTTCCTCATGGTATGTCCAGGATGTTGCACGCAGTCTAATATTTGAAGGTGAGGGCACAGGTTCAACGGTTTCTACACACCCCTTCCCCATGCCTCCTGAGACCCAACTCCTATGTGGGCAGGAGGGGTCTGGGGTCGTCAGGCCCAGCGCCCAGATCCTGGGTTGCCAATCTCGTGTGTTCTTTCGTAAACCCACTGTTCTTAGTAAATTCCTGGAGCACGAGCAGATACAATCAGCTCACGGAGACCCCGCGGGGGAACCGGACCTTATTCAGTTATAGCTCTGACCCCCCAATACAGCTGCGGATCGGGTTAAGGGGCCTGGTAAGACAACATCCGTGTACGACGTGGAAGCAAACCGAGGTGCCTCCAAGCCCCAGACACCTCTGCACTTCCTCTGGTTTTCCCAGACCAGCACTGGAGCACTGACTGGGGCACCTCGACTGGCGGGGCGCAAACGGAAGGCCCCGGTGGAAGAGAGAGGTGGGCGCGGGCGGTGGCCGCCACTCACCTCAGCGCGCTGTAGCCCTGGCACACGCTGACGCAGCATAGGACCTTCTCTTGGTTCGCCTGAGTCTCCCCCAGGTACTTGCACACGATGTTCCCGCCCAGGCTAAAGCCCACAACGACCAGCTGGGTCTGGGGGTAGGTCTTCTTGATGTAGTTCACCATGGCTCCAAATTCCCAGGTGCAGCCTAAGGGCAGAGAGGTAAGGCCACTCCGTCATTTTGGGCGCAACGAAGACTGGAGAAAACGTGTTACTAAATAGTAAGAGAGAGGGGTGTGTCTGTGTGTGTGGAGAGAGATAAGGGGAGGGAGAGGGAGAGAGAGAGGGAGGGAGAGGGAGACAGATATACAGACAGACAATTCTCTTGGGCTACCTGGAGAGAAGTTTCCAGATGCTCCTCTGTAGAGGAGGAGACATGGCCTTAGTAGTGCCTGTACGAGAGGTACCATGTATCAAACAGGTGTGCAATGCTCTTTGAAGGTGGGCTGTGGAAAAACCTACCAGATGCACACGGAAATCAAAACAGATATTCGTGGGACACCTGGGCGGCTCAGTCAGTTGAGCGTCTGACTCTTGATTTCAGCTCAGGTCTGGATCCCAGGGCCGCGGGGCCAAGCCCGGGGTCAGGGTCCATGTTCAGCGTGGAGCCCGGGGTCAGGGTCCATGCTCAGCGTGGAGCCTGCTTAAGATTCTCTCTCCCTCTCCCTCTGCCCCTCCACCACTCGCACGCTCTCTCTATCAAAAATAGAAACAAATAATAAGTAAATAAATAAACACATAAATAAAGCTGATACTCAGGGTGTGCGTGAGCACGCTTGTCCGCACACAAAAGCAGGAGCAAAACCCTTCGGGATTAGCTTCTCAGGCTCCAAAACAGGATTCTATCCCCTAGTGTACAATGACTCATGTTGTTCAGAAAAGTACCAAGTGGATGTTATTACAGGATCTTCTTGTCAGCGTGGGGGAAGGAAGGAAAGACAAACTTCAGCCCCGAGGGATGGCCAGGAAGTCCTACTGGATTAGAATAAAATGTTTTTGGTGACGTGAGGACAGAGTGCCAAGGGACGCAAACGCGCTCAGAAGGGCACGGAGATCTCTGCACGGAGAGGGCCTTGTCTGCCCAGGAGGGACCGTCTCAGGTGGCCCCAGGGGGAAGCCCTCGAAGCCGTGTGCAGCAGCTTTGCTAAGAGGAGGAGGTCAGCGCCCGATGCGGGTGAAGGGGTTTGTCACATCCTTCCAAGACCCAGCCCCAGGCTCTTCAGGGACCCGACTTAAAGCAAAACCTAACAGGGAGAGTGAGGGCTGTTGGCAAGATGCGTGCACACGACACACCGGCGTGACAAGACCCACGGGGCGCCTGGGGGGCACCGTCGCTTAAACGTCCGACTCTTGGTTTTGGCTCAGGTCATGATCTCACGGTTTGTGAGTTCCAGCCCCACTCTGGACTCTGTGCTGATAGTGCAGAGCCTGCTTGGGACTCTCTCTCCCCCTCTCTCTCTGCCCCTCCCCTCCTCACTTGTGTTCTGTCTCAGAATAAATAAATAGACTTAAAAAAATTTATAGTGGGGGGCACGTAGGTGGCTCAGTCAGTTGAGTGGCCGACATCGGCTCAGGTCATGATCTTACGGTTGTGGGTTCGAGCCCTGCGTTGGGCTCTGTGCTGACAGCTTGGAGCCTAGAGCCTGCTTTGGATTCTTTGCCTTCCTCTCTCTGCCCCTCCCCTGCTCGTGCAAAAAATAAATAAATGTAAAAAAATATATATATGTACATATACATAGTGGAAACATGAGCTGCTGACCTTGGCATCAGCTCAGAGTTTTTGACAGCCCTAAGTGAGAGCTCAACAGTTTCTTCCCTGACCAGCAAGCTGTGGGGGAGGCTGGCGTCCGAGTCTGGGACAAGCGTTTCTTACAGCATCTTCTGACAGAGGATGCAGCCCAGGCCAGGCCAGCACAGCCCGCGCAGAGCTCAAACTACAGCGTGTATACAATCGCCTGGAGAGAGAGGATGTTGGGAAGGGGCATCCCTGGGCCTCACCCCCAGAGAAGCTGACTCAGCAAAGCTGACTCCTGGGGGTCAGGCCCAGGGACCTGCATTAAACATTTTTTGGAACAGATAAAACCTGCGCACAGCACAAAATTTAAGTAACATTAGAGATAGGGCAACAGGTCATTTCTTACATTCTTTTTAAAAATATCAGTGGTGACATACACATTATTTGGTATCTTGTTTGTTTTTCTTTTTTTTTAAAGCAATACGTCTTGGGATCCATGTGTAACAGTATATAGAAAGCTGCCCTATTTTTTTTTTTTTTAAGGTAATCTTTACACCCAGCGTGGGGCTCAAACTCACAACCCCAAGATCAAGAGTCACACACTCCACGGCTGAGCCAGCCAGGCGCCCCTGCCCTATTCTTTGTTATTTTTATTGAATGAGGCATAAAATAATACTCAGGAAAGTGCACAATGAATTCATACATGCTTACACCCATGTAAACAGTGCCCAAACCATTTCAACCATTGTTTAAATTACTTTCAGCAAGTAATTGTAACTTACGGCTTGAAAAGGCCGTAATCTAGATTTCTAGATTTTTCTCCAAAGCATCGATCTGATGGCACACTAGAATCCCTGGGGATCTTGTAAAATACCACCAATGCCTGAGTCCTCCCCATACTAATTAAATCAGAATATCTGGGGGCGGGACCCAGGCCTGGGAGGTCACCTTCAAGGTCTCTAGATGCTTCCAAAGTGCAGCTGGGGCTGAGAACCACTGATGTAAGGGACACTGATGTGGCTCAAATACGGGAAAGCAGATTTTGAAGCACACTCTCGCTCTTGTCTCTGGGCCATCCCTTTTCAGACTTTCCCTTCCACGTGCAGGAAGCAACCTTCACATGTGGAGGCATTGCTCTGCCTTTTGGAAGCTTCTGGAAGCAGGGCTGTTGGCCCGGTAGCAGCTTTTTGCGTATCTCCTCAAAGCCGGTTTCTACAGGGGGCGAGTCTCTGCTCCACCCCGCCAGGCACCCCTCTAGGTCCTGCAAATGCCAGTCTTTAAAGCACAAATCAAGTGCTTTCTGGTAATCTTGTGAAGAATGAACCAGGAAAGCAGCATCAAGGTGAAATGACGGTAAGGATTAAGTGCCAGCAGTAGCCCAGTGGTTCTCAAAGTGTGGTCCCCAGGCCAGCGGCATCGGCGCTGTTCCAAATGCACGTTCCTGCGTCACACAGCACCTGCTCAATCAGAAGCGCTAAGGTTGGGGCCTCGACACAGGTTCAAACACAGGTTGCTGAGCCCGACTTCAGAATTTCTAAGAATGTGCATTTCTAACAAGTTCCCAGGCGATGCTGTTGCTTCTGGTCCAGGGGCCACACTTTGAGAACCACAAAAGGTGGAGGAAGTCTTTCACTCTCTGTTTCTTTTGTCTTTTAAAAGGGCAGTTCGAAAAGATGCTCCCTGTCACTCAGACATAAATAAATGCAAATTATAAAGGTAATCAAGGAATCATTTCCACCACCCACACTAGAGAAGGTTAACGATACCCAAGATCAGAGTCAGCGTGGGTAACATCTATTAGTGTTTGTTCAAGTATAAATATCTGGCCCAGCAATTCCATCTTTGGGGGCTTTTGTACTGTATGTGTGCAAAGATGTATGCACACGTGTGCAACTGTATATGAGCAATAATGGTCTTGCAGTACTGCTCGTGGCAGCAAAGGAGTGGAATCCAGCCAAGTAACAAACCTAGTGAAAATAAAAATGTTTAAAAAATATTTAAATCCCTTTAGACCAGTTTCAGCTAGTTGCTAAAGACATCCAGGATACCCCTCATGCCGGAGCAGAGGTTTGTAAAGCTTATGATGGGAACACTATTTGCCTGCACAAGAAATGGTATCGGGGTGCCCGGGTGGCTCAGTTGGCTAAGCATCCGACATGGGCTCAGGTTGTGATCTCGCGTTTTATGAGTTCGAGCCCCGTCTCGGGCTCTGTGCTGACAGCTCAGAGCCTGGAGCCTGCTTCAGATTCTGTGTCTCCCTCTCTGCCCTTCTCCTGCTCTGACTCTCTCAAAAATAAACACTAAAAAAAAAAAAAAAAAAAAAGGTATCTAGGAGCTTATTTTAAGTTAACTAAAATCTTTACTTTCCCACCATTTCCTTGGTGTTCTGCCTAATTTCATTTATCCCTTGACAACTTATAACTTTGTTTCATTCTGACACAGAAGGAACCTCTATTATTTAAAATTCTTTTTTAAATGTTTTCTTTGTTTCTGAGAGAGAGAGAGGCAGCGTGAGCAGGGGAGGGTCAGAGAGAAAGGGAGACACAGAATCTGAAACAGGCTCCAGGCTCTGAGCTGTCAGCACAGAGCCCAACGTGGGGCTTGAACCCACGACCGTGAGATCATGATCTGAGCTGAAGCTGGACGCTTAACCGACTGAGCCCCTCAGGCGCCCCGAGGAACCTCTATTAGATGACAAACTCCGTACAGCACAGCCATCTTGGTTGTGTTGCCTGCTGTGTCTATGGGTCCGGGTGCCTGGTGAATGTTCAGTCAGTATCACCCATGTGAATGGGAGAAAGGCTGGACGTGCTGGGTCCCAGGCCCGTCCCAGGAACTTAAACAGAGCTGAGGAAGCAGATCCAAAGGAATGAAATGACTTGCCCGACCTCACCCCGTGAGCCAGAGGGAGTGCTGGACTTTGGACCCACGTCTAACCCCAAACCCAAGTCTTTGGCATCCTTGCACAAACCTACACAAGCAATAGTACTGAAGAGGTTTCTTTTTTCATTATTAGAAGTCTCTGCTTTCTCATCATTGGATTCCTTTGTGACCCATCTTTCATTTTTAAATAGTTATTTTTTTAAAAGATTTTAATTAACATTTTTTAATATTTATTAACTTTTAGGAGAGAGAGAGAAAGAGATAGAGCATGAGCAGGGGAGGGGCAGAGAGAGTGGGAGACACCGACTCAGAAGCAGGCTCCAGGCTCTGAGCTGTCTGCACAGAGCCCGATGCAGGGCTCAAACCCATGAACTGTGAGACTGTGGCCTGAGCCAAAGTCAGACCCTTAACTGACTGAGCTGCCCAGGTGCCCCAAAGATTTTAATTTTTCAAGTCTTATTTATTGATGTAATCCCACACCCAATGTGGGATTCGCACTCACAACCCTGAGATCAAGAGTCACATGCTCCACTGGCTGAGCCAGCCAGGTGCCCCCCAGGCCTGTTTATCTTCACTCAGGTTTGAGACTAATTATCTGAGACCTAGAATGGATGTCCAGATGTCATCGCGGCAGTTACGAAGCTCAGACCCGAGACACTACTGAAGAGCAATTAGAGCTAATGGCAGAGGCACCTTGGAGCCTCAATTTAATTAAATCCAAATCCATCTGATGTGGATAAAGGGCCAGCCCTGTCTAATGCCGGACAAGCTGTCTGGATGTGGTGTGAAAAGCTGCCGCCTCTCCCAGGCAAGGGAAAGCCAAGGGCACAGTCGGGCCAGCTCCAGGGCCCACCTTCTGGGAGGCGCCAGGTCCTCCTGGGATTTCCACCTGACGACAGTTACCAAACACCCTCGGACTGGGAGCCGCTCCCTGGACTGTTCCAGGATCTGTTTTTTGACCCTAGGAGGATTTTAAAGAGGCTCCATGTATTTAATCCTTGTGGGATTAGCACCGGTAACAAGATTTAGGTGTCTAATCTTGCTGAGCTTTGAAAAGACAAGATGAAACACGAGCCACTAACCTGGCCTTAGAGGGGTGCCACGGGGCCATCTGGAAAGGCAACCCACTGAGAACAAGAAGGTCTCGTCTTCAACCTCACAGCCCTGGAGAAAGACAAAGCTGAGGCCACGGAAGCCATTTCCAAGCGGCACCCGTGTGACTAAGTTGGCTCAGAGACAGGGAGGCACAGACTCGGTGCATCTCAGTGCATCCACGCCAGGCCTGGGCCTAGAATGTGGTGGGTGTGCCACAAATGTTAGCAGCGTAAGGAGGAGGTTTGAATCACGTGGCACTCAAGCACACACTACCGGCCGGTGTGACCGCGGCGGGGATGGGAAAGAAGTACCTAAATATCTTCTCTGCTCAGTGTAATCCAGGAGAACGATCTGGTCAGGCTGACAACGTGACTCTGGTGGGCGTTTGGGGCCAGCGCCCCCCTGTCATTTCTCAGTGTTGTGAAAGCCACGGCAAAGCTGAGTCACTCGGGACGAAAACAGCTACAGAAACAGAGTGAGAGCCCTCCCTGCGTAGCACATGAGCTGGCCTTGTCCTTCTCTCTGACACAGACTTTCACAAGTGAGCGCTTTTAGCTCTCTTTCCGCAGGTACACGGTATCTAAAACTGCCCTCTTCTGTCTGAAAGTGAAGTATCCAGGTCTGATGCTGGGAGCACAGAGCCCATCACTGCTTCTCCACGATTCTCCTCTGGGTACTGTCTACCCCCATCACATTCCCGAGCTCTGGCCCCTCGGCACCATCGCCATGCGTGGTGACTCCCCAGCACGTGATCTCGCCAGATGGCTTTCCAAGATACTTGAGTCTCTGCAAGTGCGCCACCTTCACTGTCACGTTCTCCCTCTGCCCGCCTCCTCCTGCCCCCCCCCCCACCTGCCGTGTCCTTCTGCCATGGTAATACCCAACGGTTGCAGAGGCCACACAACTCGTGGTTGTCAATCTGGAATCATGAATAGGATTCACAACTGAGTCCCCAGCTATCAAAATGGTAGATAGGAGAAGCTTATGGAAACATCTACGCTCATGTTCTGATCAAAGATCTTCAGACGGATTGAGCAGTAAAAACACAGTGGGAGTTCCTTAAAAATCACTGTCAGGGGTGCCTGGGTAGCTCAGTCAGTTGAGCACCCGACTCTGGATTTAGGCTCGGGTCATGATCTCAGGGTCATGGGATCAAGCCCCGCATTGAGCTCTGCACTGAGTGGGGAGCCTGCTTGAGATTCTCTCTTTCTCAAACAAAACAAAAGAAAACAAAACAAAACAAATCACTGTCTGCACCTCCTTACGGCAAGGTGGCTTGGATCCTGGGTGGTCTCTACAGCTGGCTACAGCAGGGTGGCTGCATGTCCTCGTTTCTCTGGGGGAGTCCCGGAGCTGGACTGATGCAGTCATTAGTAAGGTCCTCCTGCACTCTCACAAGCTGGGATGCTAAATTATACGGTTGCCACAGGTACAGGACCTCCCTTCCATGATTGAAATGCTGCCTTCTAAGCAAGGCAAAGTTTCCTGGCCTTACCTTGCGGTTCCAAAAGATAGTTAAAAAAATCCCAGTATTAATTAAACTCAGTCGGACACTACACAACTCCTTCTTCAAGCAACGGAAGACACCTCTTCTCGGCTTGATGTCTGATGCCAGAAGTTCAAGTGTTTAGAAGTAAGGGAAGGGCTTACTTCCATGTTTAAACTCACAGGGAAGGCAATTTAAATCTTTTGAGACGATATGCAATGCCATGGTGCCAGCTCTGGGTTTGGTCAGAGATGGGTACTACGTTCTCAGGAGGTTCAGGACCCTAAGGACTCAGTCACCTCATGGGGGCCAATGCCACGTTGTTTTTATTCCTTTCATAAAGGATACAAAAGTGACTCTTAAAATGCTAAACTTTCTCTCTTATAATCAAGATCAACTCCTGGTCCCTTTGTCACTTGGCTCGACTTCAAGAGCAATCTTGGGAACAGAGGTCAGAAGAACCACACGGGGTAGTTCTGGTTTTCAGCTCCTTCCTTGGCTGGTGGACTTGATCCAGCCATACTTTGCTCTGAACACGAATCGTGGATGACTAGGATAAGGCATTTAGCCAAAGGCAGAACGATGCAGCCAAACTCTTCCTTAATTTACTGGTTTCCTGCATCACCACCGACAAACATGCTTACATTCCAAACGGTGTTTGGGTTCGGAAGTCAATTCAGTCGATAAAGAGTAAGCCAACATGTTCACTGCTCCAGCGTTTCAATTAAAGATGAGGCTCTTTAGAATAAATACACTTCAAAAAAAATCTTTAAGACTTCTGTACCTTTTTACATTTTCGAGTGTTACTTATTGACCTCACTCACAGGATAGAGTTGTGTCCTGGGTCTGATCCCGTACAGTATCGGGCTCATTAAGAAATTTAAAAGACTGATAGACTTCACTCTTGTGGGTTTCACTTGTCATCCTAATAGTGTCACGTTTTATGTATGGTCAGATCAGCTAATATAATTTCATTTAATTCATCACAAAAGAAATGTATTTAATATTTTCTAGCTTAAAAAATCGTATGAACCATACTGCACCAGGTGGTGAGGAATTTTTTTTTTTTAAGAATGAAAATAATTCGGGGCACCTGGGTGGCTAGGTTAAAGGTTTGACTCTTGATTTCGGTTCAGGTCATGATATCACGATTCGTGAGATCAAGCTCCACCTTGGGCTCCATGTGCTGACAGCGCAGAGCCTGCTTGGGATTCTCTCTCTCCTTCCCTCTGCCCTTCCCCCCCCCCACCCCATGCCACTCTCTCTCTCTCTCTAAACAAACTTAAAAGAGAAAGAATGAAAATAATTTTTAGAAGGCTGAAATAGAGTGAGGAGAGCAGTGTTACAATAAAAACACCTTGCCCACGGTGACTGTAAGAGCGGGCTGTGAGCAGATGCCAGGAGAACTGAGCTGGAGGCGTGTGACCCCACCCAGTGCCCCCCCCCCCCCCACTGGGCAAGGCGCCAGTTCCAAAGGTTGTGCAGTTAGAAAGCCTGTATGGCCTCCTCTGAGGTCCCCACTGGGGCCTGCCCGTCTCTGTACGCAGAGTCAGAACTTACACCAGGCTCGAGACAGAAAGAACTTTCTGCTCCACAAGCATAGCTTCTCAAACTGGTCCGTGCGACCGGTCAGCTGCACGAAGCTGAGGCAGAGGTGGGCTCGTTTAAGATGCCCACCTTCTCTCCTCTAAGTTGGTTCATGGAAAACATAAAGACAACGGTCACTGCCACTTACTGGTACTTTCTCCACAACCTCTGTGACCCAGGTGTTCAAACCCCCACCTGCTGGACCCTGAAACCCAGGCTCTTTCCTTACGCAGGCATTTCCTGAGCATCTCTCAGTGACATACTAGATGCAGGAGATTAATTTTAAAAACTCATATAAAAATGGAAAAGCCAGATCTGGTCCCTGTCCTTTGGTGTCCACTGCTCGGACGGACTGTGGCTCTGTGCTCTTCCCCTCTCCTGGCAGGCAGCCCCTCACCAGCCGGGGAGCTTCTAGAAGGTACTCTGCACGCCGCCTGCATTATCCTCACGGCGGCTGGCCCCGTGAATGTCTCTAGGATGCAGGATGAACAAGAGGGGAGCCCAGACCTCCCCGAGCCTCTGCTGTGGTTCTGAGGAGCCCCTGGATGCGCTTTTGCCTCAAGCTGAAAACGCATCTGAGCGGGAAGCCTTCCCTCCCTCCTCAGCCTATCGGCAGGATGCGGTCACTTGCACAGACAGGCGAGGTAGCCCCTTGCTCAGAAGCAGGAGGTTCAGGACTGCAGGTCTGGGCCGGTACCCGGGCCACCCACTCAGCAGCTTTGTGATCGAGGGCAAGTTCCAAAACCTCGCCAGGCTCGTCGTCTGTAAAAGAGGGATGGCTGATTTCATATATCCTACCAGGTACTTACGACAGTGCCTGGCACGCAGCAACTGCTCTGTAAGTGACAGCTATTAACATAAACAGTACTGCGCGTGGCCACCAGTGGGGGAAAAGCTGAGAGTTTAAAGGTTCAAAAGAGTTTAAAAATTTAAAGAGGCAGTGCCGCGCCGGAGTTGAGAACCACACAATCCGAATGCCGGCTCCGTCACGTGCTAGTTGTGTGACCCCAAGCCTGTGCAGCGAGGGTACTAGCACCTCCCTCCGGACGTCGTGAGGATCAGGTGAAGTGGAGCGCACACGTGCTCGGTGCACCCGGCACTCATCAGTGCGACATAAATGGGAGCCGCTGTCACTTTCATTTTCTTTAATGGCTTCGTCCTTCAAAGGTAGCATGAAGGATTCTGAGTCACGAGAAGGCGTTAAGTATCCATTTAGGAAATTCTTCTGTGCGAGAGAGATCTGTTTTTAACACTATCTAATCACATGAGCTCAGAGGTCTGGTGGCAAGGGACCGGTGCCGACAGGGTCTGGGACGGAGCTGGTCAGCTAAGTGGGGAGAGGCGTGTTACAGTTTTCTCAGAGAACTCGGTGGTGGTGCGGAAGCGGAAAAGAAGAACTAAGGTTTCCTGTTAACACCTGTTTAGTCTCCCTCTTGTCAAGATCAGTATCACAGTGACTTGATGGCCAGGTGTGTTCAAGAACAGCGCGGCTTGTGCGGGGGAGGCTCCCACAACCACCAGGTGCATGTGTTTGAGGCACGGTTTGCCACTATCGCCTTACAAACTGTCACGTCACGTCCCTCCCCCGGGTCCTCATTCTAGGGCACTTTCCAGGGGCCAAGCAGGAATCTGGGTTTGGGGAGAAGAGAGGCTGCTGGCTCCCGTGGGCAGCGCCCCCATCGGCAGCCCCCACGCCAGTGCCTGGTGCTGGCCTGCGCTCCGCATCTTGTCCTGGGAGCAGAGGCCCCTTAATATCACATCCAGTCCTCCCGCCGGGAAGAGGCCGACTTGGTTGGGGGGGTCGGGGGGGCTAAGAAAAGGGAAGGGAAGGAGATTTAAAAGAGGCTTAAGATGCCTCTCTGTTTTCTTTTACCTCTTCCACTGAAAAGGAGAGGAAGGGAAACGAGAGGAAGGGCCAGCAATATTTTTAAAAAATAAAAGATTTGAGAAACCTCTCATCCAGTGGCAATGTATGGGGACGGATTTGCATCCTGAATTAAGCCATTAAACGGGAAGAAAAACAAAGAAGCCAGATGGGGAAAGTGAAGTGCTATTAAGGAACGGGGGTGTTTTAGGGGTGCTGGTGGCATGATGCTCCTGTTAATTTACGAGCTGAACCGTGTTGAAGTCCCAGACCCCCCACTGCCTCAGAATATGACTGTACTTGGAGGAGGGGCCTTTAGAAAAATAACTGTAGTAAAATGGGGTCATGGGAGGAGGGGCCTAATCCAACCTGACTGGTGACTTTATAAGAGGAGATAAGGACACCAGTCGGGGGGACACAGGCATGAATGCACAGGACAAGGAGAAGAATGCACAAGCTCAGAAGAAACCAAGCCTGCCTACACCTTGACCTTGGACTCGCGGCCTCCAGAACTGTGAGAAAAGAAACGCCTGGGGGCGCCTGGGTGGCTCAGTCGGTTAAGCGTCTGACTTCGGCTCAGGTCATGATCTCACGGTTCGTGGGTTCGAGCCCCGCGTCGGGCTCTGTGCTGACAGCTCAGAGCCTGGAGCCTGTCTTCGGATTCTGTGTCTCCCTGTCTCTCTGACCCTCCCCTGTTCAGGCTGCCTCTCTCTCTCTCTCAGAAATAAATAAAACATTAAAAAAAAAAAAAGAAAGAAAGAAAGAAAAGAAACGCCTGTAGTTGAGGCCACCCAGGCTGCGGTGTTTTGTTATCGAAGTCCTAGCAAACTAAAACAGTTTACAGAGCGTCTGCAGATCTTAGCATCATCCACTAAAATAGTCACAGATGGAATGACGGACTCACCAGGACCAGCTCCAAAGTCATATTCAAGGGCGAAGGAAAGGGCAGGAAGGGGGTTATGGGTGAAACAAGCCTGGCTGTAAGTTTAGTTGAGGTCTAATGGTGGGCACACAGGGGTTTATTTGGGTTCATAGCACTATCGTCTCTACTTTTGTGTATCCTGAACATTTCTCTAAAAAAGAGGTTTTTGAAAAACTGAAGAAGAAACATAGCTTGTAGGTCATCTGCCTTGCTGGAAAACTATTCAGGTCTAACAAAAAATACGAATTTACTTCTAAAATTCTAATGCAACAACAGCAAATGAAAGGAACGGTTAATGGATTTTAAAAAACTGGGGAGTGTGGCGGGGGCTGAGTTCTCCCTGGATGGACTGACTTCACCCCTTGCTGAGACTCAGCTCACCAGCCCAGACAGGCCACAGCCGCGCACGCTCCTCTGTTGAGGAGCTCTGGCCCGTGTGACCTTGAGGACCTGTTCCAGTGCTTTTTCCCGGAAGAATCCTTCCTTCCGCAACACAACTGCTTGCCTCTGGAGACAGGCTGGTTTTTCTTTTCTTTTCTTTTTTTAATTTTTTAAGTGTTTATTTTTGAGAGAGACAGAGACAGAGTGCAAGCAGGGGAAGGGCAAAGAGGGAGACACAGAATCCAAAGCAGGCTCCAGGCTCTGAGCTGTCAGCACAGAGCCCTACGCAGGGCTCGAACCCATGAATCGTGAGATCATGACCTGAGCCAAGTTGGACACCCAATGGACTGAACCAGCCATGCGCCCCCAGGCTAGTTTCTCTTTGCTGCTGCCTCACCCATCACACTGTGCGGGCTAGTTTATGGAGAGTCCCATCTATTCCTACGGAACATTATCTTTTTTTTTTTTTTTTTAATGTTTTTTATTTATTTCTAGGAGAGAGGGAGAGAGAGACAGCGTGAGCAGGGGAGGGTCAGAGAGAGAGGGAGCCTACAGAACATTATCTTATTTATCCGAGCCACAGACGGCAGGCTGATCCCTCACTCGTGTTAACAGATCTTCAAGTATTTGAAAAAAGAATAAACAAAACATTTAATAAATGGTTATGACATGTTAGGCACTCAACTGCCTGCTAAGTCCTCAGGAACCCACGTTTCATTGTAAAATTGTAAGCCCCGATTTGCTGTTGAAGAATCTAGAACTGAGGTTAGGGAGCTGCTCCAGGTCACAGGCAGGCAGCGGCAGGGCCGGGCGCCATCTCTCTGCCCACACGGAGCGTGGAGCCCTCTCTGTTCCTTCAGCCAATCTCCCCGGCTTGTGTGTGGAAGGTGTCCTGATCCAGTGTCCCTTCCCGATGGCCCCTGGCACAGCACTCCCAGGGCCGGGGGCCTGGACCACCCCCACCCAGCGCTTCTACTAGCTCTGACATGATCCTGGACCCTGGGGCCGCCAGGGCCAGGCTCTCCTACTGCCTGGCGCTGTGCCTTGCCCGAATTACTTAACCTCTCCGCGCCACAGGGTGCCTTTCCACCCGAATCTGCTAAGCGTCTGGCTGGTTGCTGTGGAGATCACAGGGGCCACGTCTGTGTGAGACAGCAGCACTGTGTTGGCACATGTTCAGTGCCCTCGCTGGCATTTCTGGTCTTGTTTTTGGCATACTGCCTGTTAGATGGCACTCCCAGTCTGTCTCTGCCTGGGGTCCTGAGGTCAAGCCATGCCTCCCCATCTTCAACTTGTATGGATGGATTTTTATACCCAAGTACAGGGCCTTACAACCCTTCCCCACTGTTTTCATTTTTGAAAATAAAAAACTTTTCAAAATGTTTTTTAGGTTCTGACCGTTAAAAAAATTTTTTTTAACGTTTATTCATTTCTGAGAGACAGAGACAGACAGAACATAAACAGGGGAGGGGCAGAGAGAGAGGGAGACACAGAATCGGAAGCAGGCTCCAGGCTCTGCGCTGTCAGCACAGAGCCCGACACGGGGCTCAAACCCATGAACCGTGAGATCATGACCTGAGCTGAAGTCGGCCACTTAACCGACTGAGTCACCCAGGCACCTCTCTGCCCATTTTTTAAAAGAGAATTGGCTTTCCCTTTTCTTTTTTTTCTTTTTCTTTTCTTTTCTTTTTTTTTTTTTTGAGAGAGAGAGAAGTGTAAACAAGGGAGGGGCAGAGGGAAGAGAGAATCCTGAGCCGGCTCCATTCTCAGCACAGAGCTGGACTAGGGCCCTGATCTCATGACTGTGAGATCATGACCTGAGCCAAAATCAACGGTCAAGGGTCGAATGCCTAACCAACTGAGTCCCCCAGGCGCCCCAGATTCTGCCCATTTCCACTTTTTGGATCCAATCCTGTCTACCACATTCGCTCTTCTCCATGTGCCTGAGTTATCTGTAAATCTGGACCTTCACTTTTATCTTCAAGCCACTGACCAAACTGCTGAACAGGAGAGTCTGTAACGTGGTGTGTTTAGTCGTGGGAGTGACTGCGGGGAAGCAGCGGGTGTAGGGCACTCGGGCCGGACACAGCAGGTGCACCCCTACACACGGCCAGAAGTAGCATATGCCGAAACTGCCTTGCTAGAGGACCATCTAACAGTATATGCAAATACACATAAACGCTGTTGACTCTGAGATTTTGCTCCTGGAAATTTAATCCAAAGTGGTCATGAAAGAGAAAAAAATTCTATGTGAAGATATTTAGAACATCATTATTTAAAATGCTGAAAAAAACTCTGGGGCACCTGGGTGGCTGGGTCAGTTGAGCATCTGACTTTGATTCAGGTCACGATCTCACGGTTCGTGAGTTTGAGCCCCGTGTCTGATTTGCTACTGTCAGTGCAGAGCATGCTTCGGATCCTCTGTCCCCGTCTTTCTCTCTGTCCTTCCTCTGCTCTCTCTCAAAAATAATGTACATTAAAAAATTGTTTTAAAAAATGCTGAAAAACTCTCAATCTGCTAAATGGACTACAGGGAGGAATAGTTAAATAAAGAGCGTAACAGCAACATGGCTCTTACAGAGATCAAACGTAATCACTGTGTGCTTTTTTTTTTAATATATTTTTAAAATTTATTTCTAGGAGAGAAAGAGAGACAGCGTGAGCAGGGGAGGGTCACAGAGAGAGGGAGACACAGACTCTGAAATTGGCTCCAGGCTCTGAGCTGGCAGTCAGCACAGAGCCTGACGCTGGGCTCGAACCCACGAACCGCGCGAGATCATGACCTAAGCGAAAGTCGGACGCTTAACCGACTAAGCCACCCAGGCGCCCCAATGACTGTGTGCTTTTGTTAGGGAATGCAAAATTGTTTACTATTAAAAAATGTTTTTAATGTTTTATTTATTTCTGAGAGAGAGAGAGAGAGAGACAGAGCATGAGCAGGGCAGGGTCAGAGAGAGAGGGAGACACAGAATCCAAAGCAGGCTCCAGGCTCTGAGTTGTCAGCACAGAGCCCGACGCAGGGCTAGAACCCATAAACCATGAGATCATGACCTGAGCCGAAGTCGGACGCTTAACCAACTGAGCCACCCAGGTGCCCCAATGGAAGATTATTTAAATTAGGTCACTCTAGACAATACACGCCTTGACTACATAAAGTACACAGATATGGCACCTGGGTGGCTCAGTTGCTTAAGTGTTCGACTTCAGTTCAGCTCATGATCTCATGGTTTGTGGGTTTGAGCCCGGGGCTCTGTGCTGGTAGCTCGGAGCCTGGAGCCTGCTTCAGATTCTATGTCTCCCTCTCTCTCTGCCCTCCCCCACTCACGTTCTGTGTCTCTCTTAAAACTATGTACACAGAGAAAAGAAAGGGAAGATGAAAAATAGAAAATTATAGTTATGGTGAGATTATTTATTCATTTATTATGTTTTTTAATGTTTTTTTTTTTTTTCATGAGAGAGAGAGTGCAAGCGAGGGAGGGGCAGAGAAAGAGGGGGACAGAGGAGCTGAGGCAGGTTCTGTGCAGATAGCAGCAAGCCCAATGTGGGGCTCAAACTCATCAACTGTGAGATCATGACCTGAGCCAAAGTCAGACGGTTAACCCACTGAGCCCCCCAGGCACCCCTACTTATTTATTTTCTAAGTAGGTACCATGCCCAGTACACAGGCCAAAGCACAGCTTGAACTCATGATGCTGAGATCAAGACCTAAGCCAAGATCAAGAGTCAGACACTTAAGTCCCCAGGGGCCCAGTTGTGGTGAGGTTATAGATGCAATTTTCAATTGTTTTCCATTAAAATGCATAATAATTTATTTGGTTATAAATAACCCCAATGTTTGCACATACTCAAACACATACTTTATGTGTTTTTTTTTAAAATTAAAACATTTTTTCTTTATTTATTTTGAGAGAGACAGAGACAGTGCAAGTGGGGGAGGGGTAGAGAATTCTAAGCAGGCTCCATGCTGTCAGCACAGAGCCCAATGCAGGGCTTGAACCCATGAAACCGTGCGTGGGATGCTTAACCGACTGAGACACCCAGGCGGCCCCATGCTTAACCCACTATTCATGGGATCCCAAGTTCCTTGAAGGTAGGCACTGGATCTCACACTCAGACAGATGCTTCTGGCCTTTGGTTGAAGCCTTGCCTTAGCTAAGGTTCTGTCTTCCAGACTGCCCTCATTCTTGATTCTTATGTGAGTCTCCCTTCATATTGTAGATGTACACATAAATAATAAATGCAGCCCTGGCGCGCCAGTCACCGGAGTCCCGAGCAATGAACATGAGGACGGCACAGTGGACAAGGGCACCGGCTGTCTAGCTCCTGACTTGCTCTGACACCAACCAGCAGGGGACCTGGGGCAAACCTTCCCCGGTGAGTTTCGCTCTGTCTCTAGGAGGCAGGATGAGGTGGGGGTGGCTACGGTGCCTATCTGAAAGGCTGATGTGACACATGGCATCACGAATACCCAGTCCAAGCTGGCTGCTTTATAACCACGGGCCCCACTGCGGTTCGCAGATGGGCATAAAGCCTGAACTTAGAAAGGTAAAGCAGAACACAAGTTAACGGCACACTCATAGCAAGAACAACAGTGAGGGGGACTCCACTTGGCCGTGCCCGTACTTACCGTAGGTGAACATGCGTGGTGAGGTCAGCTCAATGTTGGGCAAGGCGCCCAGGTGGTTGAGCACAGCGCACCGGTAACCATTTTTCTGGGCGTAGTCGACGAAGGTGCGGATGTACTGCTTCTCGCTGTGATTGGCAATTCCAGGACAGATGACCATGGTAATGTCATCTACGGGGCGAAGAAAGAGATCCCGGCATATCCAGTGAACAGTGAGGATAAACGGCCACCATTAAACATGCCCGGCTTAGAAAACAGCAGGAGGGAACGTCATGTTGAATTTCACTCAGTTGTCTGGGAAGAGTATCCTACCCTTTGAGCTGGAGTTGTCTATACCAGGGCTTCTCAAACTGTTTATGCTGACAGGGCAGTTTTTAAAATTTCTGATCGTGGACAGATACTTTTGGAAACGAGGATAAAAGTGACCAGAGAGACGAAAAGAAGAAAAATTTAAATCTCAACTTCTTCTTATTAGATTCAACAGATACAAGATTACTCTGCTGTACAAGTTCCCAACCCTCACTCTTAATTTCTATTGGAAAGTCTGTATGAATGACGGAACGAATGAATAGAAAAGTAAAAAGCAGTGTCTGCACAGACTTCTCTGATCAAGCAATTTTACTTCCAGGTATTTCTCCTACAGATGATACATACGCCTGTACATGCACAAAACAAGATCCGGACCGTGTCGGTGGTAATAGCAAAAGACTGAACACAACCAAAATGTCCAGAAACAGGGGTCTGGTTAAATAAATTACTGCGTAGCCAAGTGATGAAATACTACGCAGCCCTTAAAAACAATGAGAGACATCTCTACATATACTATAGGGGAAGCTCTCCGATGTGTCTTAAGTGGAAAAAAAGCAGGGTGGAGAAAATGGTTATGATACACTGCCATTTGCGTGGAGGGGGAAAAAAGACATCTATGTTTATAAAAGCATCTACTAGCTGTGGAGTCCTACGTAAGAAACTTAACAGTGGGTACCACTGGGGAGGGCCCTGGATGGGGTGTAGGGGAAGAAGAGAGACTTAACTTTCTCTGTGTATCTTGAAGTCATCTTTTGGATTGTCTATCGTGAGCATGGATTACCTACTTGAAACTATGAATACATAGTCTTCCTTTATGTTTTTAATTTTTTTTTTTTTTTTTTTTTGGCATAGCTTTCCTTCAAAAGAGAAGTGGCATTTAGGTTATCAAGTCTGATCATAAATGACCCTTCCAAAAGTTAAGATGAAAACAGCTTTTAAATTCTTCTTGAATGTGCATCAAGAAACTTAACAATTTTACAGACCTAGCAGCTCCAATTCTCGGGCGCTTGCCTCAAATTTTATGGTTAAGGATGCTCATCCTAGAATTACTTATAGTAATAATATAAGTAGATGAATAATTAAATGACGGTATGACTATATCGTAGAATACCAAGCAATCGTTCAAATCATGGTTTTGAAGACTTTCAGACTTTGAATGACAGGAGAAAAATATAATAAAATCTATAATCATTCAGACTTTGGAAAAACAATGCATTGAACTGGAAGGAAACACAACGCCAACAGCAGAATTCCGGGTGGTGGGATTCTAGGTGATTCTTACTTCCTTTTTTAAATATTCCTGTATTACCTAAATTTTCCAAAATGAGTTTTATTCCCTTTTGTTACCAGGAAAAAAAAATCATCGAAAGGAAGAAAGAAAAGGGGCCGCTTTTCCCTAGAGCATTTTTTGGCCACGAGTGCGGCACCACCTTCGTCCATCCCCTTCCGAGGACAACAAAGCATCAAGTTTTCCCTTTTCAATTTTCCATGTTGGCCCTGGGAGGAAGAACCGAGTGGTTAAGTTAAATTTTGTGCCTTACTGGTAGGAGTGAGAGCATTAGAAGCAAGAGAAAAAAGCATGTGACTGGGTAGGGTGGAGAAATAAATATTTGGAAGATTAGCTACGAGATGTATAAACACAATGTGGACTCCTAACCCCTTCATTTCGTCATTCCTTCTGTGACTGCTGAGCGGGAGGGAGGCTGCCTCTCAAGGCTCCGGGGGCTCCTACATCCCAGTGGACAGGGCTCGGGGGCTCCTATGTCTCAGCGGACAGGGCTCAGGGGCTTCTGTGTCCCAGAGGATGGGGAGCAGGCAGCTGTCCTAATAAGTGGAGAGGGTGGCAGGTACCGCAAAGAACTAAAGCAGAAGGTGAGGTGATTTACACGGGAAGGAAACACCAGCGAAGGGAGCCGGGGGCCATCCCCCTGAGGAGGGGACATCGGAGGTGAGACCTGAATGACCAGAAGGAGGGGGACGTGGGGAGGGAGGTCTGGGGATGAGTATTCCAGACAAAGGGAACATAAACTAAAGCTTCATCCCCGGCCCGTCAGCAGTTCCGGTTACTGTGAATAACTGGGAACTTTAACACACTTACTGGAATTTGCTCACAAATAGTTACCGAGCTCCTAGAAAACACTGGGTGCCTTGCGCACTACAGAACTCAAAAGACGTGTTCTCTCCCGGAAGGAGCAGCAGAGGAAGCCCCCAGGCTAACACGAATTGTCACTGTGACACTCTTTCTGAAGGGTCCTTACCACGTGGGCTGACCAAGCAATGCCGGATTCTAGCAGCAATGGCAATGGAGTGGCTTCTTACAGACGGGTGTCCCAGACCCCTGCATAAATGGACCTCAACGTGGCTTTTCGTCCACGGAAAGCTAAGCAGAGGGCACCTGAGAGCCTGCGCTATCCCGCTAGTACCCGACAAACAAGACCAGCCCTGTACTGCATCTCTGAGCCTCCGTTCCCTCATCTGTAAAGTAAGGATAACAAGGTACCAACCTTGTCGGGGGTAAGTGAGACGACAGGATATTTAAAGCACTTAGAAGAATCTAGCTTTTATTGCTGTCATCAAACCAGAGGCGTGGTCCGGGGGGGCCTGGGCCCCAGGTTCTCCCTCACCCCCTTGTGCCTGGCCTCTGTATCACACAAGAGGATTCACAAACTATTCAACGATGCTCTCTGACGAGCCCTACGTGGTGACTCGCAAGCGTGAGACGGAGCTAATCCCTGAGGTGGCCCTAAGTGATGCGCCACAGCAGGGTGTGACGGTGATCTACACCGTGCTCCCTCCCGGACCAGTGCTCCTTTGCCGAGTGATGGCCCAGTCACAGACCTACATAAGCTCACCTCCAACGCAGTGCTCGGCCAAGGGCTCAAAGAGGTCGAAGGTCGAAGTGGCTCCATCGGACATGGTGATGAACTTGCGGTGCCCATAGGGGTGTGGCGACCTCACCCTTCCCATCTTCCCATACAAGGCTGTTTGGATGTGTCCACTCTTCCCCCAGATCAATGGTGGGATGTATCTAAGAAAGAAGGAGGGGAGAGGTCAGTTGTCCCACGCTCCCTAGATTGGCTTTAAAAATCACCAGGACGTGCTTCCATAGACAGGACTGCAAATTTACAGTGTTAAGTAATTTGATATGGGTTATTTCTATAATGTAGATTAAAAAGAGAGCAAGTAATACATTTTGAACATATTATACTTGAAAGGGTTAGCCTCCTTCTCAAATGAGCCAATGTACCGATGCACACTGCTAATGTTCACTTCTTTGCCTTCCCGAATAAGAGGGGCCACGGCGACGGCGGTCACGCCACTGACCTAACTTGCTGCTCCCTGTTACACTGGGAAGGGCTGCAAGGTCTCCTAAGAGCCTATAGGTGTCTTCTGCGCATGTTGTAGGTGCACTGGAGAATGTGCTGGAAGGGCAGAGCAGTGTAAATACTGGGTTAAATGAAGGATAAAGGCTTGTAAGCAAGTCACGACGCCAACCCTAACAACAGGCCTTTGCAAACACGGAGTGACTCTGGTCCCCGGGAGTAAATGCAAATATCATAAACTAGTTAATTACCAGGAAAACAAGGTGCTCCTGGTTACAACTAAGAAACGATTACAGTTCACAACCACAGTGCAAGGATGATTCCGTTTCAGCCACTGGTTTCTCTGCCACAGCTTGGGGCCCAGGTCTGGGGCGTGGCTAGGATTTGAGTTCTGTATAGAGTCACAGAACATAAAATATGGTAATCACATCCATCCTTCGCATCTGTATGATCTCACCGTGGGGAGCATTTTATTAAGAGCCTGCCTTAAACTATTACCCAATTCATGCCTGTCTTTTCTATCATACCAGTAGATCCTAAAAGCCCTCCTTAAATTAAACCAGATTTGCTTTTTCTTTTTTGTAACTCATTAAGTCACAAATTTAAGAAAGTGACGCTATCACATGACGCAAGCCAGTTCCCACACAAACTTCGTCTGGGAGGGCAGGGAGGAAAGAGTATTTTAAGACCTGAGGACATGAAGCCATTTGCCAGCATGACACCACCACCTCTGCAAATCTTAGCGCAGAGGCTACGGCATTTGGAAAGCAGACAGAGGCATTTATAAGAGGATTTATAAGAGGATTATGACAGTGACGAAAAGCAAGCTCATAAAAGTAACGTCAGCTGGACAACTCAGTATTACACAAGATTTAGATACGGAATTTATAAAGCGTTTCAGACGACCAAGTTGAACAATAAAGTATGCATGGGGGGAGAGAAGTGATCCAAGAAACCAAATTCTTGGTCGCTCCTGGAGGAAAGTTCAAAGAAAATCTAGTTAACGATATAAATTTAAAATAGAATTGTGAGAGGTTAAACAGGTCAGAAGAAGAATGGGTTAAATTTCACATACCTATCTTCTGATCCTGTCTAGAATACAGTATAATCTCAAAACATGACGAAAGAATAAAATGAAATTTTCTCTTGAGGCACCTGGGTGGCTTATAAGGTCGGTTAAGTGTCCGACTTCGGCTCAGGTTATGATCTCACGGTTCATGGGTTCGAGCCCCGCGTCGGGCTCTATGCTGACGGCTCGGAGCCTGGAGCCTGCTTCAGATTCTGTGTCTTCCCCTCTCTCTGCCCCTCCCTCACTCATGCTCTGTCTCTCTCTGTCTCAAAAATAAATAAACATAAAAAATTTTTTTTTGAAAAAAGAAATAAAATTTTCTCTTGGTGATTCACAGATGGGCCACATAATTATGACATGGGTGGTCATCCTGATGCTGCGCTCCCAGTTCGGAGTCACATCCCCTCTCTGAGGCGGCCTCTAGCCTGTTCTTGTCCCCACTTACTCCAGCATTCACATGTCAGTGGATGAGGGAAAACAACATGTGTAAACCTGGCCACTGCTGTCCCCTGCACGGGCCCTAACTTGGCCCAGGAGGCCCACCGTCCCTGCCTGCTTATGCCTTTCCATGTAGGTTCCGACCAACGCGAGCCACTGGCCCGTCTCCACTCCAAGGAGCCGAGCTCGTGCTGAGCTATTTTTATCCCAAATGCCAAGCTGTTTCTTCTGCCTGGAATACGCTCCTTTTCTCCATCCACACCCATGCTTTCCTCACCAGCTCCTGTGTTTTTCAAGCTCACTTCCAATCAGGTGTCTGGGGGAACTGCCCCCTCTCTGTGCCTCCTGGCGAAGTCCCCTGTGCAGAGCCCCGTCCTGGCATCCAGGAGGCTCGACTGCTATCAGGGCTCTTTTCTGGAACATTCCTCCCCACCACCTGCGGGAGCCAGGCTTAGTCATCTTTGTGCCCGTGCCCAGGGCGCTCCACACACTAAGCAGTTGGAAGGGCTGCTGAATGAACAGAGTACAGACCCACTTAGTAAGTCTGAGAAGACACAGATGTACTTAAAAAATATGCACCATGATAATGGGAGTTGGGTTGTAGCATGATCAGGGCTTGGTTACTGTTGTCTTTCACGACTACCCGGTAGCATTCTCAGACCAGGCTGGGAGAAAATCCTGAAGGTGTGCGTGTGGGCATAAGTGTGTACGTACACATGTGGGCGTGAGAAGAAGTGACTGCCCTCAAGACCTTCTCACTTCAGTGTAAGGTCAGTTGTGCGCACTGGACGTTTCACAATCTTTAATTCTACCGCAATACCATCTACTGGTAAACTGCTGCCTATAATTAACTTTGCAATAACACAACACCAGATTTTACAAAACCAAATGTTTAGACAGCCAGGTTTTGCTGTGTGTTTTGCTTTGTTTACAGAAGTCATCCACAGATCACACGAAAAAAATGAAGAAAACGAAAAACCGGAAGTTACGTGGTCTAGGTCAAGGAGGAAATATGGACCAAAACAACAGACTCTTTTGAAATGGATATAAACATATAAGCACTTAAGAGATGCTACTGAAGTGTACGTGGAGGAAACTGCTTTATTCCAACTACTCTGGTGACAGTTAATCTGAAAATATGGCTGTCAGTGACCTCTCCTATCCCCATACCCTTGAGCCATTCTTCTTGTAGGGGCGCCCCTCCCCACCTGCCATGAGTCGGGGCAGGCCTAGGACCAGTTTAGGCTGGTAAAACATGGTAGAAGGGCTGCTGTGCAGGGCTGGGTCTGACCCTTCAAAGAGAAGTCTGGCACCTTCCTTGGAAGTCCGGCGCCATTTTGTAAAGGAGCCAGGACAACAATACCCAGTGATAAAGGCAACACCAAGGGCATCTAGAAGATGAGACACCGCATTGAGCACTACGTGCATTGAAAATTCAGAGCATCACCGTTCTGTCTTCCAAAACAGATGGACCAATTTCCATTTCCAACTATTGTGTGCGCAAGTGCCTGTCTTCCGCACCCTCGTCAATAATTAGCTCTGTCAATCTTTTACATTTGGGCCACCCTGATGGGCAAAAAATGGGTATTTAACTTCAGCTTGTGTTTCTTAAGGTTGATCCAATCTACGGAAGATGAGTTTCTTATTTGAATTTGCATTTTCCTGATCCATATGTTTATTAGTCATTCACATTTCTCTTACGTAAACTTTGTCCATTTTTCTGTTATATTTTTATCTTTTTCCATCTCATTCGTAGGTACTGTCACCCCTGTACCACGTCATTTTCTATTTTATGTTGCAAACGTTCCTCCCAATTTATAGTATATTTCAATTTTATCTTACAGAACTTTCATATTTTGTGGTTAAATTTGTTAGTTTTTTTTTTTTTTTTTTCCAAGTAGGCTCCACATCCAGCCTGAAGTCCAATGTAAGGCTTGAACCCACAACCCTGAGGTCAAGACCTAAGCTGAGGTCAAGAGTCAGTGCTTAACTAAGTCACTCAGATGCACCTAAGATTTTGTTTTTAAAGTAATCTCTACACTTTATGTGGGGCTCGAACCCACAACCCTGAGATCAATAGTTACACATTCCTCTGACTGAGCCAGCCAGGTGCCTCAAATTTGTTAGGTTTTTCTATTAAAACTTTTGTGTTCTGCATTTTGTTTTTAAAAGAGCTATTCTAGCACCCAATTTTAAATATATTACCTAATATTTCCTTATATTATGCCTATAGTTAAAAAAAATGTATTACCCCTGGGGCGCCTGGGTGGCTCAGTCAGTTAAGCATCTGACTCTTGGTTTTGGCTCAGGTTACGATATCATGGCTCGTGGTATCAAGCCCCGTGCTGGGCTCTGTGCTGACGTCATGGAGCCTGCTTGGGATTCTCTCTCTTATTCACTCTCTGCCCCTCCCATGCTTGCTTGTGCATGCATGCTCTCCCTCCCTCCCTCTCTCTCTCTCTTAAAATAAATAAACTTAGGGCAGCTGTGTGGTTCAGTCAGTTAAGCATCTGACTTTGGGTCAGGTCATGGTCAGGTCATGGTTCGTGGGTTTGAAACTTGTATGGGGCTCTGCACAGTGTGAAGTCTGCCTGGGATTCTCTCTCTCCCCCTCTGCTCCTCCTCCACTCTGTCTCTCTCTCAAAATAAATAAACTTTAAAAAACAAATAAACTTAAAAAAAAGTATTACCCTTAAATCAGCTTATTTTTGTAAATGGTGCAAAGTAAAGATCTAATTCATTTTTTCCTGACAGCTAAATTGACTTTATATCGCAAATGGTTCATCTTTTCTCTGATTCCAACTGTCATCTTTATAATATGTACCAAGTTCCCAATTATATATTTAAATTTTTTTCTATATTTTCTTTTCTGACTCATTGATCTATTTGTCTGTTCATATGCCAATATGACTCTGCCTTAATGAATATAGTTTTTTGGACCACTTGGAGCATTAACAATGCAGGACCCCCCCTCACTTGTCTTTTTCAAAATTTTCTTGGCAGATTTTTGTCATTTTATTTTCCAGATGAATTACAGGATTAGCTTGTTGCAGGAAAAATTTGGAATTTCTAATTGGAAACACACCAAAGTCATATATTACCTTGGGTAAAACTGACATTTTTACAGTTTTTTACTTGTCCAATTAAAAAACGTGCAGTATCTCTATGTTATTCAAGTATTTGTGTCCTACAGTAAAACTTGATAGCTTGCTTTGCGTTCCAGTGCTCAGATTTTACTACACGAATCTGCATACATTTCTACTCCTTTTTTTAAATTTCCACATTTTTAAAAAAGCTATTCTTAGAGTTAGCATCTGGGCACATTTCACTCTTAACTCCCTGAAAGCAGAGGCTACGTCTTCTGTACTAACACTTACGGGGCTTTGTCCCACGTGCTGTGGCCAGTGGTTAATACATGCTTGTTAGTAAGAAAGAAGCTAGACCATCACAAAGTATAGACACCAGGGGGTCCTTATCTTCTGAATCTATAAACCACACCTGGCTATCGCCCAGTGGGAAAGACCGCAAGGGAAAATCCGGATCTCCTTCCCACCCACGTCCCCCCAGACAAACACATGCTGCCTTTGGACAGACCGAGTTCACATCAGCAAGGACAGATGGTTGCCGGGCTGTTTACAAAAGAGCCGGAAAAGAGCTGACTAATGCTTATCTTTGCCCTCAATCTGCGGGTGACCAATAGATTCTTTCCATTGGGGCCAGGGTTCCTTGGCTGTGCATCAAACTACTTTATAGCGATGAACGTGGACTGAGCTATCTCACCTTCGGATTCCCCCAGCAGCTCTCTAGCAAACTGTCAGAGGCCTGGGCCCTGACCCCTACTCCCCGCAGGTCCCATCCAGTGAACCAGATGCTCATGAGCAGCTACCCCTTGGCTACCATTTTACTTTTGTTTCAGACAAGATGCTTTGGTTAAAGTAACACAGTCCAACTCCGACTAACTTACGAAGGGACTATGCTGGGCTGCTCATCAAAAGGAACAGAGGCTGGGGGCGCCCGGGTGGCTTAGTCGGTTAAGCGTCCGACTTTCGCTCAGGTCATGATCTCGCGGTTCGTGGGTTCGAGCCCCGCGTCGGGCTCTGTGCTGACTGCCAGCTCAGAGCCTGGAGGCTGTTTCAGAGTCTGTGACTCCCTCTCTCTGACCCTCCCCTGCTCACGCTGTCTCTCTCTCTCTCCTAGAAATAAAAATAAAACATTAAAAAAAAAAAAAAAAAGGAACAGAGGCTGGAGGACCGGCTTCCAGGAAAGGAACTGGGGGTACTGGACGCATGTGCCTCTTATACAGCAGCACCCCACGAGGAGGGTGTCCGGAAGAAGGGAATTTTAGAGGGTGGGCGGGGCATCTTGACTTATTACCTGCACATGATGGGAGAGAAGGACTTCCCCCAAATGCCCTTGGAGAGGAAGAATGGGTCCTGGGCGGCCAGAAAGTGACAGATGCTCCCAGCAAGGTTTTGGGCTCGACTTGTCTTTGCTTCGAGAGGCTTCTTTAGTGCCCACGATACCCCCAAAGCCCCCTTCAAACCACCCCATTCCCATCTAGCTCTTCCAAAGTCTCTTCTTTCTATCCTTGTTCCCATCCTTGGTCCCAACTTGGCATTTCCCATAATTCTCAAATGCATTTACTCTGAAGCATCTGCTTCACCTTTCACACAGTGTAGATCAGAAACAGGCACCTCCTTTGCTCGAGTGGTATTTTTTTTTTTATCACACACCCATCTTTCTGAAAGCAAAGTTTATCACATATAAGAGTGGGTGCTGTTTTCTTTAAAGGAGAAATCTAGATAAGTAGAGTTTTTATGACTCCTGGTCAATCTTTACTGGTCTTAAAGAAGCACACTTTTTGCAACTTGCCACTTTGTCCCACATATTTTTTTTGAAGGTAAAATTCACAAAACAATGAAATTAACCTTTTACGGTTTTATTTGAGAGAGGGCACGTGTGCATGAGCAGAAGACAGGCAGAGGCGGAGGGAGGGAGAGGAGAGAGAGAGAGGCAGAGAGGAAGAGAGGGAGAGGGAGAATCTTAAGTAGCCCTGGACATAGGGCTCAATTCCATGACTGTGAGATCATAACCTGAGCCGAAATTAGGAGTCAGATGCTCAACCAACTGAGCCACCCAGGTGCCCCTGAAATTAACCACTTTAAAGTGTACAATTCCATGCCATTTTGTACATTCACAATATTGCGTATTCATCACCTCTATATGGTGATGAACATTTCTTCACTCCAAAAGGAAACTTCGTGTGTGGTAAGCAGTCCACTCCTCATTCTCCCTTCTCTCCCACCCCCGGAAGCCACTAATCTGCTTCTTGCTTCTGTGGAATTATGTATTCTTCATATTTTATATCAATGGAATCACTGAATATGTGACTTCTTGTCTTGTGATTTTTTTCACTTAGCATAAACTTTTCGAGGTTCATCCACGTTGTAGTGTGTATCAGTACTTTCTTCCTTTCTATGGCTGATTAATATTTCATCGTATGCATATACCTACCACATTTTCTTTATCCGTTCATTAGTTGATGGGACACTGTTGTTTCCACCTTTTGGCTACCATAAACAGTGCTATGGACATCTGTATACAAGTTTTTGTTTGAATACCAGTTTTCAGTTCTTTGGGGTATATATCTAGGAGTAGAATTTCTGGGTCATATGGCAATTTTATGCTTAACTTTTTGTGGAACCTCCAAACTACTTTTCATAGTAGCTGCACAATTTTACTTTCCCACCAGAAATACATGATGGTTCCAATTTTTCCACATTGTCACCAACACTTGCTTTTTACTGCTTTTTTTTTTTTTTTTAATTGTTATAGCATCTTAGTGATATTAAACCTACTCTTTTGACTCCAGGCCATTTCTTTCACTCTGTCTCTACTTCCATCTCTACGTTTAATATTTATCACAATTTTTAAAATGAATTAGTTGAGAAATAAATACATACAATCAGTCTCGTTCATTCCTACAATGGCTATTATCGGTAGAAGGGACTGAATCAGAATAAAATCGGCAACAGTCAAAACTGCACGTGGTATACTGTAGGACTGTCTAAAAACTGATGAAAGAATCCAGTTTTTGTAAAAGTATTTAGGCTTGCAGGGCACCTAGGTGGCTTACTTGGTTAAGCATCTGACTTTCGCTTAGGTCATGATCTCGCAGTTCGTGGGTTCGAGCCCCGCGTCGGGCTCTGTGCTGACTGCCAGCTCAGAGCCTGGAGCCTGTTTCAGAGTCTATCACTCCCTCTCTCTCTGACCCTCCCCTGCTCACGCTCTCTCTCTCCTAGAAATAAATAAAACATTAAAAAAAATTTTTTTAAAAGTATTTAGGCTTGCAAAATTTAACTGAGAGAATTGGACTTGGCGGAAATAGCAGCCACGAGAGAACTTGCTACAGAAGCTATAGTTAGTAATACATAACGTGGACAAAAAAACTGATTTGAAGCTTCGTAGTGAAACTTAAATGAAAAACAAACCTGATGAATATAAAATTGAACTATCTTGCATTAAAAAATCATCATGGGATCAAACTGAGTCAGCAGAATTTGTTCAGAAAATATTCTCTGAAGTGATTTAATGTTAGCATAACTTTGGTGAAAATACTTGTATTTTAAACGTCCCTGGGTTCAGCCCCTCCTGATTCTTCCTGATGGGAGTGCAGGTGGCTAGAACCCAGCTCACACTCTACTCTTGCATTTTCTCCTTCCTGGGCCAAGAAAGGCAAGAGACTTGAAACCAATAAAGGAGACTATACGAGCTGGAAGGTAATATAGAAATGGGTAGGGTAGACGACTCATAAATGTGGGGGCCATTCAGGGTCTGTGGAGGGGTGGGTGGGCAGGCCGCTGACAGAGGAGCTCCAGGGAGCCCAGCTGAGTAGTTCTGCTTTTACGCTACAAGATGGAAATCACAGGGCTCATGATTTCATGGAGAACAAGGGAAGAGCTAAGAGTTGCCATGTTCTAACTGTCTGCAAGAATGAGATACAGGCCAAGGCCACTGGGATCTTACTACAGCAAAGAAACATTACTGACTCAAACATCACTGGGCTCAAACTGACAAACTGTGAGATCGTGGAGGGGCATGTGGGTGGTTCAGTCTGGTCAGCGTCCGACTTCGGCTCAGGTCATGATCTTGCGGTTCGTGGGTTCAAGCCCCGCATCGGGTTCTGTGCTGACAGCTCAGAACCTGAGCCTGCTTCAGATTCTGCGTCTCCCTCTCTCTCTGACCATCCCCTGTTCGCTCTCTGTCTCTCTCAAAAATAAACATCAAAAAATTTTAAATAAATAATTAAAAAAAGGAAATATCATTTGGAGTCAAACCTGGGCCTCTCCCTTAGTGACTGCAGGCACATTAAGGATGTTCCCCCAAGCCCCCAAACAAAAGAAGTCAGGGGTATTTGAGGTAGTAATTGTGACTCTAACACCATCAATATAATTACCTCTTTTGAACATGAAGCGTGATAAATTCAACTGTCATTGATGTATAACACTTTCTTATTTATGTATTTTATTATGTATTTGTTATGTATAACACATTTTATTTATGTATAACCATTTTTCCAGGTTCTTTTTGGATATGATCTCATTTGCCTTTGGTTAAACTTTGTGAAATGGCAAATGCTGTTAGCCCCATTTTACCATGGGCACCCAGAGCCCAGAGAGTTAACGGCTTGGTATGGTCACTATGCTAATCAAGGGCAGAGTTAAGACTTCACCTGGGTCCCCAACCACTGTGTCCAGTGATGACCTGGATGATAAAATGGGCCTGAGGAGGACAAGGAGATGTTTTCATTACAGAGATTCCTAGGGCTCCATTAGTCATCCTTCAAAAATATTGACTTAGACACCTGGGTGGCTCATCAGTTAAGCGTCTGATTTTGGCTCAGGTCACATACTTACAGTTTTTGAGTTCAAGCCCTGCTTCAGATCCTCTGTCTCCCTCTCTCTCTGACTCTCCCTTGCTCATGCACACATGCTTTCTCTTGCAAAAATAAACATTAAAAAAAAATATTGGACTTATCTAGAACCAACATAAATGGGACTTCACATATCTTAAATAGTCAACAGCCAGCCTCTAGCTTTAAAAATATATCAAATTAACATATGCATATTCTGGTGTTGCCCATTAAAAAAAATTTTTTTAATGTTTGTTTATTCTTGAGAGAGAGAGAGAGACAGAGACAGAGCATGAGTGGGGGAGAGGCAGAGAGAGGGAGGCATAGAATCTGAAGCAGCTCCAGGCTCTGAGCTGTCAGCACAGAGCTTGACGTGGGGCTCAAACTGACAAACTATGAGATCGTGACCTGAGCCCAAGTCAGATGCTTAACCGGCTGAGCCACCCAGGCGCCCCAAGGCGTTGCCCATTTTTAAAGCTATTGCCAACCAGGGGCTTTGCAACATCATGTCCTGGTATTTATTCCTGATATAAATCTGCTTATTGAGAAACAGTGAATAAGGCCCCCAGGCCCAGAAGCTGACAACAAACAGGGGAAAGGACAAGCACTCGGACCAAATTCCAGGGCTCTGCTGGAGTTCAAGACAACTATTGTCACGATGGGCCATTCGGGAGTGACCTGTTCCTCCACTATAGTGCGATGTGGTCACGTCTCCCCCACGCTCTGCTCGGTCCTCAAGGTAAAAGGTGAAAGTACTAACTAGAATCAAATACCCCTGAACATGCCTGAGGGAGGAACACACAGTCTCAGCAAGCAGGGCCCAGGGGTGCTTCCCCAGAACCCGGCAGGTGGCTGGGGCTGCATAAGCACAGAGGGCCCCTTGAGGCCAGGGCTGTGCTGTGAAACAAAAGACCACGGCTTTGGGTGAGGATGCAGCAAGATGCTCGGGTCTTGCGGAGCTTGCAGAGGCGCACAGGCCAGCAGGGACAGGCACTTGCTCACCCGAGCGGGGAAGTGCTGAGAGGCCAGCACGAATGGAGTCGTGTGTGACAGTACGTGTGTGCACGCACGTGTGTCTACACATGTGTGCCTGCACAGTGCATGAGTGTGTGCACGTGCTTACGAGCATGTGTGCGTGTGCACGGTCCTTTCTTGGGGTACACAGTTGAATGTGCAAATGTTAAATAGCTGTGTGATGTAACTCCGCCAGAAAGACTCTCAGGGTAATAGTTAAATTAAAAAAAGCAGTAAGGGGGGCGCCTGGGTGGCTTAGTCGGTTAAGCGTCCGACTTTCGCTTAGGTCATGATCTCGCGGTTCGTGGGTTCGAGCCCCGCGTCGGGCTCTGTGCTGACTGCCGGCTCAGAGCCTGGAGCCTGTTTCAGTCTGTGACTCCCTCTCTCTCTGTCCCTCCCCTGCTCATGCTGTCTGTCTCTCTTCTAGAAATAAATAAAAACATTAAAAAAAAAAAAAAAAAAGCAGTAAGGGGGCACCTGGGTGGCTCAGTCGGTTGAGCGTCCGACTTTGGCTCAGGTCATGATCTCACAGTTCGTGGGTTCGAGCCCTGCGTCAGGCTCTGTGCTGACAGCCCAGAGCTTGAAGCCTGCTTCAGATTCTGTGTCTCTCTCTTTCTCTGCTTCCCCCCCCGCAAAACCACTCATGCTTTGTCTCTCAAAAATAAATAAACATTAAAAAAATTAAAAACAAAAAAAATAGGAATTCCTCTTTAATTCACACCCTGCCTAAATTCATAGGTTATTAGGCAGAAGAAGGAGCTAACACACAGGATTCTATCTGCAGGATTCCATGAGGCCTCCACGGCCACCTTGGCTATTCGTCTAGAACTTACTGTTGAGGTTTAAAAGATCGTTTGATAAAATGACTGGCCATTTTCTCAGGATTTGTGACTTCGGTATGTTAGCATTTGTGAACACAGCACTTGACTCGAAATCTCCCAAGTCTACAGGCCCTGACTTTGTCCCCTGCAGGCTATTCACTCTAGAGATACAGGTCTGCCATTTTATACTCTGCCCCTCACGTTTCCCTCTCCTTCCGCAAGCCCAAACCAAAGGGACACTTCAGTGACAGGGCAAACCGCAGAGGAGTTACATCGTCCTGGGAACCTCACTTTCAAGTGGCTGCCAGCGTCCTTGGCTGGCTTTGTGCCAACCACCAGTCAGGTGCTGGGGCTGTTAAGGAGACATGGGCTCAGGAGGTCTCAATTTCCACAGAATGCCCATCTCCTGAGGCCCTCTGCTCTGCTCCGAGCACACACTCAGGTAAAGAAAAACATTTCCATTCCAAGAAAAATATTTCTCCAGTGAGCAGAAAGATGATCTTTACCCTGACCAAGAGATTTGATTTGCGAGTGACAACATGGACCAGATGCTTCCTGGAGCAAGCGGCTGGCGTCTGGGACCGAACCAAAGACCTGTTCTCGGACAGCCTGCCTCGGCCTATATTTTCTTTTGGTTCTTCTATATTGAGTCAATAAAATTCAGAGACTAGCAAGACATGGGGCCTGCTTGTGGAGGGCTCACAATCTGGGGGTGAAAGCACACGAGGAGTATACAGACAACTACTGTCAGGGAGAGGAGTGGGCGCTGGGGTCAGAAAGGCAGAAAGGGGTGATCTTATGGGGAAGCTTAGTCACATAGCTGTGAAGTACCAGTATAACCCGGTGTGTGATAGGGAGTGTGAAGGACTGGATGTGCGTGTTCCTTCAATATTCCCTGTCCCCCAGTGTGTGGGTATGTGGAGGCGGGACCCTTGTGAGGTGATTAGGTGGATGAGGTCATGAGGGTAGAGCCCCAAGAAGAGACTGATGTCCCGGTAAGGAGAGGGAGAGAGACCAGAGCTCTCCCGCCTCGCCGCGGCGAGAAGCGGGTCATCTACAAGCCTGGAAGACGGCTCTCACCGGGAACCGAGTCTGCGGACACCTATCTTGGACTTTCCAGCCTCCGACAACAGTGAAAAATAAACACCTGTTGTTTAAGTCACCAATTTTACGGCATTCTGTTCTAGCAGTCCGCGTTAAGTGTGGGGTCCTCAGAGAGCAGGGACGTTCCACGCATCCGACCTCCGTGTCAGGGACGGAACTTGTCCTCTCATTTAGTCTGTTCACCAGCCCTGAGTGACGACATCGCCCGTCTTACAGATGAGAGAAACAGAGCCTTGACTGGCCTTGTTTCACAGCGTCAGGACTAGGGGACAAGTGTCTGACTTCGGTTCAGAGCTTTTCTTACTGTGCGCAGTGAGGACACATCGACTCCCTCAAACACAGGTTAGAATCACAAACGTCTTTGTGCCTGGTTTTTTTCCTGTCTGGTCATCTGTCCGAATGTTACATTAAGTCATGTTTCTCCCGATTGAGAGCTGAATTTGTTAGAACTTCACTTCGGTTTTCTTCATATACATTAAACAAAAAAACCATTTCTTCGATTGTACATGGGTTTCGCAGCTGTAGCCAACTTCTTAACGTCAGTGAAGGTTTTGGGGGGCAGGAGATTCATCTGAAGGGTGATTAACTTGAATTCACATTTGACTATTTCTAAGATGAGGCCGGAGTGTTAATAAAATCATAGTGCGTACCTCCCTGAAAGTAATGAGACCCAGGAGAGAGGACGGAGGTGCTGTGGAAAGGCAAGAGTGTCTGGTTTGGGGAAGCATTTTTATCCTGTGTTAATGAGGGAGGAGAAGTTAATTAGGGTGAGCATCAGTGGTTGGGGGGGCTAGAGGGGGCGCATGCAGGGAGCAAAGCTTTGTTGGCAGCACCAGAAGTCGGAAAATGGAGCTCCAGGCCTTCGTGTGTGTGCGCACATGCGCGTGCGTGCATGCCTGGGCCCGTGCGCACACAGGGGAGGTGAGCAAGCAGGGAATGGGTAGGGCCCTTTCGAGGTCAGTGGAAACATTTACAGGTATTTACCCTGGATCCTGACCTGCCAGAACTTTCCTACTACAGCCCCCTGTGGTTTCCTCTGCGGCCTCTCTCCCCTCATCCAGCTGATGTGAGCCTCCACACCCCCCCCCCCCTGCCCCGGGCTCAGCCTTCTCCAACTGTGGAGCAGACCATGCACCACATCACAGCGGTCCCGCAGGGGAGGCCGGGAAAAGACTTCATCATTTGCTTCCGGGCTTTCATCTCAAAGTGGCAAGTGGCAGATTTAACTTCCCAAACACCCATTAATAGATTCATCAGAAATCTGCTTTGCGCACAGCATTTTTCTCCCACTGGAGGCAAATATTTCTTCCCAGCTGTCCCACGTTACATGGTCACTGTCGCTGCTAGATGGCTCTATTCCTGAACTGCAGGATTATGCACAGGAAAATTCCAATGCAGAGATATTTTCTGTTTCTGCCAGAAGTGACCAAAAGTGGCCCAAGGAAACGAGAGAGAAATCAACTTCTGTTCCCGTAACTGGTTTCTAAACAGGGGACAGAGGCCACCAGGCCAAAGTGGCACATCTATGACCCAACCTATATTCTGTGCGAGCTATAAGCCAAGAATGTTAGACAGAACAGGCAAAGGAGGCACAATCAAACTGCTTACAAACAAACCACTCTCTTTTGCCTCAAGGAAAAATAAACTCCATTTTCAGGGTAGAAGAAAACCAGTTAGAAACCCTCAGGATTGTATTCACGTGTTAAATGTATCTGATCCCATTATTTTCTGCTTCACAAACAGCTTTGAGGGCTGGTCACACCCCTCCCTACACAGAGGAAAGCACAACCCTCTTTCCTGTATATCTGGACCTGGTCCTCATGCTGCTTTCAGTGGGCTTGTAGCTTATTAAGAGGCTGCAGGGTTCTGCCTGACAAATGTCACCAAATGAAAGAGCCTGTCCTGCCAAGAGCCAGTCAAATATTAGTTACTGAGGTAGGACAGGCTCACTCGGCTCATCTGTACTTTACCCAGGGCCCCCTCCTCCCTGGCCTCACCCTTCCCATTGCTGAAGTATGGGTTGGGAAAACCTGCTTGGTGTCGACCAAACAGGATTTGTGCCAGTGCCCAGCACGCCGGACACCTCTGTCTTGTCCCTGTCTCCCCCGCCACCCCTCCCCCGTCACCCACACAGATGTCAGCCATCTGCTCTTCACCTGATCCAGGACTGCCTTCTGTCTGCTTCTCAGCCCGAGGCCACCTCGAAATCTGCGCCAGGCCTGGGCAGGAGGGAAGATGGAGCTGAAGAGTCACATTGTATTTGCTACTATTCCCAATGGGGGAAACTTGGAATAGTGTGAAGGTCCTGGATTATCTACCTGGAATGCTCTTTCTTCAGGAATGCTTTAATCAAGAGATGACTTCTAAGAATTAAAATGTTGACATGGCAACATCAAGCTCATATCTTGCTTTTCCTTCATGTGCAGAAAATAATTCATAAAATGGCAAGCCTCGGTGTTAGAAAAAGATGGGTTCTTCAAAGCACTCTACACATTCAACACAATCCCAATCAAAATAGCACCAGCATTCTTCTCAGAGCTAGAACAAACAATCCTAAAATTTGTATGGAACCACAAAAGTCCCTGAATAGTCAAAGTAATGTAGAAAAAGAAAACCAAAGCTGGAGGCATCACAGTCCCAGGCATTAGCCTGTACTACAAAGCTGTAATCATTAAGACAGTATGGTATTGGCACAAAAAGAGACACGTAGACCAACGGTATAGAGAACCCAGAACTGGACCCACAGATGTACGGCCAACTAATCTTTGACAAAGCAGGAAAGAATATCCAATGGAAAAAAGACAGTCTCTTTAGCAAATGGTTCTGGGAGAACTGGACAGCGACATGCAGAATGAACCTGGACCACTTTCTTACACCACACACAAAAATAAGCTCAAAAACACATGTACCCTAATGTTCATAGCAGCACTCTCCACAATAGCTAAAACATGGAAAGAGCCTAAGTGTCCATCAACGGACGAATGGATCAAGAAGATGTGGTTTATCTATACCATGGAATACTACATGGCAATGAGAAAATGAAATCTGGCCATGTGTAGCAACATGGATGGACCTTGAGGGTGTTATGCTGAGCGAAATAAGTCAGGCAGAGAAGGACAAATATCACATGTTTGCATGTATAGGAGGATTAGGAGGAACTTAACTGAGGAACAAGGGGGAGAAGAAGGGGGGAAATGGTGGGGGAAAGGGAGAGAGACAAACCATGAGAGACTCTTGAATGCTAACAAAAACTGAGGACTGATAGATGTGGGGGGGTGGGGGGATGGGCATGGAGGAGGTCACTTGTGGGGATGAGCACTGGGAGTTATGTGGAAACTAATTTGACAATAAACTATTTGTAAAAAAAAAAAAACATGAAGTCAATATTAAAAAAAAAATAAGCTCAAAATGGATGCGAGACTTAAATCTGAGATAGAAACCATCAAAATCCTAGAAGAGAAAACAGGCAACAACCTCTTTGACCTCGGCTATAACAACTTCTTACTTGTCACGTCTCTAAAGGCAAGGGAAATAAAAGCGAAAATCAAGTATTGGGACCTCATTAAGATAAAAAGCTTCTGCACAGCAAAGGAAACAATCAACAAAACTAAAAGGCAACCAGATGAATGGGAGAAGATATTTGCAAATGACATATGGGATGAAAGGTTAGTGTCCAAAATCTATAAAGAACTCAACACCCTAAAAGCAAATAACCCAGTGAAGAAATGGGCAGAAGACACGAACAGACATTTTTCCAAAGAAGATATCCAAATGGCTAGCAGACACATGAAAAGATGCTCAACATCGCTCATCATCAGGAAAATACAAATCAAAACCACACTGAGATGCCACCTCACACCTGTCAGAGTGGCTAAAATTAACAACTCAGCAACAATAGATGCTGGCGAGGATGTGGAGAAAGGGGAACCCTCTTACACTGCTGGTGGGAGCAGCCGCTCTGGAAAACAGCACGGAGGTTCCTCAAAAAATTAAAGATAGAATTACCCTACGGCCCGGCAATAGTGCTACTAGGAATTTATCCAAAGGATACAGGAGTGCTGAATCACAGGGGCACATGTACCCCAATGTTTACAGCAGCACTCTCAACAATAGCCAAGTTATAGAAAGAGCCCAAATGTCCATCAACTGATGAACGGATAAAGATGCATATGGATATAGAGATATACAGATATAGATATATATCCAATGGATAACTACTCAGCAATGAAAAAGAATGAAATCTTGCCATTTGCAACATCATGGATGAAACTGGAGGTTATGCTAAGTGAAATAAGTCAGTCAAAGAAAAATAGACATCATATGTTTTCACACATATATGGAAGTTGAGAACTTAACAGAAGACCATGGGGGAAGGGGAGGAAAAAAAAAGTTAACAAGAGGGAGGCAAACCATAAGAGACATTTAAATACATAGAACTGAGGGTGGGGAGGGATGGGAGGGATGGGGGGTGGGAGGAGCGAGGAAAACGGGTGATGGGCATTAAAGAGGGCACTTGTTGGGATGAGCACCGGGTGTTGTATGTCAGTGATGAATCATGGGAATCTACTCTGGAAGCCAAGAACATACCGTATACACTGTATGTCAGCTAACTTGACAATAAATTATAAAAATTAAAATAAAAATAAAAAATCAAATAAAAATAAAAGTTGCAAAAAAAAGAAAAAGAAAGAAAGATGGGTTCTTAAAATATTTAATAAAAACTACGCTTCTGTCAGTGACTACAAATGTCATCACTACGAATCCATATTCAAAACTTGACTCTGTTCCTTCCCAGGGAGATCAGATCCAAAGCTTGCATTGGAAAACACAGCACTACAAACATGCTAATTCTCCCTCAGTTTTCTATGAATTTAACAGATTCACAGTAAAAGAAAATTTTTTTTTATATTTGAAATCAAACAAGCATTCCTTTTTTAATAGTTTTTAAATTTATTTCTAGGAGAGAGAGAGAGAGACAGAGTGAGCAGGGGAGGGTCAGAGAGAGAGGGAGATACAGACTCCGAAACAGGCTCCAGGCTCTGAGCTGGCAGTCAGCACAGAGCCCGACGCAGGGCTCGAACCCACGAACCGCGAGATCATGACCTAAGCGAAAGTCAGACGCCCAACCGACTAAGCCACCCAGGCGCCCCTCAAACAAGCATTCTTAAAGTTCATATGGAAAACTGAACCAGCTATAATCACCAAGGAAATTACAAAAAAGAAGAGTAAGTGAGGAGGGATTAGCACCACACCCACTGCCTATAGTAAAAACATTTAAAAACTATAAATGTGCTAATGGTATATATTCAGGATTATCACCAGAATGTAGCAGACTGGAAATGTGCCTAAAAACATCTGAGAAATTTAGCAGGACAGAAAGGTGACATTTCAGTAAACAGGGTAAAGGTGGATTGTTAAATAAATAGTATTGGGTAAAGGGTAGCCATTGACCAAAAAATTAAAGTGGGGCCACACTTTGCACCAGGAGAAATTCCAGAGAGAGCTCATTTCAAAATAGAAAATGGCACCATACATGTGCTAGAAAAAAATGTGGAATTAAAAAAAAAATCATACAATGAAGACTTTTCTAAGAAAAACAGAAATCCCAGAAGCCAAAAGAAACAATCATAAGATTTAACTATGCAAACAGTTTTTAAAACATGTGGCATGGGTCATAGGGGAGTTCTATTGTTAGTTTCCTGAGGAACCTCCACACTGTTTTCCAGAGGGGCTGTACCAGTTTACATTCCCACCAACAGTGTAGGAGGGTGCCCGTTTCTCCACATCCTCGCCAGCATCTAGAGTTCTCTGATTTGCTCATTTTAGCCACTCTGACTGGTGTGAGGTGGTATCTCAGTGTGGTTTTCATAGCAGCACTCTCCACAATAGCTAAAACATGGAAAGAGCCTAAGTGTCCATCAACAGATGAATGGATCAAGAAGATGTGGTTTATCTATACCATGGAATACTACATGGCAATGAGAAAGAATGAAATCTGGCCATGTGTAGCAACATAGATGGACCTTGAGGGTGTTATGCTGAGCGAAATAAGTCAGGCAGAGAAGGACAAATATCATATGTTTGCACGTATAGGAGGATTAGGAGGAACTTGACGGAGGACCAAGGGGGAGAAGAAGGGGGGAAATGGTGGGGGAAAGGGAGAGAGGCAAACCATGAGAGACTCTTGAATGCTAACAAAAACTGAGGACTGATGGATGTGGGGGGGAGGGGGGATGGGCATGGAGGAGGGCACTTTGGGGATGAGCACTGAGTGTTATGTGGAAAATAATTTGACAATAAACTATTTGTTAAAAAAAAACAAACAAACATGTGGCATGGCAAATATCACCATGGGCAAAGTCAAATACAAATTACAATGTGAGAATAAATATTTACGGCTCATACCCCCAGTACATAAAGGACTCTCCGAGGTGATTAGGAAGAAGGACTGTCAGAAAAATGGGAAGTGGTGACCTATATGCAGCTAACAGAGAAGGAAAGAAAAATTGTTCTTAAATGTAAAAAGGATGCGCGGCGGCCTCTTTCATAAGGTGAAATGCAAATAAAACTCACAGTAGGAAAATACTTTTTACCTACCAGATTGGCAAATATAAAAAAGTAGGAGACCTCCTTCTGTTGGGAAGGTATGGGGGAAAGAGATGCTCTCACTTGGAGCTGGTGGGGACAGTCCTAAAGACACCAGCTGACATTTTCCAAGTTCATCCCCCCTGACCCAACGATTCCATTTTCAGTTTTTCCTACACGTACAGGTGTGCATGATAACGTCAATGCAAAATGACCTGCTACAGCGATGTGAAAGGAGATTAGAGACCAATGAAACCTCCATCAGCAGAGGGACGAAACAGAGGCGTCTCCATTATGGAACAGCAAGCCACCACGAAGTGCACGGCATGGCAAAATTTCTCGGTGGTATTTCATGAAGAGCAAGGTACACAGCATATATGGTATGCCACTCCGTACAATAAAAGGAAAAGCAGTATGTGAGTGTGTATGTGTGTGTGAGTGCTGATTTTGAATGAAATAATCAAGAAACTGGGAACGAATACGATGATAAATGCACTCGGAGCCTAATGACGGGAAGGACAACATTGGAGGAGAAAGCAAGGTCACAGACTACTGGTTGAGAGAACTTCTGGGAATCAGCCATTGCTTCTTGAGCAAGGTAAGCCCCGTGCTGAAAGTAAGAGGAAGGAAATGATACAGCCGCCCCAGAGCTTCAATGAGAGGAACCCGGTTCCAAAAAGCTGATACAAGCCACTGTTGATGGTTGTGGGGTCGCTCTGCCAAAATGGCTGCCTTCTCCTGTGATATGAGAATGCAGAAAAATAGTTCCTCAAATAGTCAGCAACTCCACCCTTGGGAAGAGTCACCACAGCCCAGGCACCAAACCTTCGTTCTTGTCCATACAACAAGACAGAGCACCACAAAACCATATAGACAAGCACGTTCTAGAAAGTTCTGCTAAAGCAAAGTCTATCTCTCTTTACAAATGCGAAAGGCAGTGAGTGGCTGGTGTCAATGCTTATACTCATTATTGGCAACGAATTACACATGGCTTTCAAAACTATGGAGGATGAAATGTATGTTCAGAGTCCTCTGACTTTATTTCATATCAAGTTGAAACAGCTAGAAGAAATAAAAAGTTCAAAACTCATCCATATCCTCACAACCCTTACAGAACTATTTTCATTTTTGTTTTCTTTTTATCTGTATTTATTTGAATATAGAGTATTTACCTTGTCATAATAATAATATATAAATATAATTTGGTCCTCTGCTTTTTTTTTCCATATCCATGTCATTATACTCAGTTATAGATGACTGTACAAAATTCTATCCTGTTTATTAGCTATAATTTAGGGAGCAAACATTTATGTAGTACCTTCTATGGGTGCATTTTGTAATGTGCTTCACCCCTTACAGCAACTCTTATTATTGGGAAACACCTTTTGTTTATAGACCAGGAAACCAAGCATCCAAAGATCTGGTAAGCATAGGCCTTGCCTTTGAACCCCAGCGTGTGTCTGACCTGACCGCCACGTTCTCTCCCCTGCATCACACTATCGCTGCCTCTAGCGTGGGGCACGTCTATGCCCATTGCCCACCACCATAAAATATCTTCCCATATTTCATTGCTCCCTTTCTAGTGGTTTTCATTTCAGTCAACATATGTGTCCGTATTCCAACAAGATGCCTCCTCACCCTTCTCCACCCCCAATTCCTGCTTCTGAGAGACCACTATTTTCAAGTCTTTTGTCACCCCATACTTGCCTCCGTATTTCTGGAGGCCATGCGTGGCCCGTTGGCTCTTCCACGCCAGTTTCTGGGTAGCCTACTGAATTTGCTACCGTGGAGGCCGTCAGCTCTAATACACCCCACCTCTAAAGCACACCGTCTCCTCCTCCATTCTTTCAACCTTGTTATAACAACACCCTTGGTTACATTAATTTTCAGTGCTCATATGATTATGTAAATATTAGTCACAACTCAGTCACATATCTTTTTGTAAAGGAAAGGTCTCCTTTTTTTGTAAAGCTCTTTATTTTCTCCAGGTTATCACTCTTGTCATTTCCTCATTAGCTCAGCGCATCGACCGCCAGAGTATTTCCAAACTCTGAGGGACTCTAGGTCTCTGCACAGAGACGTCAGGCAATCACTGGGTTCATGTTCTCCTGGAAACACTGTTCGGGGAGCCCTCCCTCCATCCTGCGAAGACCCCTCACCTCTCTCCTGCATCCTGGGCCACTCTTTCTCGGCTTCCTTTCTTTCGTAGAGGCCAGCTTCCATTAGCTTCTTGAGAAAAAGTGATTTGAAAAAAAGAAAAACACCTTTTATTCTCTCTCTTTTTTTTTTAATATTTATTTTTGAGAGAGAGAGAGCTTGTAGAAGCAGGGGAGGGGCAGAGAGAGGGAGACACAGAATCCAAAGCAGGCTCCAGGCTCTGAGCTGTCAGCACAGAGCCCGATGCGGGGCTTGAACTCACAAACTGAGAGATCATGACCTGAGCCGAAGTTGGAGGCTTAACTGACTGAGCCACCCAGGCGCCCCAAAAAACACCTTTTCTCAGAGCAGCTCTCCATATCTGAAAATGCCTTTATTTTACTCTCACACTAGGTTGAGTTTGGCTAGTATAGAATTCTAAGTTAGAAACCCTTTTTACCTCAGGATTTGAAGGAAGGCCTTGCTCTACTGTTGTCCAGCCTCTGGTCTTCTGGTGGCACCTGGGGTCATTCTGATGTCTGATCCTAATGTGCCATCTCTTTCCTCACCCTCTGCAAGTTCTGAGATCTTGCTTTGTGGCCAGTGTCCCAAAATTTCACCAAGAGCCTCCACTGGGTCATTCTCCTTCTCTGGGCTAGGATTTCGGAAGCTCTTTCAGTCTGGAGTTCAGGCCCTATGCTTGTGAGACAGCTGGGAGGTATTTCTCTGATCACTTTTTCCTCTTCACTTTCTCTAGACTCTTTCTGGAACTACTATTATTGGGATATTAGGTTTCTTAGGACTGTTCCTCTAATTTCTCTTCCACTTTCCATCTTTTGTCTACTTCTACTTTCTGGAAGCGATCCTCAATTTTATCTTTGACTCCCTCCATCAATCTTCTTCATTTGAGCTCCAAAAGCACTTTCTGTTCTTGGAATGTTCCAATTGTAGTCTCTTCTTGTCACATGGATATATACCTTTTCCTCTCTCCAACTATGCTCATTATGGGTTTTCTTAACTTTACTTTGGCTCATTTTACTGCTTCCTCCACCTCCTTTCTTCTGCTTGCTCTAGACCTGTCTTTCAGGTTCAAGGCTTTTCCTCCCCTGTCCAGCGACTCCTGGTTGTTTGCTCCTACTGCAGGGAGAGGCACTGAAAAGCGAATGCACAGCCCTCTGACAACATGGGCAGACCTGTGGGCTCGGTGGGCTCTCTGTAGAGGACCCCCAAATATTAGTGTCTCTGGGACTTTTCTCTTGGGCTGGTCAGTTTCCCCAAAGGGGAAGCCTCCCAGCTCCTCGGGGAAACCGGTCATGGCTGGGGCCTTCCAGGAATTAGACTCGATGGCCTGGTGCTTCACGCTCACTCCTTTTTTACAGTATTTAAAAAAAAACATTCGCCCCTCCCCTGCTTGCACTCTGCCCGTCTCAAAAATAAATAAAACAAAAACAGATGAAAAAGAGGCCATGGAGGTTTACGGTAGACCCTAGCCTCTCTTGATTCATACTGTGTCCAACTGAGTTTTGTATTGATTATATCATAGTATTACGCGGGCTCACTGACATCCGCGATGTTCGCGTATACCCAAGGGAACTCGTACATTATGCCCTTTGCCATTTTTGCCACTGATCTGGCTAATGTTATTATTAATGTAAAAATAGCTCTGATGATGGCAGCTATGCTTACCCAAGGCTTCCGCACGCTAGGCATTCTATAGGTCATTTCACATGCTGTCTCTCCTTATCCTCATACTAAGCCTATAAAGTACTACGATCCCCATCTTACAAGGGGGGAGGCGGAGGGAGGCTGGGCCGGGTGGGGTTGCCCAGCCAGGAGGGGGCAGAGCAGGGGCTCCAGGCGGCTAACTTCTCCCTCTCCACCTCTACAATCCCCTTCTCAATCTGGGCGCAATCTTCATCCAATCTGGCTTCTCACCCAGTTTTTTGCCTTTTTCCTTCCTTCTTCAGCCTTCATTTCCACACTTTTTTGGTTGCTCTCAGCTGACTTTTTTTTTTTTAATGTTTATTTATTTTTGAGAGAGAGATCATGAGCAGGGCAGGGGCAGAGAGAGGGAGACATAGAGTCAGAAGCAGGCTCTGAGCTGTCAGCACAGAGCCCAATGTGGGGCTTAAACTCGTGAACCGTGAGATCATGACCTGAGCCGAAGTCAGACACTTAACCAACTGAGCCACCCAGGCGCCCCTGACTTTTTGTGTTTTCTGCCACCTTATCCTTTGATGCCTTCCTTCTCTGGCTTCTATGATGCTCAGGGCTCCTGGTTCTCCTCCGAACCTTTCTCGCTGCCCATCTCTGGCTCATTCACCGGCGCTTGTTCCCGCCCTCACCCGCCGCAGCCCCCAGCCCCCAGTCTCCCTCTGCTCTCTGCCTTCCTCTCCCAGGCTGGCAGCTCATCGGGACCCCACAGTCTGGCCTTCAGCTCACACCGGGTTCCACTGCCACACGGCCACCTGTCCCCCGCACAACCCACAGTGTCCAAAAGCACAGAACTCGCCCCGAGGAAGCAGCTTCCTGTGACTTCCCTACTTCTGCCCACGACTCTATTCTTCTATTCAGTTCCCTTCACATTATCTGTGATTCAGCCCCTTCTGCCAACACCCAAGGACATTCCATTTCCACCACACCTACTGATTCCATTCTTTCCTAACCCCACAAGCGCTCATGGGATCAAGTCCAAACTTCTCCTTTCTGGGAATTTGAGACCCCATGTGATCTGACCTCTTTCTCCCCAAAAGACCCGGGGCTTTCTGCTGTAATCAGACAGTTCTTGTTACATCTCATCACGACGGAGGGATTTGGCAAGGAGCTGGCCAGGAAGCAGCTGTGGAGACCAGGCCAGTGACGGGGCCAAAGCACATAAGCAAACAAAATCAAGGGCACAGCAAGCAAAGGGCAGAGAGAGTGGCAGGTACAAAGAGCACACAAAGAACACCAAAAAAATCGTTAGGAATTACAAGGGAGACGGTCCAAGTCCAGCCAAATGAAGAGCCACGGATCTGGGGGCAGGGGGGCAGGGTAGCTGTGGGGTCAGGGCAAACCAGCGACAACAAGGAAGTATGCCAAACAGGCAAAGCCTCTGTCATTCTGTGACCCACACAGGCTGGCCAGAGGGCTGGCAGGACAAGGGAAAGAAGTGGGTAGATGAGAAGTGCTGGCTGGAAACTTAAGTCACTTTTCTCCCACGAGTGCTTGTTTAAATGGCGGACCCGCCGGCTCTCACTCACCCTGACGTCTCTACCTTCTCTCATATGGCCCCATTCTTCCAGATGGCGGATCCCTCCGGTTCTCACTCACCCTGACGTCTCTACCTTCTCTCATATGGCCCCACGCGTCCAAATGGCCTCACCTTACAGAGCCACACAGAACCTCAACATCCAAGCCACCAGAGTACCATCTCCCGCGTTCTCTAAACGCCTTGAACATGTAACTGAATTGCTCGTTCGGACCCTTCATCACATGGGTTCCTACCAAAACTCTCTGCAAACGCTGGTGAATGAGTGCCAAATGGGTGCGATGGGGCGGCCATAGAGAATTCATTTAAGACAGTAGCGCTCTTTAAGCCTCTCAGAATAGAGTTGGCCTGAAGAGAGAGAGAGACAGGGAAAGATACCGCTTTCCTTTCTATTGTCAGGTGGGAGCCACAGGGACAGCAGAGGGCAAGGGTTGGAGAATGCTGGAAAAGCCAGCAGGCGAGGCGGCCTTGAGGGAGCATCGGGAAGGTAGAAATATGGGAAAAAGGGTTCTGTGTGTATGAGGGAAGGAGAGTGTGAGGTACACACGGGGAAAGACTGGAAGAGCAGGTTACTAAATATTAATTGACGAACTTTAAAAAAAATGTTTATTTATTCACGGAGAGGAATCTTTCTTCATCGAAATGCCAAAGAAGGCAAAGTCCCAACTGTTATGCTTGGCAGATTTCAAATTAAAACAAAAACAAAACAGGGGCGCCTGGGTGGCTCCATCGGTTGAGCCTCCGACTTCAGCTCAGGTCATGACCTCACGGTTCGTGGGTTTGAGCTCCACGTCGGGCTTTGTGCTGACAGCTCGGAGCCCAGAGTCAGCTTCAGATTCTGTGTTCCCCCCACCCCACACCTCCCCGACTCTCACTCTATCTCTCTCAAAAATAAACATTAAGGGGCGCCTGGGTGGCTTAGTCGGTTAAGTGTCCGACTTTCGCTTAGGTCATGATCTCGTGGCTTGTGGGTTCGAGCCCCGCATCGGGCTCTGTGCTGACTGCCAGCTCAGAGCCTGGAGCCTGTTTCAGTCTGTGACTCCCTCTCTCTCTGACCCTCCCCTGCTCATGCTGTCTCTCTCTCTCCTAGAAATAAATAAAACATTAAAAAAATTTAAAAAAAAAAACATTAAAAAATTTTTTTAAAAAACATGCATGGTTTCTCACTTCATATCAGAAAGGAATTCGTGTTCAAGCTTTGGTGATCAGGCTGAAAACGCCAGTTCAGGGGCTCGTCACCAGAGAATCTGGGGTTAAAAGCCACAGAAATATCAGGCTAGTGTGGCCGTGGCATCAGTGGGCAGCAGAAAGATGGAAAAATACGTGACCTGCTGCTTCTCATGGATCTCTGCCTTTCCAGGAGGCCACAGATGGTTCTGGACCAACCACTGGCCTCCAGGCACCAAGGTTTACCAAATGTGTTGGAGGGCGGCCTCCTTTCACGGCCACCTCACAAGCTGAGCGGTCTGGCTGGACGCTGTGTGCCCACACTGACCTGGAGGCCTCGCTCCATGATTAGAAACTGGCAGAGGCTGAGGGTGGTTCAAAGGCTACCTTGAGGGCTACTCATTCCCGTGGCTCCTGGCCATACTGCAGGCAGCCACCCTGGGCAGATGACCAGCCCCGGAGAGAGGGCAGTGCTCCTCCACCTGGGAGACAGTCATCTGGGGTGGCAACAGGGACGGCCTCTCACCCAATCAGGCGGGACATCGATTCGTCAAGGATTACAGCTTTCTGTGGCAGTGAAAGCCTCCCTTCTGAGACTTCCGCAGAGCATCAGGTTTCCCTTAGAAACACAGGACAATTCCTTCCTTGAATAAATATTATGGCACCTCGTAGGTTGTGATCCTAGAGCCCAATGCCCTCACCAGACTCCACGTGGTGGGAAGTCGTTCTCAAGGCTGCTGAGGAGGACTGGGGTCCTGTAATTGTGCCTCAGACGAGGGCGAAATGCGGACCACGGTCAGCTCTTAGCACCACCGCGCTGCACGGAAACAGGGATCACGCTCACTCACCTTCTAGAAGACACTGTCCATGTTACTATCTTAATTACACTTTACCATTAAAGTAGACACTGCTCTGGAGTATAAAGTGCCCTCTCTATCATAACGAAGGGGGACATGCCAGGAAGTGGGCAGAGAAAAAGATCCCAGTTTGGGATCAGAACTGGTAACCACCAGCGTTACAGGGTCAATAGAACATGAGAAGCTGAGAAAAGGTGGCTACTCTTAGAAAGGTTAGGCTTACTGGAAAATAAGGTCCATTTCCTGCTCCTGAGGACTGGACCAGTTGTCAGCCAACGACGTACCGGGAAGGACCACAAAACGGATCTGACCCCTGGCGAGTCCCAGTAAGAAAATTCCATTTAGTAAAGTACTTTAAGCAAAGGTAAGGATGATTGGTGGACAAAGATGGACCCCGGAGCCTAGTCCGGGAAAGACCGGGAAGTGGGGGTGACCCAGCGATGGGACAAGCTTGCCTGGAGCAGAGGCCCACCTGCCCGTCGGAGGTGCTGGGTTTAAGTCTGTGTGATGATGTCAGTGGTAGCCCATGCCGCTTCTGCTTTTTCAAAAACATGGAAGAGCCCCGGGGAAGGAACTCAGGCTTGACCACAGGGCAGTGGGTGGGTTATCAAGTTTTAGAAACTGGAAGCGACTGCCTTAAGGAGGGCAAGGCACATGGAACGTGAGCCTCTTTCCATCTAAGCTAAATCAAGGGAATCTTGAACAGTTTAGATTCCGAATCTTTTCGATCTCTCAGCAATTCCCGCCCGAAGGCACACTCCCTAACGGGGAGCTACAATCTGTCTCTACCTAGGCTAGGGGACATAGATGAATCTCCTCCACGGCCTCAGCTTGGTCACCTTAATTCAGTGCAAGTGGCCTCAAGGATGACAGCACTTTCCTTCTCGCCTCCTGGATGGGGGACCTGCTAGAGCAGAGACAGTGCAGGTGGGCAACAGCTAAGAGTTCAATGAAACTGGCCACCTGCCCACCAACCACCTGCCCCCAAATGCACAGCCACTTATAAAAACCTCACCATCTGATGGCAGAAGCCGGTGAGTAACACAGAGAGGGGCAAGCTCATTCCCGTTTGTCTGTTACTGCCCCCGTTTAACATCGAAAGCCCCACATTCGAGGAAACCCATCAGCCTTGGGAAAGACGGGATGTGTGGTTGGCGTAGACACTGAGGACAGGATCCCGGGCTTATTAGCAACTCTCACCTTGACAGTTTGGGTTTGGGCCATTTCATCAGACACAGCAACTTCAAGATGAAGTCACCAGAAAACGGGACCTCACCGTCAATGATCAGTCTCCGTAAAGAAGATTTTGAGCCTTTCATCTTTCAAGGGCCCTCTTACAATGTAGATTTCTAGGTACATGTGCTCTGAAGGCCTGGTGTCTACGGAAGGAGCGTCTCAGCGCTACAGATCGACTTATCAGCTGGTAATGGTTCACCACAAGCGTCTAAGGAAATATTTGCACGGCTCTTACAACGGGTAACTTAGCAGGTCAATGAAACTAAGACACTTGGTAATTAGGAGTTTATCCTATAAAAAGCACAAAGCTTTAGTGTTCAGCCAAGGAAGAAAGGATCTAAATCCGATCTGGAATGTCTCTGCGAACAAGAGGGAATTAAGAGAAATTTAAGCCCAAGATAATGAAATTCTTTTCAACTTGCACTCACTATAAATAAGCAGTGCTGGCTCCAGAAATTCCGCCCTGGGTTAGGGGGGTTGGGGGCAGCAATCTTCTGGAAGGGAGCGCATGACGCTACGTTTGCAGAATGTTGTACTGGAGACTGAGCAAACATCAGTGGTCCGTATCTGAGCCCCGTGCCCTAACTCCCCTTCTGGCGCTGTCACTGCAAATAGACAGCCATATATATATATTAATGTTTATTAATTTTTTAAAGACATTTAAAAATTGTCTTAATGTTTACTTATTTTTGAGAGAGAGGGGTAGACTGCAAGCGGGGGAGGGGCAGAGCAAGAGGGAGAAATGGGATCAGAAGCAGGCTCCAGGCTCTGAGCTGTCAGCACCGAGCCTGACGTGGGGCTTGAACCCACAAACTGTGAGATCATGACCTGCGCCCAAGTTGGATGCTTAACTGGCTGAGCCACTCAGGTGGCCCTGAAAGATTTTTAAAAAGCTTTTATTTATTCTGAAAGAGGCACAAGTGGGGGAGGGGCAGAGAGAGAGAGAGAGTGAGAGAGAATCCCAAGCAGGCTCTCTCTCAACACTGTTGAGGACGTAACCTGAGCTGAAGTTGGACGCTTGACTGACTGAGCCACTCAGGTGCCCCAAATGTTTATTCATTCTTGAGAGAGAGAGAGAGAAACCGAGAGAGAGAGAGCGAGCGGCAGAGGGGCAGAGTGAGACAGAGACAGAGGATTGGAATTGGGCTCTTGAGCTGACAGCAGTGAGCCTGATGAGGAGCTCAAACTCATGAACTGTGAGATCATGACCTGAGCTAAAGTCAGATGCTTAACCGACTGAGCCACCCAGGCGCCCCAAATAGACAGCCTTATAAAGAGGGGCAAGGAAGGAAATGGCAACGATACAGGATCTCCAATAACTCCATATACTGTGCTATATATGTGATCAGAATTAGTGCTTCTCTGTAGTGGACTTCTAATTATTTAATACATCCTTGATACCCAAAAATAGCCTATCTTGCCCATCTGCGACAAATATCGTATTTTTATATAGAGAATCAGGCTTTTATTGGGGGTAGATAAGAGAAATGAATATTTACTCTGAGGAAGTAGACTATGTAGAAAGCAATAGGGAGGGAGTTGATACTGTTTGAGAGGAAAATCAGAAAGCAGATCTGCCCTGCCGTCTCAGAAATAACTAGAAACCGATAAAAAAAAAAAGTGCCTCTAGAAAATTTCTACAATGAAAACGTTTAAAAAATTTTTTTTAATGTTTATTTTTGAGAGACAGAGCATGAGTGGGGGAAGGGGAGAGAGCAAGGAAGACACGGAATCTGAAGCAGGCTGCAGGCTCTGAGCTGTCAGCACAGAGCCCGACGCCAGGCTCGAACCCACGAACTGTGAGATCATGACCTGAGCTGAAGTCGGACGCTTAACTGACTGAGCCACCCAGTGCCCTGACAATGAAAACATTTTTTAAAATGACCCTTTAATACCTCCGACACTGGAATCAGAGAAGTAGATCCTCAAATGTTTGTTAACTGAGACTCAGGGATGACCACTGGCAGAAAACCAAGGGCACGGGCTCGTTACGATAAGCACAACATTTCAGCAGGATCCTTGTTTGAGGTTTGTACTCTGGTGAGTGAGGAGGAGAACTGGGGAAAGCACAGAACATGAACCCACTAACCTTCTATGGAAAGGTCATGGGGTTTCTACTGTTCTCTTGCGAGTGTCTGAAGCAGCCTCAAAGAGGAAGTGCTGAGGGAGGGCGTGATGACTCGGGGCAGAGTCAGCTCCTATTCTGGGCTCGGTGTTGGAATGGGCGTGGCCCAAGTCTCCAAGTCTCAGCGCTCCCTCAGACCTACAGAGGACAATTACCCAGCTCCTGTGATTACAGGTGTTCGCTGGCTGCAGGAGACTACAGCCTCGGAGGAGAAAGGGCCACAAACATGCGGCTGTGGTTTGGATCACACTGCTTTCCTTTCCCAGATGCTGAGGGTTTCCAGGCATCTCTTGTGCCCAGTTAAAGCACCTCTGTGATCTGTTTCTGGGCTTGTCTATTCGCTAAGCACTCCATCCCGCTCCTAAACACCTTCATCCTTCGCTACGCTATGACCCACACCGACAGGCCCGCTCAAGAGTGAAAAAGCAGAAGCCTGGCTTCCCACCGGGAATATGGAAATTTCAACAGCAGGCTTCCCGAAAGGGGGCACCTGCTTCCTATCTTCCTAACCAGGGCCTGGTGATGGAAACTTCGATGAGGCCCGAGGGAAGGGTGGAGGCTGCAAACTGCCTTTATGCCTATATCCGGGGTTGCCCTGCTTTAAGTTAAGACCAAAAACATATATATTAAAAAAAAAAACCAAACCCCAATCCATCTTCTTTCAGAAACAGGGTAAGTGACGTCCCCCAAAACAGAGCTAAAGGCAAGTGGATTCTCTGGAGCGCCTGCGCCCCTTGGCAGTCCTGGTTTCGTAAGCTGGAGGTAGTGAGGTTTCTCCCGCCCAAACCCACAGGGCACTCACCAAACTGGGAACATCCCTCACCCACGCCTATTGATGGGAAACAAAAGACCGAAGGGCATTATACTTAAGATCTGGATGTGCTAGGGATCCTGCCCTTTCTCCTCATAAGTGTGGCTCTGCATTTGGGACACCGGTTCTTTACAGATGTAGGAAGGAGAGAGATACAATTTTCTAGAAAACAAGGTGGAACGGGCTAACTGGACACAGGAACCCCATGCTGGGCAGATACGCAGGGCGGAAGAAGAAGGGCTCATTGTGACTGGAGAGAGGTGCAGAGACATCAGGGAGAGTTTCTCAGGATAGATGCTAAGACAGAGGCACTCTGGTGGAGGGAGGAAGGAGGGGGATCTGGGGACAGCCTGGGGCCAGAGCACTCTGCAGGCAGCAGAACGCCACAGGTGGAGAGGTGGGGCAGGTAGGTTGGGGTCACACTGGTGTGTTGGGGGCTGGCCTGCTGGAGGAAGCCATTTCAAGTGGTGCTGTGACACATGGGTGAGCCAGAGGCAAGGAGGTGGCTCGAGACACTCCTATAAAAGCCCAAGGGAGTGGCAGTTACACTGGCGAATACAGATGTAAAAGGTCCTGACCTGTATACTTAAGGTTTGTGCATTTTACTATATGTAAATGATAACTCAAAATACCCCTTGTATGTGGAGCACACAAAGAGAGGGAATGACCCATTCCCCTCTTTAGATTAAGGAACCTGCTGGATTTTTCTGGGCCTTACACAGAGCAGGCTGGAGAATCTGGGAGGGAGATAGGTTATTTCTAACTACTTTAAGGATAAAGTAGATACAGAGGAGATGCAGTTGCATAGACTGGCATGCTGAGTGGGTCACGATCGCACCTTTCCAGGTTCTCTCTCTTATTTGTACTGAGTGTAAAGTGATTGGCTAGCACGGAGGTCAATGGGGGGGGGGGGGCGGAGAGAGAAAGAGAGAGAGAATCAGCAACTACAGGAGAGGCTGAAGGAAGCCACAGGAAGGCAGAGAAGGGCAGTTTACTGGGGGAAAAAAGTCCACCAGGATCTTGGAACTTCAAGCTTCTAATTCTTTATAGAAACCACTGTCACATGCTATTGCAACCTATTTTCCAATAAGCCCAGAATGTGGGAATAGGTTGTATTATAGTTATTCCTGTTTTGCAGACGAGTAAACAGAGGCAACAATATGAAGAAAAGGGAAACCTACTACACTCCTGAGATTATAACCTGTAAAAATTCCAGGGCGCTCGGGGAGGGGCTCAGTCGGTTAAGCGTCCAAGTCTTGATTTTGGCTCAGGTCATGATCTCTCGGTTTGTGGGATCGAGCCTGGCATCGGGCTCTGCATTGACAGTGCAAAGCCTGCCTGGGATTTTCTCTCTCTCCTTCTCTTTCTGGCTCCCTGCCCACCCACCCCCCACCCCCTGCTCATGTGCTCTCTCACTCTCTCTCTCAAAATAAACTAAAAAAAAAAACAAACTGTAAAAATTCCTCTGGAAAACAATTTGGCAAAATATGTAAATTCCTTAAACTGTGTACTTCTTTTTATTTAGCAAATATATTAACAAGAATTTACCCTAGGAAGCAATCAGATCTATATATGCATCCACCATAGCAATAGTTAAAATTACAAAGATGTAAAAATGGAAACACAAATGCCCAATAAAATAGGACACTGGTTAAATATGTTATGATGCTTTACACGATGAAATGGCATTAAATTTATCAATGAAATTTTTTTTATGACATATGTTTCTAATTGAAACTTTCAGGTGGCCAAAGAGTTGGTATAGTGTCAATCAATTATGTTAATAAACATGTATGCACAAAAAAGACTGGGGAAAAAAAAAAGTCCTTAAAAAAGCCCAAAAGCCCAAGGGGGCTACTGCCAGCCCATCCTAGAAAACAGGGGATGGAAACAGGTAGGAGATGGCAGATACATAAGAAAACCTTCTCTTTGGGTTTCTGTCCTTACTCTATAGCCAGGATCCCCACCCCCAGGGTCCTCCATCTAAGAGGACTTCTCTGAGGCGTGGTGATGACGATGGTACTAGACGCAGGTTGCTAGTGCTGAAGGGCACCACGGGAGTGCTGCCTCTTTCATTTTACACAGAAGGAAGCCAGGGGCCAGGAGGGCTGTCACACAGTCCTGGTTTCCGCAGCTAGGTTGAAGTAGAAGACCCAGATTTCCATCCTAGGCCACATTTCAATTCAAGGCTTTTTCTCTGTACCGCTGCTGCCAACAGCCATTAGAAATTTGAATGGTTGACAGGATTCTGCAGCTGTTAAAAATCAAGTGTCAGAAAATACATAGCAGTATGGGCAAACGTCCATGGTGTACTCAGTATTACAGCAGGCCACCCAACGCTATACAGACCCCTGATCTTGTGGGGGGGAAGTACCTACAGAAGAAAAAACCCCACAGGGACAATCACCCAAGTAGTAACAGGATGTAACTTGGAGTAGGAGAATGATAGATGATTTTCATATGCTTCCCTTTATTTTTCATTTTTAGAAGATGAACGTGCGTTACATTTTTAATTCAGAAAAAAAGTGGAGATTTGTAGCATCATCGGGATTTTCTCCCAATTCTGAACCAAGCTTTAGTCTGCTTGTTTCACTGAAAGCAGACATTTCCTGAGAACAAAAAAAGTGAATCACTAGGTAAATATTGATCTGTTGCTAAGTGATCAAGAAATGCATCACGCCATGTTCTCCTCTAGACATTAAAAGATGGGTTTCTAATGTATCTTTGGATAGACTATCTTAAAACAGATTCAAAACCGAACTTTAATGTTGAAAGGAAGGGAAAAAAAGGTCTTTATTCTCATAACATGTTTTCAATCTTCACCTTTCATCAGCTTTTTTTTCCTATAGCCGAACAGCAGGGGGTAAGATCTGATTCCACACGTTAAGTCATAATAACCGGCTGCCTTCAGTCAGGGTTACCGAGTAACACCATTAGCTTGTGGGAAATCAGTCAACTGAACTTTCTAGCCCAGACCATTGTTTGTGAAGGCTGCAGACAGGCTTCCGCTAGGAAAAAAATCTTCAAAGTCTCAGGAGAAGCACTTTTACCCGTAACAGACATGCTTCCTGTCCTTAGCCTCAAATATATGGGAGGCCGTTACAGAAATGTGGCACAGAGAAAGAACATCAAGGACAGTGGCTCCCAGCAGAGTGATTAAAATAGAAAAAGGGTCACGTGGGAATCGGAAGGCCACTCTGGGGCCAGTCCTGCCAAAGACTCTCATCTCGGGCTGGCCCCTTACGGCTCTGTGCTCACTTCTCTGCGCCCTGAGAAGTCTGTCCATGTCTCTCCATGCGTAAGAGGGGAACCAAGGCTGGATTCAGTTACCATCTCTGCTCCTGGGAAGTTTCCTCATCCTCAAAATGAGAGGAAAAATGAGGCCAACCTTAAAGTCATTAAGAAGATTAAATGCCTAATGTCTACAAGAGACGCTAAACCTCTTTAAAGTGAAGAAACGCAGACAAAACAGGGTGACGTGAGAACATTCTGGTGATGAGCTATATGAGTAGCTTATTCCTAAGATTAGAACCTAAATAAAGCATAAGAGGTTAGTCAGGGCGCCTGGATGGCTCAGGCGGTTGAGCATCCGACTTCAGCTCAGGTCACCATCTCATGGTTTGTGAGTTGGAGCCCTGCCTGCATTGGGCTCACTGCTGTCGGCCCAGAGCCCGCTTCAGATCTTCTGTCTCCCTCTCTCTCTCTCTGCCCCTCCCCTATTCTCTCTCTCTCAAAATAAACATTAAAAAAAAAAAAAGGTTAAAAGATGGAGGGGAAAAAGTGAATCCTTTCGTTCTTTGATCATTTGTCATGTTCAAGTCAGAGAGCTCAGATGTTTAGAATTTTACTGTTTAAGGAGTGTTCCAACATGTTCAGAGAAGGCTGGTCCTATTCTCAAAGGGACAGGTCTCGGAAGGAAACAGTTTTGGGGGAACTCCCTTCAAACTGTGGGTAAGTAACCAAGGCTGATCGCCACCCCTCCATAATTTGGGCTTCACCAGGAGGAAGCATGCGGCGGCTAATGCCGCGTTGGTGTAGCGGTGGAAGTCCGCTGTGGCCAGGGACCCAATTCTACCCCAGGAGGGTGGGCGGGGCCACCTCAACAGGGACGTCACATGGTGCCACACACACCTCAGGCTCAGGGAGTGAGTGTGCCAGGGAGGACAAAGAACAAAGAGAACCGTTGGGCTTTATGTTTCTAGGTTATATTTTAAAGGAAAACATGACAAGAGGTAAAAATCTGCCATAATCAACTTTTTTTTAAGCTTGGAACAATTAGTATGAAATCAAACTACATGTGATGTTTTTCCAGAGCCTGGACAACAGCAGCTTTTCCGTGGCTTCCTCTAGTTACTCAGGAACAATGATGGGTAGAAATTTACACTCATTGACACATTAACTTATATAGTTACTTAATACCTTCATTTTTTCTCTAAAAATAAGATGGCCAAGGGACTTGGTCTAGCTGGGTTCCACTCAATACAAAAACAGGTGGCAATGGTACTTGCCAGTCCAAACTAGTGAACTCTCTAAGTAGTGAGGGGGCGCCTGGGTGGCCCAGTTGGTTAAGTGTCCAACTTCGGCTCAGGTCACGATCTCATGGTTTGTGAGTTCAAGCCCCATATCGGGCTTGCTGCTGTCAGCACAGAGCCTGCTTCGGATCCTTTCTCTGTCTCTCTCTCTGCCCCTGATCTGCTCATGCGCTCTCTCTCTCTCTCTCAAAAAAAAAAAAAAAAAAAAGGAATAAATATTAAAAAAAAAAATTAAGTAGTGAAGAAAAATGCTGGCTGATCTGGAAAGCATACATACAGGTTCTGTGCACACCCCTCAGGGAGGAGCTTTCTCACTGCAAACGCTGCGAATAAGAATGCGTTTTCTACCACCCACTTGTCCAATCCCCCCATGGTGATGTGAAGCCCCCCACCGGTTCCAAGTTCAACGTGATGACACCTATGCTGTATGCGGCACTCCACAATTTTAGGCCACACGACTGAGTTATGAGTCACTCTCAACTTGGTAGTTAACTTTTGGGTCTTGGCATCACTGTTGCAACTAAGAAAACTCCCCGCAAACACCCCAAACAAGTAAAGTCCACAGGGCAGCTCATCACCCTTGGCTAAGAGCAAGGAAAAATCAACTAGACAATCTCCCAAGACAAAGCAAGAGCCCGAACTCTTAGATGTGTCTGTTGCCCTTTTGCCCACTCTTAGAAGAGGATCATTTACCCCATGCCACCAGCCCCCCAGAGAGGGTGAGAGGTGATATCAGGAAAGAGGGAAATCTTCTACTGCTATGCACTGTGTATCAGAAACCCCATGGAGTTGAGTCCCTGCGCTGAGTGAGGGGACGCGGTTTCGTAAGACAGCTCTGCAAGCGGCTCTCATCTGATAAGATGCACCTGGCAGAGTGGAATCAGCCAGAAGATGGACACATGGTGAAGCGGCAATAAGGAGAAGGGAGAGAGGGACTCAGACCCAGGACAGCGGGGAATGCTTCGTGCCCGAGGTGTGGCCCGAGCCCTAGAGGAAGACAGAGGTGTTCGGAAGACATCACCAGGGAAAAATTAAACCGCGCACCTTGTGAAAACAGGTGGGACGGAACGCAGAGTCCCGTCACTTCACCATTAGGGCTCCTCTGTCAGAAGCAGAGCTCACCCTTGCCGTCTCCAAACTCCAGGCCCGGGGCTTCTGCAGGGAACCCTGGCCCCCTCACAGGCAGGTTAGCTAATGTTCAGTACATTTTTCAATAACGTAGATGGAGAGAGCCCAACTAGGAAGTCAGTGCTTTCTTTTACCTACTGATTATTTTAGGTGAGGGCGGTTCTTCTGTCTGAGGATGGGCACAGCACATTCCATAAAGGGCTAGAATACCATCCACAGGTTCAGAATCTACTTAAAAATGACGACTGCTTTCCGCAAAGCTCTGGTCACGGATGCTGACGCCACAGCGTGCAGCGAAGGATCTTTCTAGGCAACAAAGATCTGACCCTGTCTCGTACCCTCCAGGACCCAAACACCAGATTTGTACTGAAGCTGTGGCGGTTTTCACACCAATGACCCGATCTCACACGGACGCCTTCAGGACAAAACACGAGACGATTCTTTGAACACTGCACCAGCCACAAGGATTAGCAGATGGCCATTCGGCGGGCGCGAGGTCTACTCACTCTTTGGTCAGAAGAGGACAGGATTTGAGCAGAAAGCGCGAGAGCCCCGAGTCCTGGAAGTAGAGGTCAGGCGGGGCGGTGGGACTCTTCAGATTCAAACACCGGACGATCACGTACAACACGGCAGCCACCGCAGCCAGCTTCACCCCATCAAACACGGCTGGGAGCTCGGGGGTCTCTAGCATAGCATTCATCTTGATCTGAGGAGAAGCACATGTTGAGGGTTAGAAGCACCGTGAGGAGGGGGTGCCTGGGTGGCTCAGTTGGTTAAGCGTCTGACTTCAGCTCAGGTCATGATCTCATGGTTCGTGGGTTCGAGCCCCGCGTCGGGCTCTGTGCTGACAGCCAGCTTAGAGTCTGGAGCCTGTTTCAGATTCTGTGTCTCCCTCTCTCTCTGACCCTTGCCTGTTCACGCTGTCTCTCTCTCTCTCTGAAATAAATAAAAGAAAGAAAGAAAGAAAGAAAGAAAGAAAGAAAGAAAGAAAGAAAGAAAGAAAGAAAGAAAGAAAGAAGAAGCACAGTGAGGAGGGGAGGAGCCCCCCATGCTAGAGGCAAAGCCAGTGATGACATGTCCCAATCCAGACATGTGGCCATCGGGCCACCTGGGGTAACAGCTAGCACGGCCTTTGAGCCATCAACAGACTGGCGACAACCCAAATCACACACAGTCCTGGGCACTGATAAACTGGGCAGGGCTTTTTTTGTTTGTTTGGTTTTTAATCTAATGAGCACTTCTAGGATAAGCACATTAGAAAATGTTGACAGGAGGGGCGCCTGGGTGGCTTAGTCGGTTAAGCGTCCGACTTTCGCTTAGGTCATGATCTCACGGTTCGTGGGTTCGGGCCCTGTGTCGGGCTTTGTGCTGACTGCCAGCTCAGAGCCTGGAGCCTGTTTCAGTCTGTGACTCCCTCTCTCTCTGACCCTCCCCTGCTCACGCTGTCTCTCTCTCTCTCTCCTAGAAATAAATTTAAAAAAAAATTAAAAAAAAAAAAAAAAAAAAAAAAGAAAATGTTGACAGGAGCATCCTTTGCGGGGCAGGAGAAAGAAGTCCAGCCAGAGAGGCTCAAGCTGGACCGGGGACGGCACACCGGTTTCCGTGGACAGGCGGCCCTGAATCGCCCTGCGCCAGGCGTGTGCCAAGTGTCATGGTTACAGCCTGGAACAGAGACCCAGATGGACGCTCCTGCCTACAGGTGTGACTATGCTGTCCTCAGGCACTACTCCCTCTTTTCAGAGCCGGAGGAGAGAGCGCGCCCCAGGCCTGACTCAGCCATCTGCTCCTGGGGCGGGGGGTGGGGGTGGGGTGGGGGGGGGGAAGGCAGCCCCGGTGCTGGAGTCAAGTTCAGACTCTGCCCAGGTGGCGGCGATCTTTAATCCTGGGGGTCTCGTATAGTGTGGAATGGAACCCGGCCAATATTTTTCCCACCGAAGGTACCTGACTACAGCCACTCGTCCCCACATCAGGGTCAAAGTGGACCGCCAGACCAAAACTGAAGATTGGGAGTGTCGAAAATGTGTACACAGGCCTGGCTTTTCCCTCAAGCTCTCCTAATATTTTATCTTTTGCTGCAGCTTTACCTTATATACAACACACACACACCCCTTCCAAACACATACATCCAAATGTCAGCAACAAAGGCAACAGCAACAAAAATCCAGTCTTTTCCTTGCTGCTCTGAAGACAAACAGCACATTGGCTGTTACCTTAAAAATCAGGAGAACCACAAGCAAACAAAAAGGAGAAAATGGTAACTCACAGCCAAGGTAGCTATGGCAACAGCCTCCCTGGAATGGTGTCAAGTAGCCTCCACTAAAAACAGGCAGCAGAGAACTCCGGTGGCCAACAGTGCAGACAGAGGGACAAGACACAGCCATCTCCCGAAAACGTGTGTGGGGCGTGACCGCGTGAACGCTCTAGAGTCCTACAACGGGGCCAAAGGGGACTCAGAAACCCCCCCCCCCTTTTTTTTCCTCTTCCCCAGAAACCCTCTTCTAAGGTCAAGGTGACTCTGGCAGATACAGGACCCTCACATACTGCCGATGATTTCTGGCGGGGTTCCAGCTCTGGGAGGAAAGGCAGCCAAAGATCATGGCTCAGCTCGCCTTCCACCACCGAGACAAGAAAATAATTTTAAAGAACGTATCCAAAACAGGGTGCCTGGGCGGCTCCGTTGGTTAAGTGACCAATTCTTGACTTCGGGTCACAATCTCATGGCTCCCTGCTTGGGATTCTCTCTCTCCTTCTCTCTCTGTCCCTCCTCCACTCAGTCAATTCTCTCAAAATAAATAAATAAAAACTTTTTTAAAAAACCTGAAAAAAATTTATCCAACACAATTTTGAATCAAGGCTAGATCTCAAGTTATACGTTTAGCTCTGTCAACTTTTGAGCCTCTATGATCATACAGTTGCCTTAAAACCTAACTTACGGACACATGTCACTCCTGGGGCCATGGAGACCAGCCTAAAGTCTGACTGTTTGTAACCCCCTAAGACAGGATTCCTAACTTAGGGTCTGTGGGTCCCCTAGGGTATCCTAGGGTCAGGGGACACCCTGAAATTCTCTGTGAAGGTCTGTGTGTATGTGACGATCTGCAGATGTAATCAGGTCCTCCATGGGGTTTGTGGCCTCCGGACGCACGTAGAGCCGCAACGCACTCCAAGGGCATCACCCACAGCGTTGGTCCCTCGATCTACCAGGGAGCCCCGCCACCTAAGGCCATCGAGCCGATGGGAGACAAACATCCAAGAGGCCGCTGGGCATGAATATGGGTTTTTAAGTGTAGTGAGCAAAGGGTCCAAAACAAGATCCAGCAAGAGTTCCAATGTCATTGACACAATGCTGGTCATATGCTCTTTCTCGTCCCCTTAGTTGGAAAGAGAACAGAGAAACACAGCACATGGCGTTACCAGTTTCCTCGCTGGTCAAGAACTGAAATGTTATCGAATTAAGAGAATAAGTGCCTCCTTCCCCACTTCCTCTCACTACTCACGTAAAGGGAAGTGAAGAGAAGCAAAACCAGAAGTCTGGGCCATACATACCTATGTCCCTTGTTCCTCTCTACGGAGAAGGTTAACTGTCCTTGCAGAGCTGTCTGGCGGGGCTGCTCAGGTCAGATCTCTTCTTCAAATTACCCTAAAAGCTGAAAAGATTGGATGGTCAGGTTCTAAAGGATGAGAAAGCAACGGAATTAAAATAAAGGCATGGGCTAAGTTTCTCTTCACTTTGAGTCTCTAGGGAGAAAGGCCATTTCTTTCATCAACACGGGTGCCACACTCTTGGCCACTTGGCCAGACCTGCTGGGGACAGTCTTGATGGAGCCACACACGGGCGGCTCTGGCTAAAGCAAATCCACACGGCTCACATGCTTTATCTCATAGCATCATCTTCAGAAAAGCGCCTGACAGGGATCACCTGGGTGACCAAACGAACTAACTGAGCACGGCCTTAGGTCAAGACAGCGGTCAATCGACTCATTCCTTCTCTCCCAAACATATAGCAACGACAGAAAAAAAAATGTCACAAGGGTAAGTGCGTGGACGGCTCAGAGACCCCGTACCAGAAGCAGCACAGCACTGGAAGCCTGCAGTGGAAAGTCGCATTGCCTGCGCGGTTTGCGTTGGGGCTGAGGGCCGGGGGCCAGGGGCGCAAGGTGCTCCCTGTGAGCGGGGACCCAGAGCAGGCCCACTGTGCTGAAAATGCATGGCCTCCAAAGCAGCAGAGGAAATAGGAAAGAGAAAAGGGTGGGGGAGAGGGGCCGACCAGTGTTTACATAGCGTGATCCACGTGCCAAGCTCTGTCCCTGGTGCTTCACGTGCACCAGTGGATTCCATCCTTGCTGCACACTATGCAGCAGGCACTACTATCATCCCCATTTCGCAGATGAGGAAACTGAGGCATAGAAACTTGTCCAAGGCAGCCCATCTATCAGTTAGAGAAACCAGGATTCGTCTCGGACTCCAGGAGCCCACCTTTTAAAGATTTTTTTTTTAATGTTTTATTTATTTCTAGGAGAGAGAGAGACAGCGTGCACAGGGGAGGGTCAGAGAGAGAGGGAATGACAGACTCTGAAACAGGCTCCAGGCTCTGAGCTGGCAGTCAGCACAGAGCCCGACGCGGGGCTTGAACCCACGAACCGCGAGATCATGACCCAAGCGAAAGTCGGAGGCTTAACCGACTAAGCCACCCAGGTGCCCCCAGGAGCCACCTTTTAACCACCATGCTGTGCTGTTTGAAAGGAAGAGAGAGAGAAGCAGGCAAGAAAGAAAACGGACAAGGCCGAAAACACAGAGGAGACACCAGCGGCTGGCCCAAAGTCACACAGCGGTGAGACAGCAGAGCTGGGAGCCGAGCCCAGTGTTCCGACTCCACCATGCTGAAATGACTTCAACAGGAAATGAAAGCCAGTTGAAGGGGGGACTCAATTAACCTTCAGAGTAGCCTTGCTCAACCTCAGATTTTTATTATTTCTTCATATTCAGAGACAAATCAGCCACGGAGGACCAGGCTTTGTTGAGGGGGGGGACCAAAGAGCAAAGTCCCCAGCCACATCACAGTGTACCTGATGACCTCTCCTGGGCTGCCAGCCAGGAAATGGGACGGAGCAGACAGAACGTCCTAAAGCAGCAGCCCCCGGATGGCACTGCCAGTGGCTGGCATTTTCAAAGACTGAGTTTATTAACTGCCAACTTATAAACAACTGGAGATTTCAGATAAAAATCTGAATTTCTGATTTCTCTTGAAAACAAAAAATTACAGGGCACCTGGGTGGCTCAGTCAGTTAAGCGTCCAACTTCAGCTCAGGTCATGATCTCACAGTTCGTGGGCTCGAGCCCCACATCAGGCTCTGTGCTGACAGCTCAGATCCTCTGTCCCCCTGTCTCTCTACCCCTCCCCTACTCACTTGTGCTCTCTTTCTCTCTCTCAGAAATAAACAAATATTAAAAAAAGAAAAAAGAAAAAAATCAGAAGATTTGGCAGCACCGAGCTTGCGTTCTCACTTGGCAACAATGGATGGAGCTGAGAGGCAGCCGCCCCTCCAGATGGGGCCTACGACCTCCAAGCCGCCACGGTCCCTGCCTCTCTCCATCGCAGTCGGCGACACAGACGCCCAGCCTGCTTAACCATTCAGGACGCCTGAGTGGCGCCTGTGGGCATTGGAATACGCAAGCTGAGGAGAGACCTGCCTAAGACCCCTCTGGCCCTGGATAGGTCTGTACTGACCGAATATTCAGAACGTCCACTGCCAGTATACAGATAAACAATAAATTCATAGAAAAATTACGGAAGTGGCGCTTCAGACCTGGCATTTTGTTGTCATTCACACTGCCATTTACCTGCACCTTGACTTTTTCCACGCGCTATTTGAGACGGCTTCAACAAAACACTGAATGGATATGCATCGAGAACTATCCAGAAATGTGGCAGAAAGCTCACTGCTTCGCAAAAGGAAGCCTCTACTTCTTCCTTGTAACAGAGACCCGTAAAACGGGCCTGCCTCACTGGAGAAAACTACAGATCCCAGATGCCCTCGCAGGTGGGTGAGTCAACGTGACTCAATTCTAGTCAATTCTGAAGGTGCTGGTCTGATTTCTCCGAAGGCTCCTTAAAAGGCAGAAAATTAACTCTTCTTCCACCCTTTTCCCTTCCTGCATCCCTGGAATGTAGGCAACATGGCTGCACCCCCAGCAGCCATCTTGGGCCATGAAGTGCCCTTGAGGTCAGTCTAAGAGCCATGTTAAGAGGACAGCAGAGTAGAAAGACAGGAGCGTGGGGTCCCTAATGGCATCATGGAGCCGTCATATCAGACCTAGAGTGCCTGCCTCCGGATTTTTTTTTACATGAGAGAATAATCCCTTGCATGCTTACTTCTAGAATCTTCTGGTCTGCAATTTCTAATGATACAGAAGGAAATACTTTTAAAAAAATTTTTTTAATGTTTATTTTTGAGAGAAAGAGACAGGGTGTGAGCAGGGGAGGGGCAGAGAAGGAGGGAGACACAGAATCCGAAGCAGGCTCCAGGCTCCGAGCTGTCAGCACAGAGCCTGACCCGGGACTTGAATTCACAAACCATGAGACTGTGACCTGAAGTCAGACACTTAACTGACTGAGCCACCCAGGCGCCCCCAGGAAATACTCTATGCTCAAATCTGTCCGGATGCTACAATCACTGGGTTATTAGAGCATAGGCAGTTTTTCTCTTTTTTTCCAAAATTCATAATAAATATTTTTGTTACTGGAGGGAGGGGAAGCTTTAAAACAGCCACTAACAAAATCTAAAAATAAATTTAAAATATCTACACAAGAAAAATACCTCTTCAACATACACGATTACAGACGGGAACCAGCCTAGAAATGGACCTGAGCATTCTGAGCGCGAGAGGAAAAACGGAAACCCAGTCAAGCCTATGGCTCTCCAGAATGGAAAGAAACAGAACATGTACTGTGCTCTTATCCCAGGAAGCATGACAGACACGAAGGGGAAGCAGGGCTTTTCTGGCACCAGAGTTATTTAAAAAAAAAAAAAACAAAACCTCTGCGGGACTTTATATAAGGAGGCCTTGAATGATGTGATAGGCAATGTCCTCCTACAACTTTTTTTTTTAATAGCAAATGCAATAGAGAATTAATTTCCCCAACCCTCCAAAAATGCCAAGCCTTTTAAATTGAATTCAACTCCGTGAAGGCAACCCTACGAGAGATTTTAATTATTATGGCCCAAATATGCAGCCTTGATCCAAGGCTTGGACCTGAAGTCCCAAGGAGCAGGGTGTCCCCAGGGCCACCTCAGTGGATCAAGGACCCCGCCATCTAACATGTGCCTGGCACTATACTAACCATTGCGTAGGACCACAATGATGTAGAATTCTCATTTTAACCAGGGAGAAAAGAAGCTTATTAAAAAAAAAACTTTAATTCCAGTATAGTTAGCATACAGTGTTACGTTAGTTTTAGGTGTACAATACAGTGATTCACCAGTTCGATACATCACCACTTGCTCATCGTGACAAGTGCTCCCCTGAGTCTCCATCCCCCTCCCCCCTCCCCCCCCACCTCTGGTGACCAGCGGCGTGTTCTCTATAGTTAAGAATTTGGTTTTTGGTTTGTCTCTCTTTTTTTTTTTTTCCCCTTTGCTCGTTTGTTTTGTTTCTTAAATCCCACATATGAGTGAGATCATCTGGTATTTGCCTTTCCATTTTTTTAAAGTTTATTTATTTTGAGAGAGAGAGGGAGGGAGAAAGAGTGAGCTCAAATGGGGGGGGGGTGGGGAGAGCAGGAGGAGGGAGAGAATCCCAAGCAGGCTCCAGGCCATCATTGCAGAGCCTGATGCAGGGCTCCATCTCACCGACCGTGAGATCAGGACCTGAGGTGAAATCAAGAGCTGGACGCTTAACCGACGGAGCGGCCCAGATGCCCCATATTTGTCTTTCTCTGACTTATTTCGCTTAGCATGATGTTCTTTCGCTCCATCCATGTCATTACAAATGGCAAGATTTCATTCTTTTTCATGGCTAAATAATATTCCGTCTTTATCCATCCATCAGTGGGCATTTGGGCTGCTTCCATAGTTTGGCTGTTGTAAATCATGCTTCTATAAACACAGGGGTGCATGTTTCCCTTTGAATGAGTGCTTTTGTACTTTGAGGGGTAAATACCCACTAGTGCAATTACCAGATCGTTAAAGTAGTCCTATTTTAACAAACCTTTGTTTTAATATTTATTTATCTATTTTGAGAGAGAGAGAAAGAGACAGAGCACGAGCAGGGGAGGGGCAGAGAGAGAGAGAGGAAGGGTGAGAGAATCTCAAGCTGGTTCTGCGCCGACGTCAGGCTCAAACTCACAAACCGCAAGATCATGGCCTGAGCCAAAACCAAGAGCCGGGCGCTTAATCGACTGGGCCACCCAGGCGCCTTAGTCATTCTACTTTTAACTTTCTGAGGCACTTCCGTACTGTTTTCCACGGTGGCTGCACCTCTCTGCATTCCCACTGCACTGTTGTGCAAGAAGAGTTTGAAAAGAAGTTTATCTTAAGGCTATCTATACTTTAAGAAACTTGGGGACAAGAATAAATTCATCTAGGAAAAAATTAACCAAGGAAGGACTGTGGAGCAGCTAGATCTACAACTAGGACTTGAATACAGAATTTAAGAAGACATACATGTAAGTGTGAGAGAGAGTCTGTGTGTGTACAGTCTATACATATTATATATATAAATACATACTTAACACACACACACACAGGAATATGTGCATGTGCATAAAACCAGGCATTAATTAACTGGCAATTTCAGAACAAAGTTCTTGACCTTCATTTTAATCTACCTTGCTGCATTTTATTTTATGGTGCTCTCTTTTTCCAAGTTCGATCTGCCACAAAGTATTAATATTCCGAACGTGTTCCAGGCATAGCAAACTAAGCTGCCACTGTACTATTTCGGGTGCCCCCTCTCCATTTTCTGGGCAGACGAGGTCTGGTTAATATGAACATCAGGCAGCCCAGGTGGGGAAAAGAAGCCACAGACGATGCTGAGGGGTGGGGGTGGGGGTTGGGTATGTGCTAGACAGAAAGGAAGCATCTCCCCCGCCCCCACCCCACCTCCAACATCTCCACGGAAAGAAGGGCTGGGCTTACCACATATCTGGTGGATCCGCCCTCAGCCAGAGAGCCACACACCTCTCCTGCCCCCCACCAGTCGTTTTGAGTGGATTTACTCACAAAAGGCTATAATTGATAGTTAAAATCCCATGTGTCATCTCTCCATTAACAAGGAAGCCCAAGGTACAAGGTGCTGCAAAATGCCACCAGGAAATGGACTTTCAGGAGTGCCTCAGTCTCTACGACATGCTTGACTAGTATTTCCACCACTGCTCTCCCACGGCTAAGGGTGTTATTTTGAGATGGACGCACAGATGCAGGGAGAGAAGGCCCCGGGGCTGGGAGAGCCTCTAGCCTTGGGACTCTGAGACCCGGGTCCTAGTGCCTGCCCTGCTCCATCCTAGTTAGTGACCTTGAGTAAGTCACTTCACCTTTGTGGGCCCTAAAGGCCTCATCCGTAAAATGAGAGGATTAGGTTAGAAGCAGATGATGCCATAGGTCTCCCACAGCTCAAAATGTCTGAGATTCTAGGGATGGAATTGCAGGCCTTGGCTAATGGGCACAGGAAAAACTCTCTGTGCTCTGTAACAAGAGATGGCCCCCGTTGGCCACCTGACTTTGTGCACCATTAACAACAAAACCCACAAGAACAACAACCCTCATGGCCTTTGTTCTTCCTTCAAATAAGCTGAATGGTTAGACATTTGCGGCTGCATCATCTATGCCAATAATTCTGTCATATTCCTTCCACCTGCACGGGTGAGTGAGGATGTCAGCTTTGGAATATTAATGTTCACTGGTAATGCAAAGGAAAGAAAGAAAAAACCAAGCAGAGACCTCAACCACAGAAAACTCATTACGTGGGGTGGCGGATGCATCGTGCAGCGGCCCCCGCTCCCCTGCCCCCAATTCCTGACCCTCCGCGATCGGTGCACGTGACCTCCTTTGGATATCGGTTCTTGGCAGATGTAATGGAGACGGGGTCACACTGATTAAGGTTGGTCCTAACTCCATGACTGGGGGCCCCGGAAGGAACAGGAAGTTTGCACACAGATGGACATGCAGAGAAGACCTTTGAAAGGTGGATGGAAGCAGAGGGGCGCCTGGGTGGCTCAGTCACTGAAGTGGCCAACCCTTGGTTCCGATTCAGGTCATGATCTCACAGTTCGGGAGTTTGAGCCCTGCGTCAGGCTCCGCGCTGACAGCACAGAGCCTGCTTGGGATTCCCTCTCTCCCTCCCTCTCTGCCCCTCCCCTACTCGTGCTCTCTGTCTCTCTCAAAATAAATAAACTTAAAAAAAAAAAATAACCTTGAAGATGGAAGTAGAGACTGAAGCGGTGCGTCGCTGAGCCCGGGAACACCCAGGACTGCCCGTAACCGAAATGAGGAGCAGGGCACAGAGCAGACTTTCGCTCAGAGCCCTCGGGGAGGAAGCCCCCCTGACGACACCTTGATTTCAGACCTTCTCTGAACTGTGAGAGAACGGGCCCAAATTACCTCTCACGACTCCGTAGCTCCCCACTTCTGTCCCCAGAGGCCGAAGACACCTTCTGTCACGTCCTTCTGAAAGGTTCCTTGTCACCCACAGAAGCTCCAAAACCAACTCAGGCCCCAGTCAGCTAACTGACAGGAACACTCACAGGCTACTCATTAACATAGTACAAACTGTATTCGGTGCACACATAGTCTCGGCTTGGCTTCTCTGCCTCTGTGGCTCAGCGGTCACACCACCCTTTCCTCTCCCAGTATCGGTGACGTAAGGGAGCCCGAGATGGAGACGTTTGGGGAGGGGGTGTCTCCTCCTACCTTGGAGGACCTGACCCATAAGCTCCAGTCCTTCCGTGGGCTGCGCAGTAAATACGTCTTAAGGAAAACCACACCAAAGCAAACTCCTGAGGAATCGCTCTCTCTTCCTCTTCCCGCCTGGTTGGATGTGGATTTTGTTTAGGTTCGGGCCCCGGAGCGAGATAGCTCAGTGTCAAACCCTGGCCCCGCCACTTATGGCGTTTGTCCTTGGGCCTCATCTGCGACCTGACTGAGCTGATCCAGAGACAGTATCTTAAAAACGGTCCTGGGATGGCGTGAAGTGCCCCCAAATATTAGCAAAACCATCACCACCACCACGCCCTCCTCCCGTTCTCTTTAGTAAACTCTCTTCTCTGACAGAAATCACCCTAAAAGATCTTCTTTCCCACCTGACACAGAGTCCTCATCAACAAGGAAGTAACTGGCTGACTAACTGCGTGGCCCTCCTCCAACAAGCCCGAAATTCAGCCCAGGACACACTCTTCTGGAGTCTTCTAATGTGGAACCAAGTTATACTTAATGAGTCACTGGACCATTAAGTGTTCTTCACCAAGTTCTGTCAACAGGTCCAAGATTGTTTCTGTGCGGAAAGGGGTTCCGGCCGTGCTCCTGACACACGCGCCCTCTCTCTCCTGCTGAGGGAGGTCCGTCCTTTCCCCTGGAGGGGCTGACCCCTCACCCGCACCCCCTTCCTGCAGGTGAACTTACTCTGGCCTGGCTTGGCTCTGCTGACAAACCTTGCCGGTGCCCTGAAATAAGCCCCAGGCCCACACTGGAAGCCTCTGGCAGGCTCCGCAGGCCCCGTGAGAAGGGTCCGTCGGGACGGTGGGAGGCCACGGCGCACGGCCCACCGAAACCTAGTGTCACCCCGATGAGGGCTTTATCAGTGGTGGCTTAGATAAAACACAGTCCACCCCACACGTGGATGACGTGACAACGCTGAGGAGAAAGTGGGGAGGGAAAGGGCCCGTGTCTCCCCTGCGTTGTCTGCTATTTAACTAAAGAAGGCAGAGCAGGAGGAGAAAAAAGAAATTAAATTAACAATCTTAAGCAGCCACTCCACAGGCCAGGGAGACACAGGCCCAGGGCAGATTGATCGCACAAAGCCCAGCCGCCTGTGCGCTCCTGGCCACAGGGCTGGAACGGCGTCAGGCATCTCCAGAAGGTTCCACGGCACGTCCCAGTCCACCCAGAGCTGCGCACCTCGGACAGCCTGGGCTGACGTGGAGCCCCCTTCTCGCTCCCGGGGAGGCTTCCATGCCCTGGGTTGGCCCCTCGGCCGGCCGCCCACAGACCGACCTCTTAGCATTTGTAGGCTGTTCCAGGCCTGTTCTCCCGAGGACCGTTCTGCTGGATGGGCCCTCGGGGTGACCACCTCGAGCCCGAAGTCACAGACAGCCCTTGGGGCAGCGACAGGGCCAATCCTGTTCTCAACAGATGCCGCAGGTGTATTTTTGAACATTGACCACAAAGGACTTGGACTAGGTGTCCTCCAGCAAATCAGACCCGGTGGCCACCAGCACAGTGTGTGATGGTGACAGGAAGGGGCTGATGGGAGGGGACGACACAGCCGGGAAGCAGAAAGCCCCGTGGGGATCTAGCACCTCCTACAAATCAGATGCTACAGAATGAAGGGTCACACACAATTTGGTAAAGAGAAGGGGGAAGAATTTACAGGTAATTAACTACATCTCTGTTAACACCGTTTTCAGTTGCGGCCAAAATTCGGGCCTTGAAATTGCCTCTTTGAGCGAAGTCACTCATGGGTTAACTGTTCTATTTAACTGTATGTTTCCACAGAGTCATAAGGTCACACGCCAAACCGGCTACGTTTCGGAAGATGTCCGCCAAGTTCCTAGTCGGGGGAAAGCTACCCTCGGTGAGAAAACGTGACCCGCTCATTTCAACGTCAGGGACGGCTACTAACCCACCAGCTTTCCCGAAAGAAAATCACTAACCTAAAAATAGCTGGAGACTGAGTCACAGTTAAGCACGCACATTTAATCGAGCTCTTCTACAAGCCCTTACTCAAATACAGAAAGGGAGCCGGCCTCTCCATTAGCAAACAGCTCTGCTGAAACACCACCATACTTCCTACCAGAAGACGAATGGGCAAAGCACTTAGTAAAATCACAAGCAAAATTCTTTTCTCCACCACAGAGAAACCATTTAATCCCTACCTGAGAACAAACGGAAAATCACGAGCCAGGAGTTTCCTCTATAGAGCCTAGAATTTTCTTTTTTTTTTTTTTTTAATTTTTTTTAATGTTTTATTTATTTTTGAGAGAGAGAGACAGCGTGAGCAGGGGAGGGTCAGAGAGGGAGACACAGAATCTGAAACAGGCTCCGGGCTCTGAGCTGTCAGCACAGAGCCCGACGCGGGGCTCAAACCCACGAACCGTGAGATCATGACCTGAGCTGAAGTCAGATGCTTAACCGATTGAGCCACCCAGGTGCCCCAGAGAGCCTAGAATTTTCTAAAAGGACGGGCACTTTAACAAAGATACCTGATAGTCCCAAATATGGTGTTACAAAACCTGTTTCGTAATCACATTCTATAATATCAAAAGCAAATCTCAGTTTACCAGAACCCAAGAAACTCAAATGCCCAGTTTCCTGGAATTTTTAAGAGAAGGGTACAATTAGGGGCGCCAGGGTGGCTTAGTCGGTTAAGCGTCCGACTTTCGCTTAGGTCATGGTCTCACGGTTCGTGGGTTCGAGCCCCGCGTCAGGCTCTGTGCTGACTGCCAGCTCAGAGCCTGGAGCCTGTTTCAGGGTCTGTATCTCCCTCTCTCTCTGACCCTCCCCTGTTCACGCTGTCTCTCTCTCCTAGAAATAAATAAAAATATTTAAAAAAATTAAAAAAAAGAGAAGGGTACAATTGGAGGGGCACCTGGGTGGCTCAGTGGGTTGAGTGAGCAACTCCGGCTCAGGTCACGATCTCACAGTTCGTGAGTTCGAGCTCCACGTCTGGCTCTGTGTTGGCAGCACAGAGCCCACTTCGGATCCTCTGTCCCACTCTCTCTGCCCCTCCCCTGCTCACGCTCTATAAAAAAATGAAGGAACGTTAAAAAAAAAAAGGGGGGGTACAATTGGAGAGAAGAGCATCTCCAGTTTACTGCACAAAAGAAACTACCCGGGCGTGTCCCGGGAACAGTACGGATGCCACCAAGTCCTCAATGTCTGCAAGCAAAGTGCCAGAAGGAGGGAACTGGGGAAAGGAGCCTGCGCCACAGCAGAGCACAGCTACGTGGCTAATACACCGAGGTCCACACCCTGCCGTGAGAGCAGGAACATACGCAGCCCACCACAACTCTGGCACTTGCCCTTCACCGCGCAGGCACCAAGAAGTAGAGGTGTGAGGGGCGCTTGGGTGGCTCAGATGGTTCACGGTCTGCCTCTTGACTTCGGCTCAGGTTATGATCCCAGGGCTGTGGGTTCGAGCCCAGTGTCGGCCTCTATACTGAGCGGGGAACCTGCTGGAGATTTTCTCCCTCTGCCCCTTCCCTGCCCATGTATACTCAAGAGCTCTCTCTTCTCTTTAAAAGGGATGAATGAATGAATGAATGAGATGTGTGAGAAGACCATACCAACAGGTCAAGCCCCTTGCCCTTGCCCCACGGGAGAGACGCTGCCCGCAGGCCTAGCTCGCTCGCTCTCTGGCACCTCCTGGCTCTGCGGGTCTCTGAGGATGAATTCTGTCCCTCGGGGCTCGGCCACAGACCCTTTAACACAGGCCTAGAAAGCAGGAAAGGTTCTGGGCTCTTTGTCCCTCCAAGGCTAAGAAGGTTGCGGAGGCAAGGGTATACAATGTGCGTGGCATTTCGAGGCAGGCTTTACTTATTTCTGTTTTATAAATACCTCAGACGCTGTGAGGAGAAACAGGAGCGCATGCCAGCCTAGAGGAGGCTTAAAGGTCCCGTGGACTCCACTGTGACAAACGCCCAAGTCTCAGAAGACAAACTCCACCAGCGAAATGCGGATAAATATGAAGGACTGATTCATGCTCAAGCCCTCGGGTTAAAGACGATGGGAAGGATATGGTGAGAGTCACCCATCTGGTCCCAACCAAGCCAGCCTCCACACTGGTCTCCATGGAGGCCCGACCCAGCCTCTGCCATCCGTTCTGTTGATTCCGGGCACTCAACAGAGCCTCGTCCTCAGCTTCTAGGTCACAGCCCAAGATGTGCTGGATCTTAGCGGGCCAAAGAGGGAAGGGTCCCATTTGCATCTCCACACTATTTGCCTCCAGTGCCATCTGGAACTATTTTCTCCTCTGAATATGCTGTGCTGTGCGGATCTGGGCAGATCACTTGCCCTCTCTGAGGATTTTGAAGCTTACCCTAGAAGCCCATGTAGTATAACGGAACAACAGATTTTAGAATCGGAGGACTGGGTTCAAGTTCAGATTCTGACAAATGACCTTAGGTAGCCCTGGGTGAATGAGCTAAGTTTATTTTTTTATTTTTTTTAATGTTTCTATTTATTTATTTATTTATTTGAAACTGAGAGAGAGAGCGTGAGCAGGGACGGGGAGCAGAGAGAGTGGCGACAGAAGATATGAAGTGGGCTCTATGCTGACAGCAGCGAGTCCAATGTGGGGCTCGAACCCTTGAACCGTAAGATCATGACTTGAGCTGAAGTCGGATGCTTGACCGACTGAGCCCCCCAGGTGTCCAGAATTATCTAAGGTTTATGAAAGTTTGCTTTTTCTTCTATAAAATGGGAGAGAAGAGGTTATATACATTACAGGTTATTAAGAGAAGGTAGTTAGTGAAATTATATAGATAAAAAAAGCTTTATAATTATAAAATACCCACAAATATACTCAAGATAAGGTTTGTAAAATGCCTCGAGGTTTTTAGAGGAAAGTTGTCTTATTAAGTATTTCAAGATTATAATAATGTTAGTTTTAAAGCAATAGCTAGGGACTTTTAATACTTGAAGAGCATGGAATTGGTCCCTCAGGCTGTCCTGAGCTTGGCTTTATCAGATCCTTGTACGGAAGACACTGAAATTGCAAAACAAATAAAAATTCAAAGGCTCTAAGAGGAAAAGGGCAGCCCTCTGGGTTGATTTTTTTGGGGTCTTTGTTAAGTAGGTTCCTTTTCAAAGCAAAGAGTCAGAAACAGGTTCACACCCTCAAATCTTCCTGTCTCCTTGGACATCAGACACAAACATCTCACTGTTATTCCAGGCCTCACCCAGTCTTGCCTCCTACTCGGGAAGCAAGCTTTCTCAGCCTTCTTTAAAGCCCAAGGGCAAGTCCCAACTGCTGCCCTTGTCACCCATAGCCTCCTGCTTGGGTTTTTGGCTAAACCTTACCCGTATCAGCCATGCATCTGCTCTGAGTCCACCTTGGTCAGCCTCCACCCAACACCACAAGATACGGGGGACCATGACAGGTGCGTCTCAGCCACTAGCTCACTTTGCGGGGTCCCTCCTCTCCCGAGCTTCCCCCCTGTGCACGTGTCTCCTGAGAGACGAGGAACCAGCTGTCAAGGAAGGTTTTTTCCATCGGAAATGAGGGAACTGCTTCTCCATAACTGGGAAAGAGAGTGATCCCATTTCTGAAAAGTTGATTTACCAGTACTAGTTGGGAGCACCCTCATGGATAAAGCAGTGGTTGGTAAGTGAAGAGGAGAGAACCGTCCCCCGATCCCCCCAAAATGTGTCAATACCACAGGGGGTGGGGAGGATGTAATGCAAATTCACACCCCCCTCCTGACATTCCACCCTGCTCTCCATGAGTACCAAAGGCATTAGCTTCATTCTAAGCTCTGTGAGGACTATGAAAGAAGTATATATAACACATGGCTTCCATGGAATAATTGGAAAGCAGTGCAAATCCCTCCATATTTAAGTATGAGATCCTAAAGTACCCACTACAGATACGGGAGGAAGTCAAACAAAGGACGCAGAAGGAAGGGGGAGGTGGACTCATGGCTAGGGGCCCATGGGAAGAGATGGGACAGAAGGGAAGGTGAGAAGCAGGGGTGGGTACAGACATCAGCTCCCAGGCTGAGTCCCGGCCCAAGAGTGTGGCCCAAGAGGCCCAAGACCTCTGCTTACAAGAAGATGGTGCCCCACATATATGGCCTTGGCTGTGCGTGCTACGCAGACCCACGGAGGGTCTGAGTGCACGAGGCAGCACGTGTGAGAAGCATTTATTTGGCTCTATGTAATGGTCTAAGGGATGTTGGACAAGCATCATGGTTCACCATCTGCGAGCCCTCAATGGCATTCAAATAGTTTGGTTTTTTAATTAATTTCAGTAAATAATTTATATTTTATTAATAAATATACTTCACACACAGTGTTACCACCAACCAGTTTTGTACGACCTGCTGAACTACACAGGAATCTTCATTCAGGGGCCCATCCCCTTAAGGCCCTAAAAATCATACCACCTCCCACCTCTTCATTTTGCAGGCACCCTTTCATAATGAGAAAAATCTGTAAGCCTCATCGCTACCTAAAAGTAGCGCTTCATATTCCTTTCGTCTGTGTTGGGGATGCTATGCCCTTCTAAGTCAATCCTTGTGCAAATTCTACACAGGTCTAAATTTCATGGTGTTGAGCATGCAGTGGGGGCGCTCTCTACATATTTACTGACTGAGTCCGTGGGAAGTTCCTAACACACCACCACCCTGATCCCTTGAGCAGAATGTTCTTACAAGGAAATGATGACTAATTTAGGCTGAAAGGTACGGGGGTTCATAACAGCCGCACTACTGCAAAGCAAGAGAGAAAAAGCTCAGTGGGTCTCGGGCTGGCAGCCCTTTTTGGGTATTAAAGCACATCTCAGAGTTCGGGCAAATAATAATCCATCTCAATGAACGCTTTCCACTTTCCATCACTCAGAGAGGATGGAAATCTGATGCCAGATTTCTTTTACCTTTTCCCCCGTTTGTCTAAAGCAGATCACAGTAAGTTCGAGGATCTTAGGAAGTTCAAGAAGCTATAAATCAGTCTACTTCAGAAACTGCTTACACATAAAGAGAACCCAAAGCCTGAACAGGCTGCTGCAGGAAGCAGAAGGAAGCAAAGGACCCAACGAGAAGGCAGACAGAGAGGTACCTATTGATTGTTGGGATTCCGATGAATCCCGAAAGACCACGGAAGACCCACAATGTCTGCTAACATACTCCAGAGCATCTGGGGCGACACAATCGTCTCTGGTATTTTCCAACTGACGTGAACTTCTGACATCATCCAATAAATATAAATTTGAAAACGATGAATCCTAAATGAACCTAGGTGGAAACGTTGGTGGAATTATGACACAGGGATCCTTTCTGGAATCTAAGGAAAATGGAAAACTCCCTCCTGAAACATCTAGGGTATCTGTGTAAATAGGTCAGAACAATTGTGGTTACAGAGATTTCTACATCATCTGGATGCTTCCTGTGGGTGTGGACTGACAGCTGGGTAGTGAGGCCGTTCACAATAGGGCGAGGAAATGCATAGGCTATGGGGACAGACAGACCTGGCCTGAAACGCAGCTGTACCATTAGTGACTGTGTGACTTGGGGCAAGCATCTTAACCTCTCTGCACCTTGGTTCCCTTACCCATTACATGTCCGGCTATTAAATTAAATAATTAAAAACTGAAACACAATGTGAACTTGGCAATGGGGTCTTCACCAGAAGCAGAGGGGAACCTTGCTTTCTGCAACAAGGCTCAAGAATCCCAGTCCAGAGCCAAATGTCCGGGTCTGCAAGCCTGGTTAGCCCAGCTCCCAGACTTGCCTGGGTGCAATCACGACCAAGCCAATCTAACCATCTTCTCCAGGTGACCAGTGGGTCATACGTGGACACACCTATATTCCCATCCCAGCCCATGAGCTTCTCTGTCAGCCACCCAGAGAAAATATTCAGTTTGCAAACCACAGGTTAGGATTTGAAGACCCTCACCCTGGGCCCCTGGGGGTGTTCTCTGGCTGTTGTTAAGTTAACAAGTCACTATATCTGGAAAATGAAGGAGGAGAACCAGATGATAATAAAAATTCCTATTTGTGTAACTCTACAGTGTATCAAATTCTTGATTTAAATACAGCAGTTATTCCTCAAGCAAATCACAAAATGCACTGAAGTTCACAGTGGAGACAAATTACCTAATGTACTGTTTACAACATGCGTCCTCAGACATTCCCTCATTTGATTTGGTATTCAAAACAGTTCTTTGAGTTATCATTAATGCAAGTGAGGAAACTGACGCCCAGGGACCTTCCCAGTGCCCAGCTATGGGTAAGGCTCTAGGAATACAATACAAAGAGGGGAGGCGCCTTCACATCTCAGAGGCCCTTTGTAGTGCTGGATGGATCCCAACTATTTTAGCCCTGTCAATAGGTGCTTCCTGAGCCTCTTCCATCCAAAGAGAGCCTTAAAAACACCCTGCCTTCCTCTTAGAAGCTCTTTGGTGGCAAAGTCAAGATTTCTCTGGCAATTTCGCTGCAACATCCAGCTTTCTATGTGGAGTCAATAAATAGATTGATGAGTGATATTAATGATAGACCAAGGGAAAGGGGTTGTGTCTTCCAAATTGGGGAAAATATCCACAGCTATAAGCTACTTGGCATTTACCAACATCTTACTATTTAGAAGGACATATTTTTCACTGTGGTAGAAGGGCACTGACAGAGAGAGTGAGCACTTTATTTACATGATCAGAATGGAGAAGGGCATAAGCCCACAGTGGGAGCCCAGTTGGGGCCACACAGGGAGCTAGCTGTGAGGAGCTGGAGGCTGAGGAGGTATTTATGGAAAGTGACCTCGGGGCCAAGTATGGGCTAATGGTGGGGCAGAGGGTCCAGCCCCCACGCAAGGGCCAGACAGCAGTGGCCCCGCAGACAGAGAGCTCAATCAATGTCTACTGAACAAACGAAAAACACCAGTACAATCACATACTCCTCAGCATGTTAGGTTTCCCTCCATCATAATTGGAAATCTGAGAAAGTTAACAGGATGCCAAGCAATGCATGTGTAAATCTGCTAAGATGCATCATTCCACGTTAACTGAACCAAGCAAGGAAGAGGACCACATGCACAATACACTACCAGTTACGTAAAAAAGAAAGGTCTAGGACAGGGACAGGCACGCACACTAGCTGGGCTACGTACGCGGCAAGTATCTCGGAAAAAATATACACGACACTAGCAACGTTCATGGCTTCTGGGGAGGATGGTCTTTTATTGTTTACTGTTTATCATTCCTTTTGAATTTCTACCATGTAAATGTATTACCTGTTTAAAAGTAAATAAAAATCTCTGCATCTGAATCTTGATTCAAAAAAATCAAGCTTAAGAAGAAAAACACTTGTGGGACACCTGGGTGTGGTTCAGTGGGTTAAGCGTCCAACTCTTGATTTCAGCTCAGGTCATGATCTCACAGTTTCCTGAGTTCGAGTCCCACATCCGGCTCTGTGTTGACAGCGCAGAGCCTGCTTGAGATTCTCCCTTTCTCTCTGTCCTGACCCTGCTCTCACTCTCTCTGTCTCTCTCAAAAGAAATAAATATTTTTTAAAAAGGGAGAAGGGGGGGGCACCTGGGTGGGTCAGTCCGTTAGGCGTCTGACTTCAGCTGAGGTCATGATCTCACAGTTCGTGAGTTTGAGTCCCACATCGGGCTCTGTGCTGACATCTCAGAGCTTGGAGCCTGCTTCAGATTCTGTGTCTCCCTCTCTCTCTGCTCCTCCCCCACTCGTGCTCTGTCTCTCTCTCAAAAATGGATAAACATTAACAAAAAATAAAAATAAAAAAGGGAGAAGAAAAGCATTTCTGACATTTTAAAACAATCACAAATTTGAATAATGACTCAATAGTCGATGGTATTAAAAAAATCATTGTTAACTTTTTAAAGTATAATAATAGTATTACAGTCATGTTTAATAAAGGGACCCTTATTTTTATTTTTTTTTTTTGCGAGAGAGGGAGAGTGCATGCGAGCTCGTGGGCAAGTTGGGGGACAGGTCTGAAGAGAGGATCCGAAGCTGGCTCCGAGCTGACAGCAAAGAAGCCAACATGGGGCTCGAACTCGCGAACCACGAGATCACGACCAAACCACCCAGACGCCCCAGAGGATCCTTGTTATTAAGAAATATCATGGAAACATTTAGAGATATAATGACACGATGTCTGGGATCGACTTCCAAATGATTGTGGGCGGGGGAGCAGCTAGAACAGAGTCAGGAGCTGGTCACTGCGGAAGCCGGTGATGGGCCTGGGGCGTTCACCATACGACTCTTTCTACTTCCGTCTCCCTTTAAAATTCCCATAATAAAAGCTAATAAACGAATTAATGATTATTTAGCTACACAACAAATAGTCTCCGTAGTCACTGAGGCTCAAGTTCACACCCAACTTCCGGGATAGTCAAGACTCCTTGGTCCTTGGGACAATGATGGCAAATAATAGCTGCTTCTGGCAAACGAGTCGTGGGCTGCTCCTCCTACGGTCCGGGTGGTGCAAATCTCAATGGAGAAAGAACTCCAAACCCAACTCCAAAATTAAACAAGCAAAAAGAACCAAAGAAATTGCTTTTGGGGGGCTCCCTTCTCCCTTGGTGTAGACACTTAGTGCCAGCTGCACACACACAAAGGCTCTTACTAAGGCAGGGCACCAAGGACGCAGACTAACTTTTCATTTCAATTCAAACAATACTTCTGATTTTTTTAAATGTTTATGTATTTTTTGAGAGAGACAGAGAGCGATCGGGGGGGGGGGGGAGGGGCAGAGAGAGAGAGGGAGACACAGGATCTGAAGCAGGCTCCAGGCTCCGAGCTGTGGGCACAGAGCCCAACATGGGTCTCGAACTCATGAACCCTGGGTCATGACCTGAGCTGAAGCTGGATGCTCAACCGACTGTGCCAATTAGTATTTCTAAAGTGTTCGCCTCCTGGAAAGGAGCCATGAGTGGCACAATCATGACAGGAAACCTGTGTCCGCCTCACAGAGCTTAGGGTTCCTACGCGCGGGGGCGGGGGTGGGGGCGGCGCGGTGTTCAAACGCAGGTGCTAAATGGTCCCCTCTGACGAGGAAGAAAAATAGTCCTTCCAGATCCCCTGAGGACTTTTTAATCAATCCTCAAATTTAAATTGAGCTATATTTTCAATGATTATTTATTATACGATTTCTCCAAATGTCCAAACATAAAATGTGGCATAAACTTCTTTTAGCACTTATACAACAATGGCGACCGAGACAAATGTACAAATAAATACAAATAATATTCCTCAAACAGTGAGAGTCGGATTAACCACATTAGCACAGTGAGGCTGCTGCCGTCTTCCAGGCCTGAAAGCCCTGGACGATGTCACCGTGTTCCTGCCTGCTCCGACAGGTCCTGTGAGTGCCAGGCACAGCGCGACAGCCGCACCCTCGCGTCCCCCCTTCTCTGCTGGGACCGTCGCTGAAGCCTTGCTTTGCGCAGTGCTCTGTGCTCTCCCTTGGCTTTCCCCGACGCTAGCCCGTCCTCTCCACACTAAGTCCTTCTGTACTTTTCTCTGGGATGGCTTACCTGGCTCCAGCTCACAGGAAATTCACACACAGGTGGGGGACACCGAGGCCATGTGGCTGGACCCTGACAGTATGAGGCCGTCCCAATGACCCAGGACAGGCTTTGTAAATATTTCCCATTAGTGTTAACATGAAGCCAACAAGTCTGAATGTTCTCAATTTAAGGAGAACGCAAGGAACTTCTAGAAAATATCCTTGTCCTTTGATTTGGGATGGAGTGTGACAGTGCTACTGGAGTAGCGCGGGAAGTACCATGGGGCTCGGATGACAAGTCACAATCTACCTTGGAAACAATATGAGCCACCGCCTGACAATATTAACTCAAGAACAGGTTTAAGCATATGTTTCAGGAGGCTGATGTATAGAAACACTGAAGGGTCTCCATTCCAATGAGTGGCCGAGGTCCCGTCCCAGCCTCCCCGACTCTCCTTGTCCTTAAGAACTATAGGGCGACTGGGTGGCTCAGTCGGTTAAGCGTCCGACTTCGGCTCAGGTCATGATCTCATGGTTCATGGGTTCAAGTCCTGCATCGGGCTCTGTGCTGACAGCCAGCTCAGAGCCTGGAGCCTGTTTCAGATTCTTGTCTCCCTCTCTCTCGGACCCTCCCCTGCTCACACTGTCTCTCTCTCTCTCTCTCTCTCAGAAATAAAAACATTAAAAATTTAAAAAAAAAAAAAAAGAAGAACTACAACATGGTCGGGGGGCCTACGTGGCTCAGTCAGTTAAGCATCCAACTCCTGATTTCGGCTCAGGTCATGATCTCATGGTTCATGAGTTCGAGCCCTGGGACTCTCTGTCTCTCCCTCTCTTTCTTCTTCTCTCTCTACGCCTCCCCTGCTCTCTTTGTCTCTCTCAAAATAAATAAATAAGCTTCAGGGGTGCCTGGGTGTCTCCATCAGTTGAGTGTCAGACTTGTGTATAGGTCACAATCTCACAGTTCATGAGCTCGAGCCCCACGTTGGGCTCTGCACTGACAGCTTGGGGCCTGGAGCCTGCTTCAGATTCTGGGTCTCCCTTTCTCTGCCCCTCCCCTGTTCATGCTCTGTCTTGCTCTCAAAAATGAGTAAACATTAGTGGGGTGCCTGGGTGGCTCAGTCAGTTAAGCATCCGACTTCGGCTCAGGTCATGGTCTCACGGTTCATGGGTTCGAGCCCCGTGTCGGGCTCTGTGCTGACAGCTAGCTCAGAGCCTGGAGCCTGCTTCGGATTCTGTGTCTCCCTCTCTCTCTGACCCTCCCCTGGTCACGCTGTCTCTCTTTCTCAGAAATAAATAAAAAATATTAAAAAAGATTTTAAAAAATATTTTTAAAATGAATAAACGTTAGAAAAAAATTAAAAATAAACTTAAAAAAATAAAAGAACCACAGCACAGTACTTTAGACAAACAAATCAAGACCCCACAGAGTCAAAGAACAACTTCCAGGATCAGCTCATATCACTCTAAGATACTACAACTGCATTATGACACTGTGTAGTCCACACCACCTGAAAACACCAGGCACAAACCCACACTGAACGATGCATGGGGGGGGCGGGGAGGGGGTTGGCAGCTTGGCTACATGTATGGCCTGGTTTCCCAGCACCGTTTAAGGAACCCAGAAAAGTGGAACCCTCCTTGACCAGCACCCTCTTCTTCAGGCTCCCCTAAAGCCATGATTCCATCTCCACTAGCTCAAGCTTTCCGGCAATCTAAATCTGCTCTGTTTAGAAGGTTTTAGAAGGTTGCTCTTTACCCTGGGACACCGACCTTCCCGCATTTTTGGTATTAAAATATCTTTTCTTAAAAGAGGGCAACAATAGGGGCACCTGGCTGGCTCAGTCAGTCATCAGAATGTGCGACTCTTGATCTCAGGGCTGTGAGTTCAAGCCCCGTGTTGGGAGTGGAGCTTACTTAAAAATAGATAAATAAGGGGCGCCTGGGTGGCTTAGTCGGTTGAGCGTCCGACTTNATGTAGCTGTAAACTATTTTATTTCTAAACTATTTATATGACTTTACTTATTGTTATGCATACTTTTTTTAATGATGTGATAGTTTTCCACATTTGAATTCTAGAATTTCACCATATAGGATTCATAACTTGATTCACTAATAACATTCTTATTAAGTCTCTGAGTTATTTCCATTTAAAAAAACAATTGGAATTGTGGTGGTATAAGCTTTGTACAAACTGACATTTCCAAAAATTGGTATGTTTTATATTAAGATGTTTTCTCTAAGTGGAAATACTTGGTCAAAGTGTATGAGAAGTTTTACAGTTCTTTATGTATTTCTAGATAGTGCTTTGTAAAAATTAAACTATATTATAGAGCTTTTAAAAAAGTAGAAGCACTTTGGCTCTGTGCTGACTGACAGCTCGGAGCCTGGAGCCTGTTTCAGTCTGTGACTCCCTCTCTCTCTGACCCTTCCCTGTTCACACTGTCTCTCTCTCTCTCCTAGAAATAAATAAAACATTTAAAAAAAAATAGATAAATAAACAAATAGGTAAACAAGTGGAAAGATGGCAACATAGGAGATGACAAGGCTTTTCAGTTTCTTATCTGAAAAGATTAACACGTGACAATCCTAAGCTGGACTTCCTGACTTGTTTTTTATGCTCTGCCATGACTAAGTGAACAGTGCATAAATACACGTCAGGAGCGAGTGTGCACAAACGGGGTAATTTTCAAAGTTTCTCTCTCTGTTACCCCCAGGAGGCGGGAAAAAGCACAACTGATAAAGCCACCCCCCCTCTCGAATCACATAACAAGTATCTGTGGCATGATGGACGGGCGGTGTGGCACAGCGCTGAGCAAAGACTAGGAGGTAATGACTCCAGATTAGACCAGCTGACTCAGATCTTGGAGATTTCAATTCAATTTCAAGGTGCCTGTAAATTAGACTCAGAGTGGGGCGCCTGGTGGCTCAGTCAGTTACACGTCCGACTTTGGCTCAGGTCATGGTCTCGCGGTTCTTGAGTTCGAGACCCGCGTCGGGTTCTGTGTTGACAGCTCGGAGCCTGGAGCCTGCTTCGGATTCTGTGTCTCCCTCTCTTTCTGCCTCTCCCTTGCTTGCACTCTGTCTCTGTCTCTCTCAAAAGTAAATAAATAAATAAATAAATAAATAAGTTTTAAATTAGACTCAGAGGTAAATAAAAGCAAGATGAAGATTAAGGCACATTTGAAGAGGGAAACAGAACGGGCAAGATCTGGGAGCCACCGAAGGCCAGAAGATCATTCAGTGCCGTCACACAGAACCTAAGTACAGCCTTAGAAAATTCAAATACGAGGGACCCCGGGACTCTCAGAGTCACTGCCAGAAGAAAGCTTGGCCAGGCCATGTCAGGTTCAGACCTTGAAATGGCAAAGTAAGAGAATTTGGGAAACATTCCTAAGGGCAACAACAGAAATTGTATTCCCGCATGCTGGTTTAGGACAGAGGCTCGACAGAGGCGCAGGTGGGAGAGCTGGTTTTTCCTGGGGTGAGAGACAAGGCGCAGGGAACTTGGCAGAGCCGCCCAAACAGGAAATCTGGGAGTGAGGTGCCCAGTTCCTCCCTGATGCTCAGGGGCAAGGACACACAGTCAGTGCTGCGGTGCGGGAGGCAGAGTTAGATGTGACAGAGGTGCTGAAGCGGGTACCGGAAAGGTCCAGGAGCCTTCCCTGGAGACCAGAGAAAACACAACAAGCCTTCCCTGGCCATTCTAGCACAATATGCCCTGAGGGTGAAGGTGAAGGGCTCAACGTGACAGTTCCTCATTCTCCCACGCTCCCTTCACAGGACGACCTTTAGGAGCAGCCCTCCACCTCACCCGGCCTCTTCTCAGGCTGAGAGCTACAAGATGTAGAGAAGAAACAGCTTCGCCCCCAAATATCCACAAAATGCCTCAGGACCTCCACACAAAGCTGCTGCCTAAAGAAGATTGGTTCTTAGCATCCTCAGAAACAGAAAACAGCTAACATAGACCACCTTCATAAAAAATGAGCCTGAGGGGTGCTGGGGTGGCTCAGTTGGTTAAAGCTAAGCAATCGACTCCTGACTTTGGCTCAGATCATGATCCCACGGTCAGTTGTGAGTTCTAGCCTCGCATTGGGTTCTGCGCAGAGCATGGAGCCTGCTTAGGATTCTCTCTCTCCGTCTCTCTCTCTCTCTCTCTCTCTCAAAATAAATAAACATTATTTAAAAATTGACACTGAAGCTTCCTTTCCATACCACCAAGAAATAATAAACGAAAAAAAAAAAGCAAGATTGCAAATAGCATGTATATAGTACGCTACCGTTTGTGCAAAAGGGAAGGAGACCTTCATGGGAAATTTGCTGCCGCACCTGGAACACCCCTGGAGGACAAAGAGATCAGTGACGCTGGTCGAACACATTAGGCAGCAGGAGTCAGGCGTGGACAGAGGTGTGTCTAGGGCCTCATCTTTGGTGCCCTTCAAAACGTGTTCTTTTGTCATGCACTACCGATTTTTCAAGTTTGAATTAACAAACGTTAAAACGTTTTCAACGTAAAATAAAAACAAACCCGTCTTTATGCAGCAAACCGAACACACTTGTTCATCCGGACAGCTGCTCTCCTGGCACACGCCAGATGCTCGTTTGTCGGACTTAATGAGCCCCGACTTAAAGACGACAAGAGAAAACCAAAAACAAGGCAAATCAGAGGATGTCAAGGTTTCAGGTCTCTGGCGAGCCCTTTACCTGTCTGCCGCTTCCCTGTTACCACAGATCGGAAAAGGGGGCCCTTATATCACAAGCTCTGCAACCAGCGGGGTCCCAGGCACAAGCTTCACAGATGATGACAGGTCTGATCATCTGTCCACACCAGCCATTTCGTAGAAAGAAACCTTTGAATCCAAAACATATGATGCCCTGGAACCAATATGTAGGTATGAAAAATAAATATGCAGATATGAAAAATGATCCTGGAGGGAGATGATGACGGCAAGAACACAGCATCGACCCAAAAATAGCAGCACAGGGGTTAAAAATGTCCATGCACGGTCAAAAAGGTTGGGACATGAAAAGCTGCTCTAAAATTCTCAAGCCAGACCACAGCAAGCGGTGGCCCGAACTTCCAGCGCTCTGTTCCTGGGGACAGTTTAGCCCAAAACGGGACCAGAAGGCTTAAACGTCGCATGCCCTGGTCATCTTCACTCTCGAATTGGTCAAGGAGGGCTCAAACCCCACATTGTAATAAAAACCAGAATAACGTTAGCAGTAGATCACAGCAGAAATTCTGCTACGTGAAATTCTATTATTCTAGAGGTCTCTCTGCTGGGGTTTTTAATAAAGGGCCAGGTTTTGCGCAAAAGATAAGCCAGACTATACCTCTGTCTTCCAGAGGACCAAAGAAATAACCTCATGTTCTGGGCGGAGGGGAACCACTATGCTCTTTCTGGGCTCCTCCAGAGATTACCAGGAGGAAGGCGTAAGTGGGAGAATTAAGGAATAACTGTGAATGAGAAGCCTTTCGCCCAGATGTTATAGAAAAGAAAGCAAGGTGGAGGGAAAGGGGCCCCATATTAACACACAGAGAAAGGGAAACAATTATTCTAAGATGGCTGAACTCTAGGTTATCGAAAACAAAAACGCAAACTCAGAATCAACTCTTAAGAAGGTGTCCATCAATGAATATGCTAATCTTTGCTTCATTCTAGAAAACTCATAAAAACAGAGAAACCAAAACCAAAGGTTTCCTGCCAGAAATAAAGATGACTGGTTATCTTCCAGTTAGATGGGAATTGGCTGTGGCACCTGGGTGGCTCAGTCAGTTATGTGTCCGCCTCTTGGTTTCAGATCATGATCTCACAGGTTCATGAGATTGAGCCCCGCATCAGGGTCCGCATTGAGAGTGAGGAGCCTGCTTTCCATTCTCTCTCTGCCCCTCCCCCGCTTGCCCTCTGTCTCTCTTCCACAATAAATAAACAAACTTCAAAAATAAAAAAAAGGCCTGGGGCGCCTGGGTGGCTCCATCAGTTAACCGTCCAACTTCAACTCAGGTCATGACCTCGAGGTCCGTGAGTTCGAGCCCACCCCGTCGGGCTCTGTGCGGACAAGCTCAGAGCCTGGAGCCTGCTTTGGATTCTGTGTCTCCCTCTCTCTCTGCTCCTCCCCCGCTCGCACTCTGTCTCTCTCTCAAAAATAAATAAAGAATAAAAAAAATTGTTTTTTAAATGAAACTCAAAAAGGGAATTGGCTGGCAAAATGAGGTAAGATATTTATCAGAACCACGAAAGCAATCGTGAAAATACGGGCAAAAGGAAAGGGAAAGAAGAGAACTTTCCCCACGAAAAGTCATCCTACTGCACTTTCTTGTTTATTTCAAGCTTGAGAAAAGAACAGGGACAACACAGGAAAGCCCGTGAAGAAGCTACATCCCCAGCAGAAATCAGTCACACGCTTGTGCTCCTGCCGAGGAGGAGAGGCGCTGTGGGTGCTCCCGCTGCTCCAATGACTAAGGAACTTGCTTAAATGCATTTGACACACGATCCTTGAACTTCCAAAAAGCACTTAATACAGCGGCTCATGAAATCTTCATCTAAAAATGTTCATCCATTTATAATCAAGCTGCATCACGCTGACAAATGGGCAGGAAGGCTGAACAGAGGGAACAGATATTTGGAAGGATATCAGGGACTTTGTTTATCACACTGAAGGATTTCTTTCCCCCCGTTTTTAAAGAGAATCAAAAAGACCTGTGGTCTAAAAGCCGTTAATTACAAAGGGGAGGACGAACAGGAAATGAATTACATGATTCTATAAAAGAAAAATGTTTATAAAAATGCAGTGTGACAGAAAACGCCACAGACGTCTCTGCTACAATGAAATCTGAAATATGTTTAATGAATTGAGGGGGAGGAGACAGTGAAAAAAATTAGCTCCTGATAGAAAATACTGGATGGTAGATATGGGGGGGGGGGACATAGGAAAAGGCAACTGAATATCGAACTTAGCACATTAAAAGCGGTTACTATGTGCCAGGCTCCGTTCTAAATGCTTCAGATATAGTAACTCATGCAAACCTCCAAACAACCTTCTAATCTAAGTACCATTATCATTTCTGTTTTATAGGTGAGCAAACAGAGGCACAGAGAGGTTAACTTACTTGCCCAGGGTTACAGATTGTAAGAAGTAAGGGCTAGGATTCCAACCCGGGCACTCGCACCAAAATCTCTGCTCCTAATCTCTCTGGACTCCCTTAGAATTTAAACATCAAGAGGGCCAGAGAAATACAAGTCATGTATGTGTGAAATCCAGGGTCAGCAGCTCACCCCTTAGTCACGGCTCTGTGATGAGCAGTTTGTGGGCCTTAGTTTCCTCACCTGTGCGCTGAAAAGCCAGATTAGGTGAGCTCTAACCAAGGGATCGGCAGCTCTAAGCGGCCCCACGTGCATGCCGACGATCTACAGTATATGGCCCGGTCTGTTTTCTGACCAGGATATTCAAAGATTAATTCATCCTAAAACAGGCAGCAAGTGGTAGTAAGGGCCTTTCTCTGCCTCCTGACCTTCAGAAGATTATTATGTCCTCTCCATTCAGGCAAATGACAGAGAGTAATGAAAGGGGTACTGTACGGTCTCTCTTTTGGACTCGACTTAATGCGGTTGTAATGAATGGCCCTGGAAAAGCTCTAGGCGCAGACCACATGAGCTGTGCCAAACCTACCAACCCCAGGCCCCTCTCAGGAGCCTGTTCCTGGAACCTACCATTGGATCTGGTTACTGGAATGCAGGTGAAATTGACACACTGGAGGTGGGGCAACCAAAAGAGAGGAACTGGGGAGATTAAAACATGGAATTTCCAAGGTAGCTCCAATTACAGTTTCACGATGGCTAAATAAACCTTGTCTTCTTGGTATACTCCACTCTCTTTGCCAACACCCACTCTTCCGAGTTGAGACCCCAAAATTCATTACGGTGAATTCAACACCCGCTTCCAAACCAACAGACCCCCAGAAATATCCTCCTCAAGCTAGGCCTTAAAGGTCACTCAGAGTGTATCTTACAGGTGGGTCATGCAGTCCTCCTTTGAGAGTCCTTTCTAAGCATCCCTGACAGGTGGCTGTCATCGGGCTCTGCCAGACACTCCCAAGGTCGAGGCACCGGCTGCCTCGCCGGACAGACGGCTGCTTGCGCTGCTGGACAGCTCTCTGTGGGGAAAGCCCACGAAGCGCCTAGAACAGTGCCTGGCGCGGGGCCAAGCTCAGTAAGAGCGCCTCCAACTGGGTCAAAAGCTGCCTCCTTACAACTTGAACCCACCGATCCGGGGTGCATTACTGGAGCCCTGCAACGCAGAGGCCCCTCGGATATCTGGAGCTGTAAACAGGCCCCTCGGCCCTCTCCTTCCCGGTGCGGATCCCCGACCTCCCTCACCAGGCCTGGGTCGGCAGACCCCCTCCCCGAACCCCAGAGGTCCCACGAGTGAGGACCACTGGAAGCATAGCCGGCAGGGAGGCCGCAGTCAGGGATGGCCCCAACCTCGATACCGGGGGCAGGAGGGGACAAAGGGCTTTCAAAAAAGGCGTATCCCTCGCGCCGCGGTCCAGGCTGCCTCCCTCCCCGCCCCTGGGCGAGCCGGCCGTGGGGACCCCTGCGGCGCCAGGTGACAGGCCCCGGAGGATCCGAGGCGCAGGCAGCGGCGCGATGGGGCCGAGCCACGACAGGGACCTCGGGTCTCAGGGATCCGGCCGGACAGGCAGAGGGAGCGGTCTCGGCTTAGCGGAGCTCGCTCGGTCGTGGCTTTACCTGCGCGTGGTTGACTGCCGCGGTCCGGCTTGGCCCCAGCCCGGTTCCCGCAGCTCCGCGGCTGCCGGCGGCGCTCATGGAAATGCAGCCGGAACCCCTGGCCAGTGCAGCTCCCGCCGCTACCGGCCCCGCCCAAGCAACTGCCGCCACGCCCCTGACAACCGCTTCTGCCACGCCCCTGACTCGGAACCCGCCTGCTTATTGGGCGGCCAAGCCGCCGCTCTACGAGCCCTTTGCAACCAGCGGGAACTCCATTGGTCAGCGGAGCTGCTTCTCAGGGTGGAGGCGGGACCCTCGGCAAAGAACTCCTCCACAGTTGGTTACTTTTGACGTCTTTAGCCCGTGGGCTGAGACTCTATTGGATGAGGCCAGCAAAGAGGGGGCGGGGAAAAGGGGAGGTGGGCTAAAAGATGGGTCTTGTTTGCTGTTGATGGGGGCGGGGTGCAGAGAGGGAGGCAATTGCGACCGCGAGCTTGTTTGGGGCGCCGGCTAAGTTCAGGTGTCTCTTGAGTTGAGAGGAGGGAGGCCAACTGGTGGTTAGCTCGGCTGCAGAATCTGATGGCTCCCGGCCTACCGACTCACTCACCTGTAGCCCAGGACACGGCCCGCGACACTGGTCATAACCGGGAGGGGAGGGAGGTTGGTGAATCACCGAGCCACAAGGAGAGGAAAGGATGTGGAGGCCTCAGCCTCTGGCCCCTTCCAGCTAGGTTAGGGTGATGGGGACGTGCTGGGCAGTGTGGACCTGTTACTGTCCCACTTGCCTGTTCAGCCCTTAAGATGACAGTAGCCCAATGGCAGCCTGGAAGAATGCAGCCTTTAGAGTCAGACCTGCCCTTGACGAGTACTGGTTGCGTGGCTCGGAGCAAGTCGCTTGACCTTCCCGCATGCACCCCGATTTCTTCCTTTCGCCACTGGGAGTTAAGAATGGTAGTTGATGAGGAGATTAAATCTGGTAAACACGACGTGCCTGGCACTCAGCAGGCATCTAATCAAAGCTGGTTCTCCACCCACTCACCTCCATGGGTCCATAGAAGTAGGCCCAGTTCTAAAATTCTATGAGCCTGAAACTGCTTTTGCAATGGCATGTGCTTTGCTAAGAATAGAACGTTCGACTGACTGGAAATGCAACTCCTTTTAAGGGGTGGACAGGGCCACCTGACCAGGCCACAGTAGGGCTGGAAGAGAGAGAGGGGGGAGGATGAGACTTAAGGAGCATTTAGTGAGAGAAGGGAAGCAGTATTGGTAGCAATGTTACGTTTTTCCCAGCACATTTCAGGATCATGACAAGGAAGAATGGAGCTTTCCCCATCCTGTTCAGCTTTCCAAGTGTCCAACGGCTTAAGTTTCATGGAGCGTGACCAAATAACCCTTTGAAGGCTGATCAGCACTGGACCAGAAACCACTGCATAAGATCTTTCAGGGACTCCTGAAGCCCAGTCCCCATCCTCAAGGCATAGAAGTCCAAGAGTGTGAACAGAAATAGCCTCTGGCCTGAATTGAGCCCTAGACTCTTTGGGTCTGCCTTTGAGAGAGCCCCCCACCCAAAATGTTCCAGGGTGAACAAGGAGAAAGAATCCTTTGCTGTTGCTGTATTTTTCATCCAGATGTCCCGTTACTTAAAAAAATGTTGCGCCTCACTTATTTATTCCTCTATATTCTCTTAACAACTTGGAAGCAAAAAAGCCAGGCTTCAGAGGCAAAGAATTTTAGTGAGCGAGTGCCATAGTTCTGACTCCTGTTAAAATAGCTTGGGCTAGGGGCGCCTGGGTGGCTTAGTCGGTTGAGCGTCCGACTTTCACTTAAGTCATGATCTCGCGGTTCGTGGGTTCGAGCCCCGCGTCGGGCTCTGTGCTGACTGCCAGCTCAGAGCCTGGAGCCTGTTTCAGTCTGTGACTCCCTCTCTCTCTGACCCTCCCCTGCTCACGCTGTCTCTCTCTCTCCTAGAAATAAATAAAACATTTTAAAAAAAATAGCTTGGGCTACCAGAAAATAGCTTGGGCTGCCAGTTGTGTGTGCCTCTGTGTGTGTGTGTGTGCGCACACACACGCGTGCACACCCATACACATGCATGCGCACACACTTGGTTCTGCTCCACAGTTTTCATGTCTTTAAATGAAAGACATGTTTGGTGGCCATCCAGGACTGTTTGGTGGCCATACAGATGTCTGTACACGTGCTGGGGAAACCGGCGTGGCTGCGGGTAGCTCCTGCCGTGTTTGCTAAAGGAGACCGAGATGTTTTGTTAGACCCTGCAAGACAGTAGAGTGGCTCTTGAGATCTGGGAAGATTTCTCCAGCTGGATTCAGAGCCACGAAAGCAGCTGTTCTAAGTAGATGACTCTACCGGATGGATTTTGTTCCCCCCTTGTCAGGAATATAAGCTTAGCCAAGTGTTCCGGAAGGGGACAGTCATCCAGTTCAGGAATTCTGAAACACACCTGCATCACAAAGGCTCAAAAAGACTTGCAGAATGAGCCCCGAGGAGAAAGAGGGAAAGGATTGCATGCATCTCGGGCTGGCTTATAGAACCATCCACTGCCTTCCTCAACACAGGGAACTCTTCTTACTTGTTGCTGGTTTGTGTCCTCCTCTCTTCTCTGGCTCTTGCCGTATTCTGTTGAATCACTTATTTCCTTCTCTGAAGTATTTCTGTGCGAGGCCATTTAGGAGACAGAATGGACTCATTTTTGCCTTCTGGGTTAGTAGCCTATGGGGACTGAGGATTTGGTGAGGCTTGGCCTGGGATAGCCAGTTTTGAGAACATGGCTATGAAGTATATTTCTGGGGGCGCCTGGGTGGCGCAGTCGGTTGAGCGTCTGACTCTTGATTTTTGGCTCAGGTCATGATCTCATGGTTCTCAGGATTGAGCCCTACGTCAGGCTCTGAGCTGACAGCACAGAGCTTGCTTGCGACTCTCTCTCTCTCCTTCTCTCTCCTTATGGGTGCTTTCTCTCTCTCTCAAAATAAATAAACTTAAAAAAATAAAAAATAAATCCTTGAGGTATATTTCTGGAAGCATGAGAGTGCCTTGTTATAAAGAGAATCAGAGAGAATGTGTACACCCACTCCTGTTCTGGAAAGGCTAAAGCTCCGAGACTCGACTAAAATCAAACTGGCTCTACAGTCACCTGGGGGCTCCTCCACAGGATTTCCTAACCCTCTGAAAAATCCGTGAGGTCCTCCAGGAGACAGCCAGCAGCGGTAGTCAAAGCAGATAGTGTTCTCTGTTTATTCTCTTCTTGCAAAATCAGTGATTCACTTAGCTGGTCAGTTTCATTGTTCTCTATCTTTAGGGGATGGTTGAGAGCAACTGACTTTGGAGGCTCTGCTACTTGGCCTTAAATCCTGGCTCCACCCTTCCTCGCCTGGTGTCCTTGGGCAAGTACCACACCTCTGTGTCCCACTTTCTTCTGTACAATTCAGGTGACAGTAATGATGCTTCCCCAATGGAGCAAATAATAGATGTTAAGTGCATCAAACAGTGCCTGGCATATACTTCGCTCTTAATAAATATTTGTCAGAGTTATGACAGGAAACCACTTAAGAACCTTTCTCGGGGCACCTGGGTGGCTCAGTTAGTTAAGCGTCTGACTCTTGATTTCCACTTGGGTCAGGATCTCATAGTCTTTTTTTTAATGTTTGTTTATTTTGAGAGAGAGAGAAAGACAGTGCAAGCAGGGGAGGGGCATAGAGAGAGGGAAAAAGAGAGAATCCCAAGCAGGCTCCATGCTATCCCAGTGCAAGTCTCGAACTCACAAACCACGAGATCATGACCTGAGCCAATATCAAGAGTCAGACACTTAACTGATTGAATGAGCCACCCAGGCACCCCAGGATCTCGGGGTTTTGAGACCAAACCCCATGTCGAGCTCCGCACTGGACATGGAGCCTGCTTAAGATTCTCTCTTCCTCGCCCCCTGCTCCTCCCGGACCTGTGTGCGTGAGCTCTCTCTCTCTCAAAAAAAAAGGAACCTTTCTCCAAGGTGATCATTTTTTAAATCCCCTAGATACAGTAATCACAGACTTTAGGATTTGTTGTCATATGTACTTTATTTTTTTAATTTTTTTTTTAATTTGTAAGAGAGAGAGAGCACAAGCAGGGGAGGGGCAGAGAAGAGTGGGGGAAACAGAGGATCCAAAGCAGGCTCCAAGCTGACAGCACTGAGCCTGATGTGGGGCTCAAACCCATGAACTGTGAGATCATGACCCGAGCCAAAGTTGGACATTCAATCGACTGAGCCACCCAGGTGCCCCTATACTTCACTTTTTAAAATAGCTTTAAATTCACAGCAAAGAATACAGAAAGTTCCCATTTATCCATCCCCTCCCCAGAACAGGCAGGATCTTTTTTTTCATTTTTCTTTTTCTTTTCTTTTCTTTTTTTTTTTACTAGCAATATCTACCAGCTGGTGAAACTTCTCTGTTGGAATATCCTTACCAAAAGAGGGTTCCAAGGATGGAGTCAAGGTTTTTGAGGCTAGACCTCATCACCATAATGAATGAGAGGAAAATGGGAAAGGATGTGGCTGAGAAAACAGTGCTAAAAACTGCAGTCTGGATGTTCATGAAATTTCTCAGAAGGCCTAAGAGTGTCGGCTCTAATGAGTCAAAAATTGCTACTTTCTTTTCACACCCAGCGCTGCCTGTGTAAAGTCTAGACAGGGAGCTCAGAGTTCTCCGTGGCCAGGCTTCCTGGCTCGATTCTTCTTGATAATGGTGATGAAGTTTGCTTAGAAGCTCTAAGTCCCAGGATGCAATAGTTGCAGGAGAGCGAACTATGAGGAAATTCAAGGGTTTGGCTTGTTTTGTTATGGAAAAGCTTCCTGCCGGCTGTTTTAAGCAGTGATGACTCATAACTTTGTGTTTGGGCTGCTTCCTTATGAAGTTGTCTATAAAAAAACATAGGGTGGTTTTATGCCCATGATAGTCTTGGTTTATGCCTATTGCCCTGGAAAATTTTTTTTAAATTTTTAAAAATGTTTTATTTATTTCTAGGAGAGAGAGAGAGAGAGAGAGAGAGAGAGAGAGAGAGACAGCGTGAGCAGGGGAGGGTCAGAGAGAGAGGGAGTCACAGACTGAAACAGGCTCCAGGCTCTGAGCTGGCAGTCAGCACAGAGCCCGACGCGGGTCTCGAACCCACGAACCGCGAGATCATGACCTAAGTGAAAGTCAGACGCTTAACTGACTAGGCCACCCAGGCGCCCCTGCCTTGGAAAATTTTTAATAGTGCCCTCCTTTAGTCTCAAATGGACTCAGTTTGGGTGATAAATTACATGGTGATACTTACACTTACATAACATACATAGGACCGATCACTGAAAATGCTCATGAACCGCCCCCCCCACACACACACACCAGGCAAAAAGCAAATGTTTCAGCCTTATTATCTGATACAGAGTATCAGGTGGGCAGCTTGCTAAAGATGACTTCTTAGTCACCATGCATTCCTCCTCTTGACGTCATCCTTAATTACAGTGATAAAAAGTGAGCTCCTCATGCTATCAACTCAAAAGGAGTCCATAAAACTTGTGCATTAAATAAGGATGCATTAAAAGGATGTGGATAACTTCATGTTATTGAGCTTTTTTAAAGCTGCATCCTACCAGAAATCTCTCTGTTGTTTTCCCATATATTTGAATTAATTAATAAGATAGTAAATATTTTTACTGCACAGACTGCACAGGACATATAGTACTAACAGGAGAGACAGAACCATAAACCAAAGTCCCATCTCGATATAGGACAGATACAGTAAGAGATAGAAAAAAGCTGAGCGGTAACCAATAGAGTGTAATCAACATTGCGAACAAGTATTCAGAGGAGGCAACAATTTTTCAATTTTTTCCAATGTGGGTTCTTAGAGATTTGAACTGGGCCTTGAAGGCCCATGGGGCTGCCGTTGGGGTGGGAGTTGGGTGGCATTCCCAGCAGGTGAGGACAACGGGAACAGAGAGGCCTCTAAGTGGAAGAAAACAAGCTGTTTTGTCTGGAGCAGAGTCGGAGCGGAGAATCAGCCAGGGAGAAGATGCAAAGGCAGGCAGGGGTCCGTGATAGACGGCAGATCATGCCTTCATCTGAGTTCATCTCGGCTGCTGAGTATTTGGACATGGAAGCACAGTACACAGCCTGCTCTAGACATCTGCATGTCGCTTTAACAATTTTGAACCTCTCTCTTTATTACCTGCTTATTGTTAACAGTTTCATTAAGTTCACTCACTTTTTAAATTAAATACCTTCTTCAGCCTCATACTAAATTGTTGGTTCTCAACCGGGGTGGGGGGGGGAGTCGAGTTCACCTCCAAACGGGGACCTTGGCAATGCCTGGAGATGTTTTTTGGTTGTCACAACTCAAGAGAGTACTGTTAGCATTTAGTGGTTAGAGGCTAGGGATGCTGCTGAACAGGACAGACGCCACAGTAAGACTTCTCTGGAGGCTCCTGTGTGGCTCAGTCGGTTGAGTGTCCCACCTGGGCTCAGACCATGATCTCACAGTTCGTGAGTTCGAGCCCCATGTCGGGCTCTGTGCTGACAGCTCAGAGCCTGGAACCTCCTTTGGATTCTGTGTCTCCCTCTCTTTCTGCTCGCACTCGGTCTCTCTCCCTCTCAGAAATAAACATTAAAAATTAAAAACAAACAAACAAACAAAAAAAAACAAGACTTCTCTGGCCCCAAATGTCGGTGGTACTCAGGTTGAGAAGCCCTGTACATCTAAGCAATAATATCTGTGATATTACAGACTGGATGTGCTGGCTCTATTTTGTTCTACTTTACACTAAAATAATTTCACAGCCATTACATTTTACACTCTTCTTCCCTATGCTACTTGATTCAAACAGATATGTGTACGTCCATGTTCACTGCAACATTATTCACAATAGCTGAAGGGTGGAAATCACCTACCCATCCAGTGATGGATGAAGGGATAAAGCATAGCACATACCTACTATGGAAGCTTATCCAACCTTAAACAGGAGGAAAATGCTGACACATGCTATAGCATGAATGAACCTCGAAGAAGTCATGCTGTGTGAAATAAGCCAGTCACGAAAGGACAGATATTGCACAATTCCGCTTATACGAGGGACCCAGAATAGTCACATTTGAAGAGACAGAAGATGGAATGGAGACTACTAGAATGCTAGGAGGGGGTAATAGGTTGTTCTTTGAAGAGTGCAGAGTTCCTCTTTTGCAAGATGAAGAAGTTCTGGAGTTGGAGGGTGGTGATGGTTGAATAGCAGCGTGAACATACTTCGTATCGCTGAATTGTGCATTTGAAAGTGGCTGAGAGGGTCAACTTTGTGGATATTTCGCCACAATAAAGTTAATTTTTTTGTCAAGATCGTCTGTGATACATCTCAATCCACATTTGAAAACATGAGGCATAGCTCATGGTAGGTGGTCAGTAATATTCATTGAATGAAATGGAAAGGAGTTAGAGTTGTCTTCTTCTTTTTTTTTTTTTTAATGTTTTATTTATTTCTAGGAGAGAGAGACAGCGTGAACAGGGGAGGGTCAGAGAGAGAGGGAGTCACAGACTGAAACAGGCTCCAGGCTCTGAGCTGGCAGTCAGCACAGAGCCCGACGCGGGGCTCGAACCCACGAACCGCGAGATCATGACCTAAGCGAAAGTCGGACGCTTAACCAACTAAGCCACCCAGGCGCCCATAGAGTTGTCTTCTTCTAAGAAAGAATCGAAGAACATGTGCTTTAGAAGCAGAAAGATCTGAACTTAAATCCAGGCTGTGGCAATGATTAGCTGTGTTTTCCCAGAGAAGTAAACTAAGACTGTAGAAGTTTCTATTTCTTCATCTATAATATAAAGAAAGTAGTACCCATGTCATAATGTTGGAAATGAGATAATGTGTATGAAATACTTAATACCCAGTATATTGTAAGTGCTCTATGACTGATAACTATTGCTATTATCGTGATTGTCTTCTACAGCTTTGATGAGATATAATTCATACATTATACAACTTACCCATTTAAAGTGTATAATTCAATGGGTTTTCATGTATTCGGAGTGTGCAATTCTCACCACAATCAGTCCTAGAATGTTTTTATCACCCCCGAAAGAAATCTCTTCTCCATTAGAAGTCGCTCCCCAAATACAGGCCCCCATAAGCTCTAGACAACCTACTAATCTTTCTGTCTCTCTAGCCTTGCCTAGTCTGGACACGTCATATAGAGGAAATAATATAATATGTGGTCTTCCAGGACTAGTGGCTCCTTCACTTAAAATGATGTTTTTGAAGTTCATCCACATTGCAGCCTGTATCAGTATTTCATTTCTTTTAAAAAAAAGTTTTTAAGTATATTTATTTATTTAGAGAGTGAGCACAAGTGAGGGCAGAGAGAGAGAGAGAGAGAGAGAGAGTGAGAGGGAATTAAAAGCCAACAGTGCGTGGAGCCTAGTGTGGGGCTCTATCTCCTGAACCATGAGATCATGACCTGCGCTGAAATCAAGAGTCTACCCTGTAACCGACTGAGCCACTCAAGACACCCCTCATTTCTCTCTTTTAAACTGAGTTATGTGTTCTTTATGTATTCTAGATATAAGTCCCTGATCAGATTATATGATTTGCAGATACTTGCTCCCATTTTGTGAGGTGTCTTCATATTCTTAATGGTATCCTTGGAAATAGAAGTTTTTACTTTTGATGGAGTCCAGTTCATCTGTTTCTATTTGTGCTTTTGGTATCATAGTGAGGAAAGCTTTTCCTGACCTGAGATCTGCGAGGATTTACTTCTATATTTTCTTCTAAAAGTTTTCCAGTTTCAGCTCAGACATTGAGGTCTACAACCTATTTTGAGTTAATTCTTGTGTGATGTGAGGATGACGGCCAATTTCATTCTTGTGCATGTGAGTATCCGGTTGTCCAGCCCCATTTATGGAAAATCAATTATTTTTCCCCTCAAATGTCATGCTGGTCCAAAGTCAATTGGCCCGAGATGTGTGGGTTTCCTTCTAGGCCTTTCCATTCTATTCTATCGATCTGTATGTCTCTCATGAGGCCAGTATTCCATTGCCATGATTACTGTGGTTTTGTGGCAAGTTTTTAAACATTGGTCAGTGTGAGTTCTCCAACTTAGTTCTCTTTTTCAAGGTGGTGTTGCCTCTTCTGGGTCCCCTAAGGAGTTTTTCATTTCACTTAGTGAACTTTTTGACTCCAGAATTTTCATTGGCTTTTTTCATCATTTCTCTTGACTACTGAGATTCTCTAGTTAATGAGACACAGTCACCAGACCTTCCTTTACTCTTTAAACGTGGCTTCCTGTATTCCTTTGACCGCGTTCGTAATAACTGCTTTGAAGCCTTTGTTGGCTGAGTCTGACAGCTGAACGCTCACAAAGGCAGTTTCTGATGCCTGAGTTTTTGCTTGTATATAAGCCGTACATTCCTGTTTCTTTGCGTGTGTCATAATTTTTGTCGAAAACTGGATATTTTAGGTGACTTTGGACATAGATGCCTCCTCACTCTGGGGCTTGTTGTCTCCTTGCTCAGTTTTCAGATACTTGGCTGGGCTATTCTGGTGAAGTCAGTTCCCCCAGAGTGTGCCCTTCTCCGTGGGTACAGCCTTGGGTATGTGCCCAGTCTTTCTGGGACAACAGTGGTCTCAACAAGGCTCTCTTTGTCTCTTTACCTGATTTCTCTGTTAGGCTGGCTACCTCCTGTGGCATCACACCCAGCTGTTAGCCTCCACCAGCTGCCGGCTGGTCGCTGTATGGTTTAACACTGTCCCGGGGCATAAACTGCTCCACAGTCTTGTCCAGCCACATCGGGTAGTCTTTGAGGCTTCCAACCAGAAGCCTGTAGCTCTTTCCCTGCTTCCCTCTAGGAAACGTCCAGCTTGTCTGCAGCTTAACTTCTTGCTTGAGTGGAGCTCCAGACTCCTCTTAACCGTTTGCCAACAAAATCTCTGTTGTTTCGGAGAGCCCCCTTAGCTTACACTTGACTTTCCCCAGCTCATATTCCAAACAAGGTGAGTTTCCTTGGGGTGAGTCTTGGGGCTCTCTGTTCTTATGGCTTTGCTTCCCGTCCTAGGCCAAACCACTGCTCCAAACACGGGGACCATGGGCAGTGGTAGTGGCCTTCTTATCTTACAGCGACAGCAGTGCTCTATGACCAGAGCACCGGGCAAAGGCAGCAGCCTCCAGTCTTGTTAGTTAGCCTTCCCATGGGTATAACCTCTGCCCTGTGAGCAAGCTGGAGCAAGAGTGACTGAGGCTCCAGTACTTTCAGCCTGTTCTGCCCTATGAGTGAGAGCTGAGTAGAGACAATGAGCACCTCTTGGCCAATCTTATCTGGAAAAGAGCTTTTGCAACATGGAGCTGGGAGGGAGGGGGGAATGAATCCTGGAAGCCTGCCTGTTGAGGAGAAAAACAGCTGAGAGCTGAGGGAGGAGGGAGCCCTGTGTTCCTGGCTTCACCTGCCTAGAACGGGGCTTCCGTCATGCTGAGCCCAGAGGGGTGGGAGAGAGGGAGAGGTTCGAGGCTCAAACGTCACTGACTCTCACTGTTCTTACTGAGACGGAGTGAATTTTCTTGAAGAAACATTCTTAATTTGCTGTGTGCTCTGAAGATGATTTTCAGAGGCTGTACATTGTTGTGCTTTGGATTTTTATTTTACTTTTTTAAATTTTCACCAGTTATGGCTGTTTTCACTGTGGAGAGAGTTCACAAGAGGAGCAACGCATGCCACCATTCCAGAAGTCATGTGCTTCGTGTGATTATTTATCATGAGGCATAACTTTAGCCAAGTTAGTCCGGAGGCAGCATTCAGGGTAATTTAGAAGTAGGAGCAGCTGATGCCAGGTCGAAGAGACGGTTGGCTATTGCACTGGTTCAGCTGTAATGTGATAAAGGTCTGAACTTGACAGAGAGGGTAAAAAAGGAAAAGAGTGGTGTGGATATGGCCAGATTCATCAGGACCTCCCTCCAGATTAGATTCGGGAAACAGGGGAGGGGAGGGGAGGGTCAGAGAGGACTCCAGGGTGCTTTTAATATGGAAGAGGATGGGCAAGTCTGATGTAGATTTGAGACAGATACATTCAAGGGAAAGGGCAAATAGCACATTGTGATTGGAAAAAGCAGAACTGGAGAGTAGGGGAAAGGTTGAGTTTTATAGATAAGGATTTTTGCGGTCGTACTTTTTATATAACACTTCACAATGTTGCCCACACACAAGATAGCAGAAGTCATGAGAAAAGAATTTTGATAGAGAACAGCAGCAGACCAGGTCACCGTAAACGTGGGAGAAAGGAACTCTGAGCAGGCAGGAGGGAGGTAGATCGAGAAGTTACCATAAGAAAGGTAGAAATAATGACAGCTAATAGTTATTAGAGCCTTACTAAGAGCCAAGCATTGTTTTAAAAGCTGTGCACGTCTTCTTACATTTAATCCTCGGAGGAACTCCACAGGATTTCTATTATTACTTCCATTTTACAAATCAGAAAACTGAGACCAGAAAGGTGAACTAATGGGCTCAAGTTCACACAGGTGGTATGCAATAGAGCCCAAATTAAAACCTAAGTGAACCGGGCACCTGGGTGGCTCATTGGGTTAGGGTCCAACTTCAGCTCAGGTCATGATCTCACGATCCGTGGGTTCAAGCCCCGCATCGGGCTCTGTGCTGACAGCTCAGAACCTGAGCCTGCTTCAGATTCTGTGTCTCCCTCTCTCTCTGACCCTCCCTCACTTGCCCTCTGTCTCTCTCTCAAAAATAAATAATAAACATTAAAAAAAAGACCCAAGTGGTCATGGGCATATATAACATTCATTCCCAAATGTGCACCCAAAGAAGTGTGCATACACCAGCATTCATGGGGGCACTATTTGTGATAGCCTAAGACTGTACATAGCCCTCATGTCCATCAACACTAGAATGGATAATCAAATTACGGTATCTTCATATTCAGTGGAATATTATACAGCAGTGAGATGAAAAAAACGCTAGAAGCAAGAACACATACATAGTGATGGGTTTTGGGGTGATGGTGGGGTTTGGAGCCAACAGCCAAGAAAGAATTCTTGAAGACGTCTTTGGTGCAAAGGTGATTTTATTAAAGCACAGGGACGGGATCGTGGACAGCGAGAGCTGCACTGGGGATGTGAAGAGTGCCTGCTTACATACCTTCAGGTTGGGAGGGGATTAAGGACGGTGTAAGTCTCTAAGGAAGTTTGGAAGGAAGGTTTCCAGGACCTTGAGGGGCTCGCTGCTGTCAAGAAAACGTCATTTATGACTGTAAATGAAATATTTAGTCAATTTATTAAACTTTCGTAAAACCTCAGTCATGAGACCCTTCAGATGTATATCAGGGGCCATAAGCCTGGAATCTGATTGCCAACATGTATCTTGGGTCGGGTGGGGGGAAGGGGGATAAAGGAAGAGATAAAGAAAGTTCCAAAAGGAATGTTTATGTGTTTAGGGAGACTCCCAGGATCCTGGGGGGTCAGGATCATGTTAAGCCAAGATTCCCTTTTGCCCCCAGCAAAGTGTCATCATTGAGGCAGCTGAGCTCCTAGAGGGAGGTCACTGCCTGTTTCAAGGTTGTCCATGGGCTGCAGGCAGTAAGGGAATTTAATTTAATTAATGGACCTTAGTTTCCCACATCGCCATGGCAGGCACTTAAACCCTTTTCTTTGTTCTTGGGCAGCCAGGAGCATCTGAGGAATATCACACATGTCCCACCTTGGTGTGGGGGGTGGTGGTATGGGGCTGCTGTTAGCCTGTACTTTGCCCTCAACTTGCCCCACGCTCCCTCCTCAATAATAGTGAACAAAAGAAGCCGTCACAATAGAGACGTTGTATAATTCTGTTTATATCAAATCCAGAACGAGGCAAAATGAATCTATAGTGTGAATAAGTCAGGTCACCTCTGTGGCAGTAGAGACTAAGAAAGGGCGTGAGGAAGGGATCCACGAATGTTCTGCTTCCTAATCTGGGTGGTGGTTACACAGATGACTTTAGAAGAATTCACCAAGCTGCACACTTACAATTCATGTACTTTTCTGTGTATAGGTACCACCTCACTACAAAGTCTACTAGAACAAAAGAAAGCAAAATGGAAGTAGGCTGTGTGGTTGTGTGATTGTGATTTTTTATACCCTTTAAAATTTTTTTTTAATGTTTATTCATTTTTGAGAGAGACACAGCATGAATGGGGAAGGGCAGAGAGAGAGGGAGACACAGAATTGGAAGCAGGATCCAGGCTCTGAGCTGTCAGCACAGAACCCGACCTGGGGCTCAAACTCATGAACCGTGAGATCATGACCTGAGCCAAAGTCGGACATTTAATGACTGAGTCCCTCAGGTGTCCCACAAGGACATACCCTTTTAACCATGAGGTTGTCAAGACAGCAGCTGTCCTGTTTCCTCTTCAACAAATAAAATGCAAAGAAAAACACACAGAGAAGTCCATAAAATCATAACTTAAAAGAAATTTAAGAGGCAGATTGACCAAATGTAACATATGGGACTTGTTAACTTGTTAGCATCCTTATTAAAACCAAGTGGAAAAAAATAGAAATGAGGACACAATCAGAGACTTTGAACACATTGCATCCAGGATGACATTATGGTATTGTTGATTTTAGATCTATTATTGTATTGCAATTATTTTTAAAAAGACTTTATATTTCAGAGGTGTATGTTGACATGTTTATGACTGAAATAATAGGACATTTGGGATTTGCTTCAAAATAACGTGGGCGTAAGCGTAGAGATGAAACGAGATTAGGCAGGAGTTGATCACTGCATTTTTAACGTTTGTTTATTTTTGAGGGAGAGAGAACAGGGTGCGGGCAACGAGAGAGGGGGACAGAGGACCCAAAGCGAGCTTTACATTGACAGTCTGACAGCAGGAAACCTGATGTGGGGCTCGAACTCATGAACTGTGATATCACAACCTGAGCTGAAGTTGGAGGCCCAACTGACTGAGCCATCCAGGCACCCCAGGAGTTGGTCACTATTGAAGGTGAAAAGTCACTGTACTATTCTACTTGAGTACATGTTTGAATACGCACACACACATTTTATGGCGGGGGAGGGCGGAGAGAGAAAGAGGGAGAGTGAGAATCCCAAATCAGAGGCTGACATGGGGCTTAATCACACAAACCATGAGATCATGACGTGAGCCTAAATCAAGAGTTGGACCCTTAACCAACTGAGCCCCTAAACATATTTTTAAGTAAGAAGTTTTTTAAAAAGAAGAAAACTAGGGGCGCCTGGGTGGCTTTGTCGGTTAAGCATCCGACTTTCGCTTAGGTCATGATCTCGCGGTTCGTGGGTTCGAGCCCTGCGTCGGGCTCTGTGCTGACTGCCAGCTCAGAGCCTGGAGCCTATTTCAGAGTCTGTGTGTCCCTCTCTCTCTGACCCTCCCCTGCTCACACTGTCTCTCTCAATCTCTCCTAGAAATAAATAAAAAAAAAAAGAAGAAGAAGAAGAAGAAAACTAACATTCAGTGTGCCAACAAAGTACAGTAAAACCTTGGTTTACGAGCCTAATTTATTCTGGAAACATGCTCGTCATCCAAAGCACTTGTATATCAAAGCGAATTTCAAGAGCCATTGACTCAGTTGTGATCATGTGACATCCGGCGTCTTGTACGACTCGTATAGCAAGACATCACTCATTTGCCAAGTTAAAATTTATTAGAAGTTTGCTTGTCTTGCAGAACACTCACAGGACACGTTACTCACAATCCGTGGTTTTACTGAAATTGATTTCCATGACTCCATATTTTTGTTTCCACTAAGACGGACAGAGGAGAGCTGAGGCACATGGTCACAGATACCAAGGGAGGAAGGAACTAAGAGTCTTGCGGTGCCCATCGCTGTAGCTCTGTTTCTGCCCCCACTGCTGGACTGGCTCTGGCACAAGTCACCATGACCCCCATGCCTGGGCCTCCAGAGGCAGGCGTTCCTGATTTCCCCTGGCTCCCTGCCAGTCTGCACTCCAGCCCCTTCCCGCTGGCTGACCAAGCCATGCGTTCTGTCCTCAGGCCTCTACTCTTCTCCCCTGTACACTCCCCAGGTGGTCTCGTCCTCTCCTAGGAGCTCAAGTTGCTGCCAATCTATCTAGAATAAATCTTTGGGGGCGCCTGGGTGGCTCAGTCAGCTGAGCGTTTGACTTCGGCTCAGGTCATGATCTTGCAGTTCGTGAGTCTGAGCCCTGCATTGGGGTCTCTGTTGACAGCTCAGCACCTGGAGGCTGCTTCAGATTCTGTGTCTCCCCCTCTCTCCACCCCTCCCCCACTTGCTCTCTGTCTCTCTCTAAACAAACAAACAAACAGACATTAAAATATAACTTTGATCACCTGATTTCCTTGTTAAAACCCAGAAATGGCCCCCCATTCCTCAGTGATACTGTTCTAATTCTTCTTAGAGGCATGGGAGAGCCATCAGCCTCCAACTACCTTCCAGCCTCCCTCTTTCCATTCCCCTTCAGACCTTCCATGTCTGTCTGTTACATCACTGGCGCTTCTGGAATGTGCCATCTTGCTCCCATACCTTTGAGTCCGTCTGGAATTCCTACCTGTACACTTCCTCACCTGGAAAACCCTGCTCACCCTTTAGGACTCTGTTACCAGCTCATTGCATGTGTACAGCCTTTCCTCATCTTCCTGTGGAGTTCATCCATTCATTCAATCATTCATTCATTCATTCAAAAAATATTTATGCTCAGGGCCCTGTGCTAAGTTTGAGCGCTGAGGTCAAGGATCCACATAGTTCACACTTTACATCATCCCTCTTATCTCACCAGCAGTATTGACTGACTTATGTAATAGCCACTCCTACCCCAACACCCCACCTCTTGAGGCCAAGGATGGTGACTTTTTCATCTTTGTACCCCAGTGATAGTAGGCATAAATATGTTTGTTTAGTTGAATTGAAGGAGAACAATCACTGAGAAAATGCCTTTGGGTTTGACTATCCAAACACTCTTGATAATCTTTGGGTATCTGTGTGGTAAAGTTCAGGATCAAGAGTGGACAGAACAAGTCCACACTTGGAGGCAAGACGGCAGCAAGATTGCGTGATGGGGGTATCCAGGGTGTTTTAAAAGGCAGTGGAAAGAGCCAGTAGGAAACAGACTTTAGATGCTGGTGAGGGGCACCGGGCTGGCTCAGCGGGTGGAGCCTGTGACTCTTGATCTTGGGGCTGTGAGTTCAAGCCTCATGGTGGGTGTAGAGATTACTTAAAAATAAAATCCTTTAGGGGCACCTAAGTGACTCTTTTGGTTTTTTTAATGTTTATTTATTTGAGAGAGAGAGAGAGAGAGTTGGGGAGGGTCAGAGAGAGATGGGGACAGAGGATCCAAAGCAGGCTCCAGGCTGATAGCAGAGAGCCCGATGCTGGGCTTGAACTCATGAACTGTGAGATCATGACTGGAGCCGAGCCAGACACTTAGCAGACTGAGCCACCCAGGTGCCCAATTTGACTTTTGATTTCTGCTCAGGTCATAACCTCACAGTTCATGGATTTCGAGCATTATGGCAGGCTCTGTGCTGACAGCCTGGGGTCTGTTTGGGATTCTCTCTCTCTCTCTCTCTCAATAAATAAGAAAATGTTAAAAAAATTTTTTTAAAGAGAAAAAGAACAAAATATGCTGGTTAGTGGAGGCAACCATCCAGAAGCAAAAAGACAAAGATGAGGTTTGTTCTTCTTTGAGCAAATGGTAGAGGGAGGGGTGGGGTAGAGTGGGGAGGGGGGGCCTTGGACAGGCCCAGGGACAGGGGCAGTAAAAAGGGGAGCAAGGATCATGGTCTCCTGTAGTACCTGTATCAGGCCAGATTCTTTGCATCTTTTTTTTTTTTTTAAAGCTTATTTGTTTTAAGTAATCTCTATGCCCAATATGGGGCTCGAACTCATGCACCTGAGGTCAAGAGTTGCTTGCTCCACCGGCTGAGCCCGTCAGGTGCCCCTATGTCTTTATACTACTTAATCCTCACAGTCTTCACATTCAAATGAGATTAGCTCAAAGCATGTCAGTGACTCTCCACCCTGCCTACATAAGAATCACCCGAGGAATGTGTAAAAACGCGATTCTGGGTCTCTCAGCTTTTCTGGCTGAATTTGATCTGGGATAGAACACGCCGCTGCACTTTCAAAGCTCTTCACATGCCTCTATTGCACAGTCAGGGGGTAAGGAGTCTGTCAGCCCCTTTGCTGGGATGGACTTTAACTCCCAGGCACCTGATTCCCAAGCCTACACATTCCCGCCTAGAGTCGAGGTTCTCAATGTGCGGTCTCTGGAACGTTTCCAGCAGGCAGAGACCTCGTTTACTTGTTAACCTACTACATCAGGACGTCTGGAGCCCAGCCATCTGGTTCCACAGCGCCCCCCCCCCCCCCCCCCCCCCCCCCCCCCCCCCCCC